>NW_013952455.1:946660-967251 GCF_001266775.1 Austrofundulus limnaeus | reverse complement strand
CGAGATGAGATTTTGGGACCAGTAAAAATAGGTCTCAAGGGAACTGTTTTTTACAGTGAAGAGGTATTCTACCTCCCCTCTGTGACTACTGAACCAGAGAAACGAACTCTATGTTATAATCTGACCTCTTTTTGTTACTAATCACTTTAAAATAACCACACTATTATAAAATAGGCAATTTATCGTGTTACTTTAAGTTAACCAAACTCTCCTGTAATTAGAGAAAAAATGTTAAAAAGGACAACCAAAAATTATCAATGTCCAGTCAGTTAATTTGTCTTTATAATGCTCGCATGCAGTTTAATAGAATTTGCAGAGACAGCCACAACTGATTATACAAATTAATAACATTGATTAATAATAGATGGTGAATAAAAGAAAAAGTTCTAAATTACTGAGCTATCTTCCTAATTCATAAGCGTGGCATATTCTGTTAATTTCTTTAGAAGTCAGAATAAAGCAATCAGTTTTCACCCCCATGAGGTCCGGACGTTGTTTGAAAAGTTCTCTCTCGGTGATGGGCCTTGGTCCAAATTATGATCTTCGGTCCTTTTGAGCTCAGTTGAGGAAAATTGATCAGCTTTTGGCCCAAACGAGAGTTCTGAACTTCAGATCCGGTCTCGATTCTGCTGCTTGAAATCCTGCTTCTTGAGCTGTTCCTTCTTCAGCTGAGGGACACGAAAGACCCCGTTGTGGTCCAATTCAGGCCTTTTATCTTCCTGTGTAAACTTGTTTCCCGCCCGGCCTTGGGCGATCATGTGTCATGTGTTTTTCACGATATTTTTCCATTGTGAAACAACCCTCAGTACTTCTCCTTTTTTGGGCCCGTTAGGTACTTTTTCTGTGGTGTCAAAAGTCCATTTTATCTGTTACAATCATCATTTCTGAGAAGGTCTTTGGTTGCACAAGGTTTCACGTGACATTAGAAAGGGGAACTGAAGGCTTACTGACAGAAAGATAAGAAGCCAGGCTCAGCTCACATAATGCTCTACTTGTCTACACATGACTGGTTACACATTCCTTCAACTAACCCTACAGAACATGCTTTATACTTTTATCTGCCTCAATCACCATCTTAACATTTCTTAAAACATAATACACAATTTTATAAGTCATCAAGAATCACAGTATCAATTAATAGAAACATAGTAACAATAATCATTGGTTTAGATATACTCTTAATGTTGATTACATTATCTCATTATATTTCCTCCTGCTGCCGTCTCAACCGTTTCTCCTCTGGACCCATGTTCTTCTTATGATATCTCCTTTTCCTTTCCTGGTCACGTCTTGGTGGGGGAAAGAACTCCCTAGGGTTGATTCCACCATTATAAGCATCTTGAGCAGTGGGCCCTCTTGACAATGTTTAAAACCTCTGAATATGTTGAAATGTTAAAATTTGAATCAAATATCACTGCCAATTTATTAGGCTACATGAGGTTTTACAAATGCCGTCCAGCTCTGTAGAATTACTGCAGTTTTTGCAGAGACCAAAAATAACTTACATTTTAATTTATTTGAAATATAGGAAATTGAAAATCATCTAAGCTTTTACCTTAGTGAGACAATCATTGCACAGGTTTTTTCCTCCTTGCCTTTGTTTCAAACTGAACTTTAAGCTGGACTGAAGCAGCTCAAGCTGCACAAATCCATCTGCACATGGATCCTGATCTTTCCTGTCTGTTGACCAATAGGAGAGGAGCTGAACCAAGAAGGACCACCCACCTTATTTACATAATGAGGTAGAAATGCAGGAGACAAGTTAATTAATTATTTAATTAATTAAAAAAATTAAAAACAACAAGGCACAAAAGGCTCAACTGATGGTCCCAACCCGTCTTATGAGGCAAGAAATCCCACTTATTAAACCTGACAGGGCACACCTGTGAAGTGAAAACCACAGGTGACTACCTCTTGAAGCTCACCAAGAGAATGCCAAGTGTGCGAAGCAGTAATCAAATAAAAGGGGGCTACTTTGAAGAACCTAGAATATGACATGCTTTCAGTTGTTTCACACTTTTTTGTTAAGTATAAAATTCCACGTCTTAATTCATAGTTTTGATGCCTTCAGTGTGAATCCACAATTTTCATAGTCATGAAAATAAAGAAAACTCTTTGAATGAGAAAGTGTGTCCAAACTTTTGGTCTGTACTGTACATATTTTAAAAAGAGTAAAATTTAAATTACGTATATCCTAAACTGTATCATTTGTTAGAACTAACTAAGCTGGAAAAGTAAATATGAAGTTCAATTAAATAATAAAACATAAAGGTAAAGTTCTTTTTTTTAAATTGATTGTTGCATTTTAAATGCATTTATTTATTGGTCATTTCATACATTTCTGGTTTTATTTTTAATTATGTCAGTTTTGGTCCTTTTTAGAAGGAACATCATTTGATTTATTATTATTATTATTATTATTATTATTATTATTATTATTATTATGAAAAAACACCATTTTTGTACCAAAACTTCTAATACACTTTCTAGAAAAGCACATTTGTATACAGTGGTGGTTGTAAACAGCCTAAATCACAGGGTGACTGAAATAAGCTGTGATGAACTGAGGGGTTTTGTTCCTTAATTGTTTCTTTACTTTACTTGTCCTTCTATTTTACTTTGCAGTACATGACTTTTTGAGACTTTTGGTTCAGTGTTTTTACTTATTTATATTTTTTTTGTTCTGGCACACCAGTTTCAGTCTGAACAACTGCAATGCATTGCCATTATTTCTCTCATATAAAGTAGATCCTTTCTTTGCCTCTCATCACACTGTTGTCAGCCCTGTGATTCTGTTGTTCTTGGACTGAGTTTGACCAGTTGACACAAATTGATTTTATGAGACTGTCAACCTGCTTGCCTCTGAACCCGAGTTTGCCTCCTCTCCCTTCATACTCTTCAGCTTGAGCCACAAATAGGATTAGGAAAGCACGTTTCCTCCACACATCCTCTGTCCTTTAAGTCGTTCATACTGCAGTGTTTGACATGAACCATGACAAGTGTAAAACAGGATGCAAGTTTAAATCCTGCATACTGTCAACAACTCTCTGTGACCAATCACTTTTTGGAGTAAAGGTGATATTGAAAAGGTGTTACAGAGTCAGATATARTCCTGCCCCACTCTGAAAGAACCAGGCGTAGAAAAAAAAGTTTCTAACCCTCATGGAAAATCTCTCCTATAAAGTGTAGTGAAAGTATATATTTCTCTGGACATAAATAACCAAAAATCTAAATAACATTATATTCCAGTCTCACCAATGGTTAGAAACAAATTCTAACATAACTTGTCTTGAAATTTTTTTCCTGTTTCAAGTGTTTTCCAGTAGCAGGATGAAGGGAGCCCTTTTGTTAAAAGCTATTGTTGTTGATGTAGTTCTTTTTACTTTTCCAGGTGAGTTTATGAATAAAACAAGATGTACACTCGTTACAAAAGGCCAGTACAGTTTCTTTTCATTTCAGGGTTGTACAGATGAACAACAACACATAACATATCACACTTGGGCATTATTTATTTAAGAAAAAAATATAAACCTCAAAGCAGAAGCAGCAGACACAAGTGTGCACTAAAGCTTTTTTTCCCCGCACAGCTGGAATACTCAACATCAGTGATTTAGTTAGATTATTTTAGCAGAGACATCATCTGAAATCATCCCCCAATCTCTCAGCAGTCACTGTTAACTGTCAGCTCCAATCTAACGGAAAACCTTTAAAATATGCAAAGGCTTTTATTTTATTATTTCATATCCACCCATGAAAATAAAAGCCTAGTATTTCTTGAAGGAACGCATACCAGCTGCCAGAGTTTTAAACAAAGATTAATTGATGCTGAGAAAAGACAGCAACAGCTGTTGATGTGCAGCAAATAACCACTTTATGACTGTTCACTTAAATCCATTGAGAAATTTAAGAGACATTTTGATAACAGACAAGCTGGGTTGGTTTTAAGCCGCATGTGTCAAACTCAAGACCTAGCCTGCCACAGCATAATACAGTATGTGGCCCACAAGAACTTCAAATATGTATTAATGTCTTGAAATCAGGATATTCTGTTTTAAAGTCAGCATTGATCATAAACTACATTTCCCAAAATGCAAGCTGATTATTTTACCTACAAAATGATGGCATCCCACCACTAGGTAGAGGTGCAAAGGGTTCCAAAGTAGCTGGCAGTCAGCAGAATTTGCTGTGTAAAATCTCCATTTAGCTACATTTTCACCTGCACAATTCTCTGTCGAAAAGTGGGAGAGTTCAGAATTCAAGATGGCAGCTGCTCCCCACAACTCATCAGCAAGTAAAACTCTTTTACTTTTACTTTTAATAGTATTTCTGTATTATTATTTTACATTTTTTCAGTTGTACATGTAGTACTTTTCAGGTTCACAAGAGGATGTATTAAAGCACTGTTTCTAAGGAGGAAATACCAGGTAGAGCTCAGTTACTGTTCGTTAACGGTGCTCAGACGCAGCAATGAAACAAAGAATATGACGTTTCGTGTTTTGTCCAAGTTAAACATGAACTGCTCAGGATAGGAGACTGTGGAGAAGTAAAGATTCAACACAATCTGCTGACCTCTTTAGATTTATTGTTTTTTTGTGTTCAGTGTCCTGAGACATTTGTTGTGACGGCGCGGTACAAATTGAATTGAAATGACAGCCCTAATTTACAGCAGACTTTTTTTAATGAGGGGCAGATATTATAAGAATTTTTCTTCTTTCTTTACCCTTTTCATTCAGTGTTTTGTTTATGATATTTTTGTTTATTTTTTGATGAATTAAATAATAATTACAATGACAAAGTTAATTACAACTGGCCCTTTGAGGCCCACCATAATGCTCATGTAGCACTCAGTGACACCCCTGTTTTAAGCAAATGTTTAGTGTTGGGGTGTTGCTTAGCTGCAATTTTAGCTTAATATTTGCAAAATGGCTGAGTTATGGTAATTTTGTTTTCTAAAATCAGTTGGCCACAGCAACCACATTAAATTGGATCAAGTCCAAAAATGATTCAGTTGTAAATGTCAACACTTTGATTACTTTTTGAGCATTTCTGTAAAATATATTCAGTGGTTTATGAGATATTTTGCTAACATGCAGGCAGTTTACTTCAACAGTTATTGGCAAAGTTTTAAAAACAGATTTTATGCAACATATTTGCACTTGCAGCAAAGGTTGTGGATCAGTCTCAACCATGCCAAGTTTTTGCTTAATATCTGTTAAATTGACTAAATTATACCATTTCTTTATGTTTTGTTTGCTAAGAATGCTTCTCTATGGTGGCCATCTTGAAATAAGTTGACTCCAACAGTTTTTCAGCTGTGGGTGTCAACTCAAAGAATGGTAGATGCAAACAAACACACGCGGACACAGACAAAAGCATTATCGCTCTACCTTCATCTTCAGCAATAATAATGCAGCATGCAGCAGCTTTGTACGGCACAGACCAAATGAAGAGCCACTTCAGTGAAGCACAGCTCTGCAGCCAAAAGACCTAATGCTTTTGACAGGACTGGGAAACGTAGTCATGTGTGAAGTACAAGGAGATGCCGAGCTGTCACTAGCATTCCATTATCTTTCATCATCTGCAGCAACCTCAGTATCTGCAGTGCAGAACGTACGGAAGAACGAGGCTAATGGATGATGTGAACAACGGTCTGAGTGCATCGTCTCTCCCTTTACTCGCTGAAGCTTCTCACCAGGACTTTTGACTGTGTGAAACGAGTGCTAACAGGAGACCGTTAGCAGAGCAGAGTGGGACACACAGACAGAAAAACATGACAATGACAGATTCTCTTGGATGAGAACAACATGACACGATGGAGAAAGATCAGGGAGGAAAACCTATGATATAATTCATGGATGAATGTGCTACAACATACTGTTACATATGAGATGACAAGGATGCTTCTCACAAACATGGCTGAGTTCTACACCGTCGAAACAAAAGCACACCCACTCAGGGAAACGCGTCAAGCCTAGCATTCCTTCAAGGAATCACCCACCACATTTCATTCCAGAGTTTTAAACTAAGATCATCTCATGTTGATAAATGACAGAGTTGTAGCCATTTCAGACAAACCTTGAAAAATACTGTAAGGTTATGCGTACTCGGATGTAGTGCAAGATTTATTGTGATACGTGTTGGGATAAATCTCAGTAACTACAAATAAAAAGCCTTGTGGTCCGTGTGGACTTGATAAGACATTGAGGTGTGTTAAAGCCACTTACCATTTACCATTTTACTACACCATCTGAAGGGACAAGGGACGGGCAATGACATTAAAATATTCAACTAGTTAAAGGGGCAATATTGTGATAGTGGTGGGTGAGAGGAGGATATTGGCAAAGCTGACTCCTTCAGTCAGAGACTTAAAGGCACAGTGTGTAGGATTTGTTGTTTTCAGCGGCATCTAGTGGTTGAGTGGTTGAATCATCCTCCCTGGTCCTCCCCCCACCCCCACCTCCCGCTTCCAAACACAAAGCAGTTGCTACGGTGTCTCTCAGGTGTCAAAAACCTTTGATGATTCCAACTGCGATGTCTACCAGCAGCTTCAGGGAGAGTGATGTTTCAAGTGGTAAGATTATGAGCTTCAATGAGTAAAATTATCCCAGATACAATGACAGACAACAAATATTACATTTATAGTATTACAACTAAAACCGTTTTTGACGCCGCCACCGCAGTTTGTCCTTCATGAGCCTTCGTAGACAAGATGGCGGTACAAGATGGCGGCTGCCTGTAGTGGGGACCCGCGACCACGGAGATATAAACAGCTTTTTATAAGGTAAAAATAATAAAACAAGGCCTTTGTCTACAATGATTAGACACGTTTTTTATTATTGTCATTAGTGATCATCTCAATTTCGGCTAAAAGAATTGACAAAATCCTACACACTGTGTCTTTAAACATCCTCGCTGCAGGACGGAGTGCTTCCGTAGGTCATTCATTCCAACTGCAGTTAGACTGTATATCACATCATGACGTTATCAGTCACTTGGACAATTCACCTACACTGCCATCACTAATATGCACTTTCATATACACTCATTTTGTACTGTAATTTACGGTGTATATATRTATATAAATATGCATATGTGTTTATGTATATGTGTATAGGTATGTGTACATTTCTATATATCACATGTGTATATTGTGGGGTTGTTTTCTTTTGTTATCGTTTATTTATCTTTCATTATTCTTCTCAGCCTCTCCTGCATTAAGCTGCAGTAATGTGCAAATTTCCCCACTGTGGGATCAATAAAGTCTTATCTTATCTTATCTTATCTTATCTTATCTTATCTTATCTTATCTTATCTTATCTTATCTTATCNAGTCTTATCTTATCTTATCTTATCTTATCTTATCTTATCTTATCTTATCTTATCTTATCTTATCTTATCTTATCTTATCTTATCTTATCTTATGTGTTTATAAGGCAAATATTTAAATTCTGTACCATAGTAAAATAAACAATGTCACCTTCAGTTGTTATTAAAATGTTTATAGAAAATAAACTTGACTTCTCATCATATCTGTTTCTAAACACCTTGAAATTCAAGTACCCCCAGCTGCGGTTTGTGGACCGGCGCACGGTCGGACAGGAGGCGGGGTCAGACGTACAATGGGCGTGGTTACGGCTTGTCGAAACATCTTAATATGAGGCCTGAAACATTGGAAGTGGTTAATTTTAGAATTTGGCATCTGGGGTTGGTTAATTTTAGAGTTGAGAGCAGGGTCAGATGTTCGACTTTGCCTATTATCTGACCCTGCCCCGTTCTGCGGTCTGCAGCTGGGGGTTACTCTTGAAATTGGCCTCTGTCTCTTTAAGAACCTCCTTTTGCATCTGGCCCACCTATTTCAGCACGGGGCTGGGTGTGTGTGTGTGCTCTGTGATGAGGAAGCTCAGCTCAGAGACACAACCCAGAGGAGGAGCTGAGCCCAAAAGGCGGTTCTAGGCCCAACCACTCGTTTTTGCTCCCCTGCCTGGCTGCCTCAGGACACTACAGGATTTCTCAAACATGTATGAATGAGTCAAAGCAAGACTCTGGGCATGTTTTTGATGAGATGATAACATTATAATAAGATACAAAACTCAAAAAGTTGATTTTACATGATATTGCCCCTTTAAAATCAAAGAATTACTCGTCACAATCTTTTTTTTAACTCTTTTGTTTTTCTACTGGCACCTGGTAGTGGCATGCTAAGTTGACTACTAATGGTGCTTTTCCAGTGGATGTGCTTTTTTTGGCACACAAGGTTTAGGTTGTTTGTTGTGCTGACACTTGTGCTACATTAATTAGCTCTGTATGAGCACAGGATGGAAAAAAAAACATGCTGTGAGAAGCATGACTGCCAGTTCATCAAAGGTTTGTGAAATATTCAAAAAGAATATGAATATTTACCAAACATGTTCGAAGGGTTTTGCACTGAAAGTGCACATCCCTAAAAGTTGTGTTAAAGTTGATCAAATGTGGTTGCCAATTTGAATTGAGTTGACTCTCAAAGCTGGAATTCTAGATTTTAAAAGATTACGTATCTAAGAGTTTGATCAAAATCCATTCAAAGACATGTATTTTGCTAACAATCCACAGGAAAGTCTAAAATATATGCAGCCAAAACAAACTTGCCTTTTGCCTTTCAGCAATGTGCGTGTAAAAATAATTCAACAAAGCAAAGCCAGATAACGCATCTTAACAACCATTACTAAAAATCTGTTCAAACACTATGTAAATCTGTGTTTTTCTTCTTTTTTTTGATTTTTTTAAAACACAATCTCTTGCTGATTGCATAACAGAATCCCTAATCTCTTGTTTTTCTTTTTCTCTTGTTTCCTGTTTTATCCTCCATTGTTTGTTCCACTCTACAGAGCCAAGTCTGTTCAGTTTTCTCCTTCTTTCTTCTAGATTTAACCATTTTGATTTTATACACATTTTACTTTTCTTCATTTATTTCAGACATATTTAACAGAACACGTACATGTACAACCTCTTATTCCTTTAGCTTTGGTTTTTATTTGTTTGCTAATATGTTTCTATTGTGTGTGAGGCTGCACACAGAAAAACACAGATGTGGTCCAGTGTACCGAAAATAAAAAAGGAGAAGAATGAAAATATAAATGGGTGGTGAGATTAAATCTCCATCTAATGCAGACAGGGATAAGGTGCTGGTGTTTGTCAGAGATCGCAAGGTACTGGGTGAAGTGTGGCAATCCACCACTCGTGCAGGACCCTTATGAGGCATGTCTCCTCTCTGCCTGAGTGGAAATTGAACAGAGGCTCAGAGGCAGAAAGGAATGTTTAGTTTAATCTCTGTTCCACGGAACGGACGACTCGTGTTGAAACCACTAAATAAACTATTTCCCTCACTCTGCTTTACTGCACAGCAGTTCAGGCCAGTGCAACAATCAGTCTGCAGCACCACTGTTGTCTTCACTGCAGAGAAAATAAAAGAAAGAAACTAGTTAAAGTGACAAAGTACAAAAAGAAGGTGACAACAGGAACACCAGTGTATCTGATGCTTCATGGTGAGAGCATTCAAAGATGGCACAACCCTGAGCAGATACTATATGGAAGATGTTACTTCATTCCAATCTGATCGACAACTAGAAAAAGTGGGGTAAATCACCAAAAAAATGTTGAGTTGAGTTGATCCTTTGGACAGGTTCTTCTTTGTTGAAAAAACATTTTGTCTCTCTTCCAAGAGACTTCTTCAGTTTGAGGAGTTACAGGTAAATTCAGCCTTAGTGCCTCCACATGGTGGACAAACAGATTTAACAAGGTCAATCAAAACTGTTGTTCACATGCAGAGGACCATCAGCCTAGTGATCAAAAATCACCTATCTACCAGAGATCAGATAAACAGAAACAGAAAGAGGCTCGTTGCCATGCAAAGGAAAACACCATGATTGTTTTTTTGTTGTTTCTGTGGACAAAATTCTATTTTCATATCTGGTTCCATATTTTACAATTGCCATAGTTTAATATCCTCTCTTCTTTTAAAAGTTTCGTTAAAGTCATCTTTCCTCCTTGTTCCTCCGGGAAGCAATTGAAACATTCAAAAGGAGGTCTGCCTGAAAGTAAATTTGTTGTCATGGTGGTCAGTGTTGAACAGCCAACAAATCAAGTTTAACCAACTCATTTGGACCTAAACTGTGTGCTTAAAGTCTATGAATTAGATTAAAAAAAAAAACGGGTGTGGCAATAAAATCAGGTAAAGTTCACTTTAATTGCAGATAAAATGGCCATCCATTTGAGGTTTCACTCTACCTTGAAGCATCATTGCAGATGTGAAGAATACAGACTTAACAAAAAAATAGGAATTAGTGTTTGGTAGATGCTTTCTTTGTTGTAACAATACTTCTTGGTAATAAATCTTTTACTGTTGAAAAGTATTCATTTCCCTTTTAAATGGTGCTATATTTGTAAGGAACATGCATTTGTGAGATGAGCAGTAGAGCTGAGTATGTGGGTTGCACACTTGAAAAAAAATCCCAAATGTTCACTGCCAAACAGCTTATTTTGCTGTTGAAACATGTTTTGAGCTTCTGGAAGTCCAGGTGCTGCAGGTGTCCGGTATGAGATTTATTGCTAAAAAGAATTATTACAATAAAGTAATAATCTACCAAATTCCCCTTACTTTTTGTGCTAAATTCACATTTAACAGATAACAGACAACTTAAAAGAACCAATTTTAAAATAAATAATGAAGCATTTTTTTGTTTGCAGCTTGTTGAAAATATATTTGTTCACATTTATTTAGTTTAATTCATGAAAATACTTCAACTGTATTCAAGTCCTGGGTCATTTAAATCTTCAATGGGGTTTTTTATGACTTCCAGCCTTTCCTTCCTCTTCTGCTGTAGATTTTTAAGCACAACATTTTGTATTGTGTCCACATTTCTTGTTTTTTAGCACCAACAGCACAAAAACTTGTCAGGTACAAGAAATGAAAATACAATGAATGAAATAAAAACAAACCACCCAAGTTCAAATGTGTCTTGTTTTTTATGAGGCCTTCAAAAAATCTGAACACATAATGCTTAAGACTGCTTGAAAAGACTACAAGCTAGTTTTAAAGGTGGCTTGAAACTTTTGCACAGTGCTGTAAATCTCTGATTGGTGTAACATTATGATGCCAGTAATGCACTAACACATCTTTCTATCCATGCAGTGGATGCCAGTCTGTTTTGTTCAGACCACCACTAAATGAGGCCTAAACAGTCCAATGTGAAAGATGCCACAGCACATCCTGATAATGTTTACATCTGCACTGAACTCCACCTCTGGTATCCATGTGAGTACCAGACTTGGACAGTACCGGTACATACAGTGCATTCAAGATTAGGTGATTTGTCCCACAGCATGCAACAAAGTGGTCCAACAGTTCTCTGTTCTCAGTCTCAGTTCCATTACTGTCGCAGTTAACAACTGCAGAGTCATCTCAATGAAGCTGACAGAACTGCAGAGAGAACAGTCCCCTGTGGCGATACTGTCTTATGTATAGGTTGGTATGCTCCTATATTAGAGATCAGAAGTGTGAAAAGATGGGGCAAAGCTGCATATATTGTGGCAGAGGGGACTCAGCAGCACAGAAAAGCTCACTAATGAAAGCATTTTATCTTCCTACTTCTTCATACAGTAAGTAAACTTTATTTCTATGGCACCTTTCACTGACACAAACATCACAAAGTGCTTCGCTTAGATCAACTAAAAACTACACTAACTAAGAACAACAAAAAACAGAAAATAAAACCAATCAAGAACAATTTAAAAAAAACACAAAACAAAACTTCACTAAAAGCCTGTCTGATTAAAAATACGTATCTTATGGTGATGGTGTTTCTTAAAAGAGTCAGTGAAGTCTGAGCAGAGAAGGGACAGTGGGAGAGCGTTCCAGAGCCTCGAGGCCACCACCTGAAACGCTCGGGCTCCACAGGTTTTGAATCGGGTTTGAGGTACCACCAGCAGCATTTGATTTAAAGATCTCAGAGTTCTGGATAGAGAGAGGGGCTTCAAAAGGTCCAATATGTGTTTGGATAGTGCCCTAAAGGTTAAAATAAAAAATAAAAAATTACTCCTCAAATTCACAGGGAGCCAGTGCAGAGAGGCCAGAGCAGGATTAATGTGGGCTCTTCTGTTGACATTGCTGCAGCGTTCTGCAGTGAAGGTGAGCCAAGGAGGATTTGTTAAGACAAGTAAACAGACTATCATCAATCATCTCTAGTTCATTCTGTGACAGAAAAGATCTCAGCTTAGACATATTTCTTAAATGATAAAAACAGTCATGAACTATCGTTTTTCAATGACTGTTGAAAAACATGGAACTGTCATAGATGACACACAAATTTCTGAGTACAACATTTTATAGTAGGAATTCAAAAAAAGGAAGAAAAATACTGCCTGATAAAAGGAATTGTATCATCAGTGACAATAACAAGAGCCCAAGCCTTGTTTGCATTTAACTGCAGATAGTTGTACAGCCATAGTTTGATTTCAGACAGTCACAGAATCCAGACTGTTTGTAGATCTCTGAGGTTCAAAAGGAACAATACAACTGAACGTCATCAGCATACAGATGATCTGACACATTACTGTAATGTTTTAGGATGTTCCCTAAAGGGTAGAATAAAAAGAGGATCTGGCTCAAAACTGAAACTTGGGATACCCCACAAGACAGCTGTGCTATCAGAGTTTAACCTGAAAAAGTAAAAGACCTTTAAAATAAAAAAAGAAGTGTAACAATATGTACCTACAGAGAGTTTGTAGGATGTGAATCATTACTTATACTGTCCAGACCAAACATTTGGACACACCTTCTCATTCAAATAGTTTTCTTTATTTTCATGACTATGAAAATTGTAGATTCAAACTGAAGGCATCAAAACTATGAATTAACACATGCTGAATTATATACTTAACAAAATAGTGTGAAACAACTGAAAATGTGAGTTATATTCTAGGTTCTTTAAAGTAGCCACCTTTCGCCTTGATTACTGCTTCGCACACTTGGCATTCTCTTGATTGTTGGCTCTGGATGTTGTGGGGTTGCGTTGGTTGATGCGACTCTACAACATCGCGTGGACATTGGGGTCAGTTCCTCTGGATTGGCAGACTGGGGTTTTGTTCCCCCAATTTAAAAAGGGGGGCCGCAGAGTGTGTTCCAAGGGGGATCACACTTCTGAGCCTCCCTGGTAAGGTCTATTCAGGGGTCCTGGAGAGGAGGGTCCATCGGATAGTCGAATCTCTGATTCAGGAAGAGCAGTATGGTTTTCGTCGTGGTCGTGGAACAGGAGACCAGCTCTACACTTTCAGCAGGGTCCTGGAGGGTGCATGGGAGTTCGCCCAACCAGTCTACATGTGTTTTGTGGATTTGGAGAAGGCGTTCAACCGTGTCCCTCGGGGACTCTTGTGGGGAGTACTCTGGGWGTATGGGGTACCAGGCCCTTCAATACGGGCTGTTAGGTCCCTGTACAACCGGTGCCAGAGCTTGGTCCACATTGCCGGTAGTAAGTCAGACTTATTTCCGGTGAGAGTGGGACTCCGCCAAGGTTGCCCTCTGTCACCGATTCTGTTCATAACTTTTATGGACAGAAATTCTAGGTGCAGCCAAGGTGTTGAGGGGATCCTTTTTGGTGACCTTAGCATCTCTGCTTTTTGCAGATGATGTGGTCCTATTGGCTTCATCAGATTTTGATCTCCGTCTCTCACTGGAGCGGTTCACAGCTGAGTGTGAAGCGGCCTGGATGAGGATCAGTGCCTCCAAATCCGAGACTATGGTCTTGAGCCGGAAACCGGTAGGGTGCCTTCTCCAGGTCGGGGAGGAGGTCCTGCCCCAAGTGGAGGAGTTTAAGTATCTCGGGGTCTTGTTCACGAATGAGGGAAGAATGGAGTGGGAGATCGACAGGCGGATTGGTGCTGCGTCTGCAGTGATGCGGGCCCTGTACTGGTCTGTCATGGTGAAACGGGAGCTTTGCCTTCTGGCTCAGCTCTTGATTTACCAATCGGTCAATGTTCCTACCCTCATCTATGGTCACGATCTTTGGGTAGTGACTGAAAGAACAAGATCGCGGATACAAGTGGCCAAAATGAGTTTCTTCCACAGGGTGTCTGGGCTCTCCCTTAGAGATAGGGCGAGAAGCTCAGTCATCCAGGAGCAACTCAGAATAGAGTAGCTCCTCCACATCAAGAGGAGCCAGTTGAGGTGGCTCAGGCATCTGGTCAGGATGCCTCCAGGACGCCTCCCTGGTGAGGTGTTCTGGGCACGTCCCACTGGAAGGAGGCCCAGAGGAAGACCCAGGACACGCTGGAGGGACTACTGTATGTCTCTTGGCTGGCCTGGGAACGCCTTGGGATTCCCCTGGATGAACTGGCTCAAGTGGCTGGGGAGAGGGAAGTCTGGGTCTCTTTGCTTAGGCTGCTGCCCCCACGACCTGACCCCGGATAAGCGGAAGAAAACAGACGGACAGACTGCTTTGATCTGGGGTTGCTGCTACTGGTCAGGTCTATGTTCAGCAACAGTATGTGCTCAAAGAATGAGGTCAGGTAAGGGTACGTTATTTGTTATCAATGCGTGTTTCTATGCAATGATGAAATACGTGCTCTGCATTTGACCCATCACGTGTGAGAAACACCCAAATGGAGCAGTGGACAGCTGTGTAAGCATCCAGGGAGCAGATGGGGGTCAGGGTGGGGCTGGAGTCTGTCCCAGCTGCCTTTGGGTGAAGGCAGGGGGCACCTGGACAGGTCCCCAGTCTCCATCAGGGACACAAAAGAGACAATCAACCATCCACGCTCTGAAACCTTCTGGAGCTCTTCTGTGTTATGTGACAAACTGAGAACTCTGGACTCAGATCCATCTGGTGCTGCACAGAGTTCTAATCACTTAATATCAATAATAATACGTATAATATAATATAAACATATTCTATAACACTGCATAAACTTCTTCACTTGTTTCTCAGAGGGAGAATTCCATCTTTTTTTGGTTGGGGAACTATGATTACAGACGTGAAGGAGATGATTCTTATCTCAGCCTTCAGACTCAGTTGTGAACAGATCCAGTGCAAGCTAAAAGTTGTGGCTTGGAGATGCTAAAACGCCCACACTGGTTGCAAACAGCAAATTTGCATCTTTCAGAATCTCAAACCAGAAATCCTCCTCTCTAATGCTATGTTCACACTGCATTTAATGTTCAATTCCTTTTTTTAATCTGAGCTTTTTATTTATTTATTTATTTATTTATTTATTGGATGCTATAGACTGTTGCATCTGAAGTTGTTGTGCAGTCAGAGCTGATTGAATAATTATCTGAAATGCTTGTTTAGTTTGGTGTTTATCTGAACCTGCCTCTGACCGGATGCTCCAGTGTAGTGTAACTTTAGTATCAATATAGTCTGAGACAGACGTTGGACATTATGTTTCTAAGAATTCTCAGTCATCCAGGACATGGAAAATTAAAAGAACAAAGACAAAGCAACTGGACTTCTGTTCTGTAGCTGAAGACGTGTGAAGCTACAAGATTTAAACTGTCTGACTCTAGGTTAATAGCAATTTTATATGGATCGATCTGCTCACCCCACCTCACTGATGTAAAAGTCAGATGAAATATGACATGAGTTTTCAGTCTGAGGTCTCTTTGAAAAACATCAAATATTCTGTATAACCGATTTAGTATTACATACTGAAAAGGGTCACATTAGAAAAAAATCAGATTTTTCACGTTTAGACTGTCATGAAAGATCAAGATGTGGATCACGTGACAAAAAAAAAA
This sequence comes from Austrofundulus limnaeus, assembly GCF_001266775.1. Taxonomy (NCBI): domain Eukaryota; kingdom Metazoa; phylum Chordata; class Actinopteri; order Cyprinodontiformes; family Rivulidae; genus Austrofundulus; species Austrofundulus limnaeus. The sequence goes on along the minus strand of NW_013952455.1, from coordinate 951,485 downwards.
ACGGATATGGGTTGCATTTGACTGCAGTGTGATTGTAGCCTATGACTACCCTCAAGTTCCCATCTACAAATGCTGCAAACAGGATCAGGGAAATAGATCAGGTCTGGGAGAAGTCAACCTTCACCAGAAATGATCTCAACTTTGAAGGATGCAAGCACAGTTCTTGCTTTGATTATATGAGAATGGGCTAAATCTTTAACGTGACTCCAGTACCCCTCAAAGCCTCCTCTGGGTACAGAAATCACTTTTGGACTGAATAATCATCAGAAAACATGTTTTCACAAGGAAGTCAGTGTGACCAGACTGACTTATCACATAAGTCAGTCATAAGACACATGAGTTATCATGAAAATAAAAGATAGGGTACATCTTCTGATTTCTCTGCCCCACACATGGATCTGAGATGGACATCTTAATTTGAAATAGACAAGTAGAACAAGGTTTATCAAAAGAAAATTGTCCTCTTCAGTTGAGTTGATAAGTAGTCATTGAAGGCTGTCACTGACGAACAATGTTTTAATCTTTCTAAAGTCTGGTAGCACTGTAGCCTCTGCTTCAGACTGTGAAGAAATAAGGTGAGAACAAATACAAGTTCACAGTTGGCTCGCGCTAATTGATGCATGTGAGAAAACATATGTGTGAAGAGAGAGGGCGACGGTATAAATAGCTTTGGGGAGGATGTAAAATCAGAGATAATCTTGGAGAAACCAGTGGGGAAATTATATTTTGCTGCAATAAGTTTGGAGAAGAAACAACCAAAAAAAATCAAGGCTAAACACAAGAGCTTGAATGTTCAAAAGTAAATCGTACAAAACATGAAGAAAAAGGTCAATTTTAACTATGTGTTAGAGTGAAGAGAGCACATGTAATATTTTGTTAAACTAAATAAGTGTCAAAGAAAACTGAGTATGTGCACATCTTTTCACTCTGACTTGTCTCTTAGTGAATGTTAAAACCTAATTTCTTCTAATGACACTGTAGTTTAGTTTAGTTTAGTTTAGTTTTATTCATTTATAAAGCACCCTTCATACTAAAAGCAGCTCAAGTTGCTGTACAAAATTATGCACAATAAAAAAATCATAAAAAACAGCACCAACAATAACAACAATACAATAAAAACAATCATTAAAAAAATGTAATGCTCAGAAAAAATACAGTTCAATGAATACATTTAAAGATGTGTCTTAAGCCTGCTGCCAAAGATTGCAACACTCTCTGCAGCCCTCACATGTTCAGGCAGACCGTTCCACAGACGAGGGCCATAATATTGAAAAGAAGCCTCTCCATATGTGTGTGTTCGACTCTTGGAACTGTTAACAGTTCAGTGCCAGAGGATCTGGGTTCATGGCGGTTCATATGATAATAACAGTTCAGCCAGATAAGGTGGTGCAAGACGATTAASACATTTAAAAACCAGTAAAAGAACCTTAAAATCAATTCTAATATGTACAAGGAGCCAATGCAATGATTTTTAAACAGGTTTAATATGAGCCTGCCTTCTGGTCTTGGTTAGCACACGAGCAGCGGAGTTTTGCAACAGCTGCAGACTAGACAGATTTTTCTTAGGAAGACCAGAAAGCTGTGCGTTAGGGTAGTCTAATCGACTGATAGGCACAGTAGGTGATGTAAGATTAAACTGGAGAGTATTTTATCTACATTAATAAAGGCAGCAGTTTATACCTAAAGAGAAATAAGTTTGATGAATAACTTTAACTACAAAAAAAATCTTGTAGGAGGTTTTGTAGACTGACCCCTAATTTACACTATATGCGTTATGGCTCCGCTCTACTCCCGCTCTGACCTCCGCAGCAAACACGCACCCATTATAGTCAATGAGAGTGTTTACACTGGCTGCGCACAGCAGCGGTGAGAGGACGGCGATCCGGCAAAATTAGATCCGATCCTATTTCTGCCAGATGCCGGAGCTGTGACGGAGTCAATTTTTAAAGATTATGTCGCACCAACAGGATGAGGAACAAGCACAACATCCGTGTTTTCAAAATAAGACACTATTAGGCGGAATAATTTGTCGCAATAATGTCAAAATCCCAGCTATGTTAATCAATATATGGATATGCAGTATTACACAAATGCTGTCAGAATGTATCGTTCTGTTTGGGAAGCAGATGGAAACATGTAGCATGTTTACACACATGATACACATGGATTTTATTTAGAAATCAGAAGTTTCAAAAAGACAGCAATACAGTTTCAATCATAGATATCAAAAGCTTTTATATCAATGTTTTCAGCTGTGTTTAAAGTTCATCTTTCACAGAATTAATTTTTTGCTCTGACTTCCACATTTATCACTGGATTTATTGTGCGATCTCCTTCCTGCACACGCTCCCTCCTCTGTGTGTCGCACCAGAGAGGAGTTCTTACAGATCTGTTGGAGCATCTACTGTCTGATCCCGTTTCTACCCTTGTGTGTTCTTGTCTAAGTTTTGTCTTCAGCAGCTGTAGGTTTTGCTGCCATGACAAATTTTGTTTTTGTTAAAATAAAGTATTTAGTTTACCCTTGAGCCTCCTGTGTACAGTCTTTCATAGTGGTTGATGCAAATGTTGTTTTATGGCAAATTACCTCACTGTTATTTCTAATCCTGCAGGGCTGCACGTGTGGTACTGCAGCTATTCTATGTCAATAACTGTGCAATGCAAAAATGACAGTGGTGTATAAATTCAAGATGGCAACTTGGTCTTGGCTTTAATTGGGTTAGCCATTAGCTTGAACACTTGTTCAAAATCAAGAATAATTTCTCCAAAAATATAATTCAAACAGCTTAATGCAACAGATAAGATATTACCTATTCATAACTTTTGCACAGAACTTCACTTTAAAATGTCTGAACCATCACTTTAAACATTAAAATCACATCTTACTTGTAACTTGTGTGCATGTTTCTCTTGAGAAGCAGCAGTTGCAGACTAAAACAAGAAGACAACATTTACCTTCTAAATCAGGGGTGTCAAACTCCAGTCCTCGAGGGCCGCTATCCTGCATGTTTTAGAGGTTTTCCAGCTCCAACACACCTGATTCAGTGATTGAATTAACTCTTCAAATTGGGCAGAAGCCTGTTAATCACCCAGCGATCAAAATCAGGTGTGTTGGAGCAAGAAAACCTCTAAAACATGCAGGATAGCGGCCCTCGAGGACTGGAGTTTGACACCCCTGTTCTAAATAGTTCAGGATCACATTGCTGGATCGGCTCTGAGAGCTGAAGCTTTTAAAAAGTGACGGATGGTTTTAATTAAATGCTCAGAATCTGGTGGGAGTTGGCTGAGTGCTAGACTGCCCTCTGAGAGACTCCGAGGACTCTGGCAAACAAACTACACACACTTCTCGCCGATTATCTTCAGTGAATCAGCCCGACTGTCACCCCCATTTCTATATTAAATTTAAATAATCCAATCCACATCCTAATCTGCTATTAGCCTCTGCAACCACAGAGACTAATATTATCTCTGTCTCTCTTTGTCTTTCCTAAATTTGGTGCAATTTCTAATTATAAGATCATAAAAAAACAGCCCAAACACAATGGTGCATATGCAGTCATCACGTTGCTTAGCAACAAATATCCAGCGATAGACCCAAACCTCTTACCTAAACCCATATAAAAGGTCAGGGCTCTTTTTGTGCAGCCACTTTATCCCCAAACACTTTGCTGCTGCAGTGATGAGAAGCGATGGAGGTGGAACCAGGCAATGGAGGCACATTTGCACCAGACTGTCACTATCAAACTCTGTGATTTACTCTGCAGCTGTTCCACACACCATAGTATCTGTCAGCTCAGGTTACTGCAGACTAATGTCTGGATGTGATAAGCTCTAACCCAGTCCAGCATTCTAAGTAATCTACCCTTCATTAAAGCAGATAAAAAGGTGCTGCTTGTCTTGAATTTATTTAGTGCTGTAAGGATAAATAGTCTTCAAGTCATGGCACAGCAGTTAAAAACTACTTTAGAAAATGTGAGCCAATATTAAAACACAAGAACCCTATATTGCATTTATTTGATAATACCTTTCCACAATAATATACATTCTTGTCAGTCAGATGAGACTGAGGCAGTGAATCAAAATACTGGTGTTCAAAATGTACTCATACATTCAGTAAAGACCTCAATCTTAAAATAATCCTAAAAGGCAGAAATTTGTGCAATACACAACATAGATCAAGATGTGTTAGCACCTGACATTTGTGTTGGGGATGACTCTCAGTAACTACCACTTTAAACTGTAGATCACTGTCTGTACTTTTTAAAGTAATACACATTTTTGTGTTGACCGATAACTAATAGCTGTGATGGCCATCTTGAGTTGTGAAGTCGATGAGTTGTAGAGCATCCACTGATTACTTTAAGAGATATTTTGCAAACAGACAGAGTTGATTCAAAAAGTTAATGTCAGCTTTTGGCCAGGCTGATACAGAAAGTGAAGAGGTCAGGATATGTTATGTGATTTCCTCTCAGCTACATGTCCCTCTTTTTTTTTCAGTTTCTGAAAAATTGCGAAAATATCCATTTGTGTTCGCTAAGGTTGATTAGTTGTTGCAGCCATCTTAAATTAAACCAGTGATTCCCATTGTGGGGTGTGAGGGTGTGTGTTGTGGGGGGAGGGTATGACTGAATAAAAAAAGATGGATTCTTGGACATTATTAGCAAAATGAACAGGTTTATGATGAGGCTCCCACATAAATGCAAAGAAGTGAGAATTAAAAGGTCTATTTTTGCTCAACAAACCTTTATTTTTTTCTGCTCTGTGAGTTGTTTATGTTTTTAACCCATTCTGCACAGAGAGGTTAGAAATTTATTGTACTGTATATATA
>NW_013952455.1:943821-946588 GCF_001266775.1 Austrofundulus limnaeus | reverse complement strand
ATATATATATATGCACTTAAAAGAACTACACCATCAAGATTGTTTGTTGTTTAGTTATTTAAAATAGATTGTAGTTAGTTTATTTTGTGGAAACTTGTAATTTATTTCAGCTCACTTTTGTTTGCTCAAATGTTCAAAAAAGATTGAGGTGTGAATTAAACTGCGATGAAGTTTGTAAACAAAACATCTGCGTGTTGGGTTGAGGTGGACAGGCAGGTGATGTTCTTATGAAACGAAGGTGAGCAGAAAGAGTTTGGGAGCCACTGAATCAAACTGACTTTCAAACTGAATATTTAATGAGTTAAAGAAACTGACTTTCAAACTGAATATTTAATGAGTTAAAGATGTACAATCAAAAATAATTTTTCTGAAATTTTCGTTAAAATTTATTATTGATCAATAGAATATTTTGCTAACGTCAGATTACTAAACACTCAGACAGGTGCAAAAAGAAAAAATATTACAGTTCTGCTTTTGAAACTGTGTGAAAAAGAACGGATGTCCAAATAGGTCAAAGCCAGATCTTCAGTTTTTGTATAACTTTCTCCTTCTCCTCCTCTCTGAAACAATGTCTGTGTGACTCTGCTGTCCTTGTTATGGCTTTGGTGTGTCCCATATTTCAGTTCCACTCCTGGCTCACATTTGGACCCTGAAAGTTCACTTTCTCACCATACACATTGTCTGAATACTTGTCACTGCCTAGAACTGGTGCAGAGACCATTTTCAAGAAGTCCAGACGTCGTCTGAGCTGAAAACTGAATATGAATCAGCACTGCTCCAAACGATTGTTTGCACTCATTACAATGTTCATATCTATCACCAGTGAATTATTATATAAAGTATTTGTGAGCTTACTAAAATAAACCTTGTGTGTAAACCAAAACATTTTAATGAATTAATTTACTGTTACTAATTTACAATTTATTGATGTTTTTGAGATAAACGCTTTAATATTTGCTCCTTCAGCTGCATTTGTTTTGTGATCCATTTGTACAGATCTGTGGTTAACTGCAGGCTACAGTTCAGTTTATGCTCCTGCAGTCTGGTTATTTGGGCTTTTTTTGTATTTTGCCTGCTTGTGTCTGCAGTGCTCCGTGCTATGTGCGACACACAGGAGATGTAAACGGTTCGAGTTTAGGTCGGATTTTTGAGCCAGGTGATCTGACTTTCAGGCTCACTGCCCATTATCTCACATAARGTTTACAAGCTAACTGCAGACACACAAAACAATAAACAACAGCGCATGCACTTTTTCAATCTGACTTCCTCTGTGTGGCTTGTATGGTTCTCACCTCTCACCTCCGCTTTTCCCTTCCAGGCAGCATCTGTTCCCTGTCATCATCATTACATCTCGACTCCAACTTGCGTACTCTTTACCTCTGTTGTTAGTGCCTCTGTGTCTTTCTCTCTGATGACCTGTCTGTCTCTTCCCATTACATCTCTGTGGGGTCAGAGCGGACTCCTGTCTTAGTTTCTTCTCTCTACACACACTCTCAAACACACACACTTCCCTGTTATGGATAGACGGGGTTGCCCCCAAGCAGTTTGCTGAGCTGCTCTTCATAAAAAAGATGCAGCCGAGAGAAAAGACACATTTCATCGCAAAACCCACAGCAGAAGACAAACCCATCACATGAACTTCAACAACTTCTAATGTTTTGACAAACTATTAACACACAACTTTTATGGACACAATTTCAAGTCAGTAGATCCAAGTCTTACCGTGAGGGTAGGGATGGCCGTGACAATTGAGTAGATGAGCACTGGGGGGATCTTGCTGGTGTTGTCCGGACCGGGGTAGGGCTTAGAGAAGCTCTTGTCATAGCAGAAGAAGCCCTGGATGTGGACGGGGAAGGTGTCCGTGTACTCGAAGTAGTAAGCCAGCAGCACCGTCCCAGCCATGATCACCAGCTGGAAATAGAACATTATCCCGGCGTTAGGAAGCGAGAGGGCGAGAGGCGAAGAAGAGGAGGCAGAGGCGGAGGAGGACTGGGAGAGGAAGAGGGGAGAGTGAAGTCCCTGTTCCCCTCAGTCACAGGGAGATGCATAGGAAACCCAAAGAGAGGCAGAGTGAGAGGTTCAAGGTTTGGATCCAAGACTGAGAGAGAGAGAAAGAAGGAGGAGGCTTTCCCTCCTGAAAGGATGAAAGAAGGGGGACAAAAAGAGACTGAAACAGGGGTTGAGAGGAAACAAAAGCATTGCAAAGAGCAAGAAGAGAAGACAGCAGTGGAGCAAGACGGACAGAGATGAGAGGAGGTAGGAGGGAAACCAGCCTTTATGCTGCTGGCACTAAAAAAATCTACTACAGCTGAGCTGTGGGTGTATTTTGTAGAAATTGTATGTGTGTGCGTGTGTGTGCAGAATACTTAAATATGTGAGGCAAGAGCATGTGTATCAGGGAGTGAAGCGTGTGTCTGCAGACACGTGGGTCCAACCATCAGCTGATGTCTCGGCTAAAGTGTTCCTAAAAATACTTGCAGTGCCTGCAGTCCAAGGCACAAGGACTTAAACACACAGCAGTTCCTACAACATACTTATTGTACGGCCATGAAATCTGAATATATACCAGCAAAATATTGAAAGAGTCAGATTTATTCAAATGTATGATTTTTATTAAACAGTACTTTTGTGAGCTAAACTTAGCAAAAATAAATATTCCTTTTAGAAAATTAAATGAATGTCTGACTTATTTGAGCAAAACAGCAATTATAGCTTTTTGATTCATATTTTCCTATGTTATATATTGCACATATTTTAACTATAGTAT
>NW_013952455.1:941076-943771 GCF_001266775.1 Austrofundulus limnaeus | reverse complement strand
GGGTAAGACAGACATTTGACATGACTTTCTGGTCCTCCTCCCCCAGGCTTGACACTAATTGGTTCTTTGATAACTAAAAGTAAATACTTTGGTTTRTGTTAACTATTTTTTTGTCATGTGTGCTGAAAATCTTCTATCTCATAAATACTGCCATGTTGTTGTTTTTTTGCAGTYATTTTTTTGGGGCGCAAATTGTGTTTTTCACAAACCAATGTCCACATGTAGGGGAGTATTACAACCATTGCCAAGGCTGAAGACAGGAGTTTAAATCCAGTATGTGTACATGAGTAAGTTTATCAAAAAATAAAACTGCGCGAGTTTTAAACATGGGGACATCTGGTTCATGCTCCTGAGGCTACTGCTAACATGCTGTCTGCGCTACATGACACACCTTATGAAATGCAGTACAAACAAACTTATTCATCCAGCTGTATTTATTAGAACACGCAAAACCAATTTTCTGTTGTGAAAAGTTTATGGAAAACTCAAATCATAATGAACGAATCAAACCTCTGACAGATGATGCGTGCGACACCCATTCAATAAGACGTGAGACAGTGGATCAGTGGTTTTGTCATTTTGGATGGTTTTTTCTGACTTTCCCCACTTTTCTGACTGAGTGTTCATAGCTGGGCTGAAGACAGTGAGGATAAATCATCATAACCCCTCAAAACTCCCAGTGTAGCATGCGGGCACACATAGCTTCTTAACAACAGTTGTTGTTTTTTTCACTCAGTATATCAACTCCWTTTGTTTTCTTGTTAATTATGGATTATTAATTGAAGCTGTCCACCTTGTTAATTTAACAACCAACCTTTGACGTGCTGTTCCATATAAACAAACACGTCCATGAAGCTCCAACCAATCACACACTGCATGCCACATAGGTAGAGTTCTAACTGGGAACWATGTACAGGACAAGGTGCCCGCAGGGTATAACAAACAGAAGCTACGCAATTTTCATCACACAACAGCATGACCAAGGTGTGCAACTTGAAGTAYACACCTGCCTTAAAACATGCATGTCCTGCATAAACTGCACAGATTTTCTCCCATGCACAATGACTTTAATCCCCACGGTCAGTGGTGTATATTTCTCAACAAAGTACTTGTTTGTTTGTTTTTTTATGTCCCAACCCATCTTTCTTCTGTGTTTCTCTTTAGAAAGATTAGAAATCTGTGGTTGTCATGGTGAAGATGTGACTCATGCATCCAAAATGTGTTCATTTAGATCAGGCTTTTGTCGAATTTCTGCATGGGCAGAAAATTATTAGAGCAGTTTGTGACTGATTTTATTGTGTATGTTGTTCACTATATATCAGCACCTTGGTGGTTTGCTTTAGGAGAAAGAGGGAATTTTCTCTRTGACTCATAAGCTTCTTGTTTGGCTGTTTGAAGGAGCAGCGCTCCTCCCCTGCTTTCAGCCAGCATATTGTGACTGTCTCTGACTCACTGATGTGATGACTGACAACCGCTACAAATACACATCAACACAGTCAAATTAGAGGAATTTAAATGTTGGGTTAAGCATGCCTCCCACTGTTGTTACACAGAMTAAAACGTGTGTTTCTCTGAGGGATTTTTTTCCCTCAAGTTCTACATATTTAGAGATTTTTTGAAAATTCTGCCTTTTTCTCTTCATTGATTATTTGTTTACACTGAACAGCAAAAAGCTGTATGAAGTTCAGTTCTGCTGTGCAAGTTGTACATTTTGTTTGTAATTACACTGATTTTACAACATTTTGCATAGGTACAGACGAATAGTGGAATTTTTCAAAAACGTTGATTTAAATTTATTAAAGCTCAGAGCTTGCAGCCGTCTGTAAGGAAATGCTAAGCTCCCTGCTCTTCTGCAGCCACATACACAGAAACATCCATCCCCATGTCCACTCCCCGCTTCTGATAGTCCACCACCCAGGACCTGGACACCTTGAACACCTCAATCATGATCTCCTATAAACTAAATGAATTTAGAGTCAAATGTGAAGGCTGGATCAAACTGTACTGCTGTGTTGGGTCCCAAACACAGCAGCTGGTCTACTACAGAATAGCTGAGAAATAAAAGATTTTCAGWGCAGCAATGGTCCAATTAAAGCTGCAGCTGGGAGTTTGGAGAAAACAACAGACTTWGTCTGAAATTTTGAACAAACACACAGATGGCAGTAGGACCACTAGGAGGAGCCAGAGGAGCTTTATTTTTTCGCAGATTATCTGTCTCATATTCCACAAGTATGTAAAAAAACATTTTTATAAAAGTTACCTAAGGCAGCTTTGTGTCCAGATCTCAATGTGACTGAAAGGCTGTGTTGGGACCCTAAAAGATCTGTGCAAAAAGAAATGTCTGCAAACCTCAATGAACTGAAGCAACTTTATGATGAAAAATGATCCAAAACTCCTCTAAAACAGGAGTTCCCAATCTGTTTTCCAAAGAGCCCCTCTTTCTTACTTCCAAGCCAAGCTGAGCCACCCCCAATCCCTCGCTACTCCCTACATCTCCCTAAGATACATTCAATCTTTATCTCATTATCCAAAAGAATAAAATGACAAACTTTTATTTGAAAAGGGGTTAAAAAGAAGAACTGTATTATACAGTTTTATTTATTCAAATGGACTTGCTTTGGTATTTTATTATACAAACAATAAATTGATTGGACTAATTGATTAGGAAGCAATGCTCTAAAAGGACCGAGAAACA
>NW_013952455.1:939138-940836 GCF_001266775.1 Austrofundulus limnaeus | reverse complement strand
CCTCCATAAGTATGGAACAGATCACTTGTATTGGCCTAAAAGCCAAAACAAGGTTGACTTTTCTTCAACGTTATTTTTGAACTCGAAGAAATTAAAACTGTTATACCTAAATTTGGCTGAATTTAACAACCTTTGCTGAAATTTTAGTCATTAGGGTTCACAACAGTCAGATGTTGTCACACATGATGTGGGTGACAGCATCCTATTCACACCCCGACAGCTCTCAACTGCCCCTCAACACATCATCACGCCCCCCACCCCACTCAACTGCGCCTGTCTGTCTGCACTTTTTTCTCTTGAATGCATTAAAAAGGCAGAAGCCAGCAGAATAAAAGAGAACAGACTCTGGTATCAAGGACCACTTTGATGTATTTTAGGGCAAAGATGGAGGAGCAAATCAGTGGCAAAACATTAAAGGAAAGCAGTGCTTTTGAAAATCAAAAATCACATTAGGACAAGTTCAGCTTGGAGCTGCCACAAGAAAACACACGACTGCATCTCACAAGAGTGAAGAATGGGTGAAGACAGGACTGTTTAATTCTCTCAGCTTCCTCTGAGACCCTCCTTCACATCAAGCCTTTGAAAATGTTCTTCATGCAAATCATTCAGCTCACATCATCTCGTTATATAAGACAGATTAAACACTTCCACTTTTAAAATTGTTTAGAACAAGCTTTGATAAAAAAAATGTTTCTTCCTCATCAGATGAAATGGGCTTTTCCTTTTTCTTTTCCTTTCTTTTCTTTTCTTTTCTTTTTTTATGTAGTTTATTGTAAAAAAGACTAATGATACTTAGACTCATGCAATCATGAATGCATGGATGGGTGAAGATAAATATGGATTCACGTTGTCATGAAAAATGAGTGATCATGTTATTATTCGTGTTTTTTATTTTGTCTGTTAATAAAATATTACATGAACCATGCAACAGATTTTAGTGAACCTGTTAGAAATTAATCAATGTACATCTACAACCATTACATCTACAACCATCTACAACCATTACCCTTTGCAGTAAACCTGATTCAAAACGGCTGCCACAGCTAATGAATCTTCACTAAACAAAAATAGCTCTTGTACACATATTATTCTAAAATTTGGTGTGGTAGTAGCCGAGAGGCATAATGGGTTTCTTCTGAAAGGAAGAAGTGGGTAYRGATGGAACTTTTTTGGATTTATAGTGCCCCCTAATGATAATCATTTTTTTTAGCAATTTGCAAAATTGCTAAAAATTTGTAAAACTGCTAAAATGAATCTTTAACACCATCAACAGCCAGTACTACCACTGATTAAGTTGASAAAAAGTTATTCTCCATGCAGTTTTATGTTTGAACCACAGCTCCCTCTTCCTGCAGGCTAATATTTGGTAAAACTAAATTTTCAAACCTTCTGCATTTTTTCATTGCTTTTCCTAAAGTTAATAAAAAGTAAACTTTTGAGAGCTCTAACAATGATGTCACCCTGAGCATTATCATATTGTTTTTTTTAATAAAATGTTAAACTGATTCAAATGTATCTTGTTCTTCTCTGCTGATCTGCTCGTCTCTCTGGATGCTGTTAAAGCTGCATTGTCTGAAAGAGCAGTTCTGTGTTTTACAGAAAAAGGATTTAGAGCAGAAGGACATAGAAATGGTGTGTGCGTGTGCGTGTGCGTGTGTGCGTGTGTGTGTGTGTGTGTGTGTGTGTGTGTGTGTGTGT
>NW_013952455.1:933562-938671 GCF_001266775.1 Austrofundulus limnaeus | reverse complement strand
ATCACCCAGCGATCAAAATCTGGTGTGTTGGAGCAAGAAAACCTCTAAAACATGCAGGATAGCGGCCCTCGAGGACAGGAGTTTGACACCCCTGATGTAAACGCTCATCATGATCAGATTAATTTAGTGCCCATATAAATAATACATTTAGATTGTTCAATCTGAATATATTTAAGTCCAATCAAACAATTTTGCACAGGTAAACACAGCTAGTGTTTTTTTCCTCTGTTATTTTATTCCTGCCCCACCCATCTGATCCTCATCTTCCTCACAGGTGTCATTTAGTTCATCAGTGTTTCACTTATTCTATGTTTTGTCTCTATTTCTCTGTTGGGCTCTGTGCTGTGTCATGCCAGCCTTATTTGTTCATCCTGTAGTGCACATTCCTCATGCTTTTATAGTTTTTGTACGCATTTTCAGCTGCAACGTTAGCTTTTTACTGCTTCTGGGTTCAAACCTGCAGGAAACAGGGCACAAAGAAGCTTTTGTATAGTATTTATATTTAAAAAATTGAAAATAAATTAGTCCTATGGATATGGTCTTTGTTTCACCCCATCCTCGTGTTCTCTGTTGTGGGCCTAGTGTTTCCTCTCATCGTACGAGGAGAAAAGTTCCTGTGGATCCAGCTCTCTGCATGTTTTCAGTGAGGTCAGATCCACACCTCTGCAGTGCACACAGGCCCACAGGGGAAGCCCTGGGAATGCACATTACAGAGATTTTACACTGCAGCACAGCAGCTATTATTGGTCCACCACCTGCCCCCAAGCTCCAACCCTGTCTGCTGAGCCACACAGTGTGCAATCTGGTTTTTTTTTCATTCTGTGTTCATGAATAAATAATGTCAGAGGTGTATTCAGACCTAGAAGCAGCAGTGAAGAGTCTAAAGCCTGGATAACTGTCTGTATTGGCAGTAAATTATCTGAACATTTTGTATGGCAAAACCTTTTATTTCATGGGAATTATTAATTTAATTTAATTAATTAATTAATTATTTTTGATGAAGCACTTGGTTTTGTTTTAATCAGTGGCATCTGTCTTACTTTGTTCAATGCATACATTAAAAAACAACTTTTCTAGTCATCCATAAATAAATAAATAAATAAATAAATAAATAAATAAATAAATAAATATGTCTGATACCCTGGGGAAAGACTTTGAAGTGGTGATACTGAGCTGTACTTATCCATGAAGTCAAGTGAGGCATCAACATACACCTAAGTTTTCTTTCTTAGAGATTTATTTCAAAATATTTAGCATCTCTTCATTGGCTTTGTGGGAAATTTTTGAATAAAATTGTACATCTTCTAACACACAAAGCTCTCAATCACCATACTCCATATTACATTAAAGTCACAATTCTGTCATATTTGAAGAGATGTTCTATCAAAATGTTAGTTAGCAACGTTTCAGCTGTGAGATCAGTCATAGAGCACAGATGGGCTACAGAAAAAAGTGCAAGTTTTTATGATTTCTCAGGCTTTAAAAGACAACTTCTTCTTCAAAACAAATAATGGCATACTGATGTGAAAGAATGCAACATTACCACTACACCGCTACGTTTTTGCATGAAACCATTTGTTGAGTTCATCACTGTTTTCTAAACCCAACATCAGTTGTGTTGCAATGCTAAATTTGTAACCTCAAACACTACAGCTGTTATTTTGATGTTGCTTGTAAACCAAATGTAAGTCTCAGTTTGTTTGGACTAAAACAGAGATAAAATATGGTTTAAAATAGCGACTGTCAGGTTTGATACGACAGGAAGCCAAAATGCAAACTCAACACAAGAAGCTCTAAAAGATTTTACAAATAAATAACGTATAAAACTTAAAACAAAAGACCATGGCAGCCAGTAACAGTATACTCAGAAACACTGACTGAACTAAAGGAGCAAAGCATATGAATGTGTGATACCATCAATGCACTGATGAAATGTAAAGAAGAACATAAGTCTGGATAATTGTGGAAGTGGGAACACCTGAGCTGAGTTGAGATCAGAAAGGTGGGTGTGGCCAACTCAGTGAGGCAGGAAAGCCTGGAGCACAAGTAACAAAACTAATAAACCAAATAAAATGCAAAAGACTTAAAAACAAAACTAACAAAACACAAAGATCATGACAATGAGATTATGTAAGAAAGAAAAAGATTTAAAAACAAAGTGGGTTCAGAGAATATSATGTTGAGTCACTGTTGATAAAAATGGGAGGCAGAGCAAATTGACGTTCAGCTAAAAGTGTTTCTGTTCCATCTCTGCGTGTCACTCAGGTGTTAATGAGACTCATGAGACTGTGCAGATGACTCACAAAGTTTAGACAGTAAACAGATTTCTGACTGCTGCTTACAGGTAGTGTTTCAGCCTTTTTACAACAGCGCCTCTTAGTGGACAATCATTGCATTTCTTCTTTTTATCAAATAAATTAGATCTGAAACATTTTAAGGTCTGTGTAAGCTTTAAGAATGTTTATTAAGATCTACAGAATAAAAGAGGAGACTTTGCAGAATAAAACAAAAACAACAGCTCAAAATAAACATTTAACTACAGTACAAACAGGCCTTATAGCAGGAAAGTTAAAGTATTCAACTGAAATGAATGAATGAGAAATAAACTCACCGACATTTTTTTTGTTTTGTTTTCAGAAACAACACCACGGGGAAAATGGTGCAGGTTTAAAGAGATAGATAACTTATTTGTGGTTCAATTTAGAGGTGGCAAAGGAAATGTTGCACCCACACTAATCTAATTGAAGCGGGTGACTGATCTGCAGCGGGGGAAATTTGGGTTTGAGTCGAGCTCATCAAAAAACATCTTCTGCCAAAAACCCAAGCAGTGTTTTCTAATTTGACCTGTCCTTTTATCAATGGCCAACATGGTGTTATAAGTATGGGTAATAAATGTAAAGCAGCATTTAATTAGATTATTTAAATTATGTCTTGGGTTTACCCCAGGGTGTGAATTTACAGCAACAATCAGAAAAGAGAGACTTTTTCTTAAGAGGAAGTCAATCCCACAGGTCTCTAAATCTAGTTTTATCCTTTCTATTCTTTCATTTAAATTATAGACATAGATTAAAATCCTTGACGTTTAGTTCACCATGTTAAAACACAATTTTTATAACCAATTTTCCCAAAGTATTCTGAAGCAAACCTGCAAACAAAAAGACATTTAGTCATAGCCTAAATTATAATGTAAACCTTCTTATTCTGAACCCTATCACTGCAGACGTTTTCCAGATGTGTAAGTCTGAAATGCAGATGTGCACTCAATGTACACAAATCATTTTTATCTACATAATTTATTTAACAACAATTCTAAGTGTAAGTATTAAAGACCCCCACATACTCAGGCGTACTACGCTCCATGGAAGTCCGCTCGGACTCGAGGCAGACTCAATGCTGACGTCCTCTGGACAGGTCCAGCGCAGAGATCAGTTTTTTTTTTTTTTACCTCCATGTATTTTTGCCCAATAAACTGCCCGGTTAGTTCACATCGAACTGTTTTGGATGCACCACCAAGCAGATAAAGTTAGGAATCTGTGTTATTCGTGGACTAAATTGAGTCAAATTCTGATGAGCACAGAGTAGATTAGAAAACGTAGAAACTTTATGATTCATCAGTGAGGGACTATAAGGACTTTCAGCAAGCAACAAATTTGTGGGAGGAACTAGCTCAMACCCTGGCAAAGGTAAGTTCTTTTCTTTTGTGGTTTTAAAGCTAAAACACAAACTTTAGCTTCATGTAACGAAAGGTTAAGAATTGGGGTAAGTTAACACAGCTTGACACAAACCTTTTGCATATTTAATACTAGAAGTACAGTAAAATTAAAAAAGGTGTAATTGCAAATAAGATGAAATGTAGAAATGTGAATATAAAACTATTAAACTGATGTAGGATTGTGCAATGCCTGCAATGACTGAACAGTGACTATTTCAGTTTTTAAATAATTATTTTACACACTGATTTACTGTATTACAGGAGGACTGTGGTTTAACTTTTGTTCTATATATTTATTTACATTGACAATGTTATTCTATTCCAATCTGTTTATAGTTCTAATCAATTCTGTGCCATTGTTTCTTCTTCTTTGGGGTGTGGGGAACTTTACCCTTCAGTCATCCAAAACCTTAGTTGACCTGATTTCTTATCTTGAAAGCAAACAATCCTAAGTGGTTCAGATGTATACAGCTGGACTTCTTCTTTTGTTGTCTGGATGACTGGAAATCTAAACTAACTTAACATTCCTCTTGTGGATCTTTGCTTATTTGTACCAGATTAGTCCACTGGGGGGCACATCAGA
Source organism: Austrofundulus limnaeus (assembly GCF_001266775.1). Lineage (NCBI taxonomy): Eukaryota > Metazoa > Chordata > Actinopteri > Cyprinodontiformes > Rivulidae > Austrofundulus > Austrofundulus limnaeus. Next base: position 934,376 of record NW_013952455.1, on the reverse strand, counting down.
GAATACAAACTGTCATGCATGTGACAATAATAAAGAATACTAGGATATAAAATAAATAAATGAAAAACATTATATTTTTAGAAGCGTCTTCAAAACAGCAGGTTTAACATAACCCTTTAGGACCTTTCTCAAAGAAATCCTGAGTGCAAACATGACAGAATAATGAACGCAGCTGTAGTTTTTTTTTCTTTTTTTACAAATTGCTATCTAGATGAAAGGTAAAATAGGCTGACATTTCACTGTGTTATTAGCCTCAGGGTTATCTGCCTGCCCCCTCAATGTAATAACAATGCATTAATAATTGTAAACTTGTAATCAGCGGCTCTTCATAACAAAGAATTGCATTATTTGCTGCACTATTAGCAGCATGTTTTTTTATGGTAATATGTGCAAGTCCTTAGAGAGAAACAGAGAAAAATAATATGATAGAAGTTTTGTTCTGATAATAAAATACTTTAAAACTGTTTGTTTCAGTGTGTAATCAGCCTTGTAAATAAGAAACGGAAGCATGAGAAAAGCTTGCATTACATACAAGCAACAGATTAAAACGGAATAAACAGAWGGAAATATTGGAGGTGTGGTTATGTGTGTGTGTGGCCAAGGGAATATGTGCCACAAATCACAGATCGAAGATACGTGCAAGTAGGAAACACACACAAACACACACACACACACACATATGTGTGTGTGTGGCCAAGGGAATATGTGCCACAAATCACAGATCGAAGATACGTGCAAGTAGGAAACACACACAAACACACACACACACACACACACACACACACACACACACACACACACACACACACACACA
>NW_013952455.1:930913-931924 GCF_001266775.1 Austrofundulus limnaeus | reverse complement strand
CACACACACACACACACACACACACACACACACACACACACACACACACACACACACACTGGAAAAAAACTGAGCAAAATGGAAGGGATAGAGCAGACCACTAGAACAAGATGGCTGAGTGGGCTGAACTGAATGAAAAGGTCGTGACTTGTTATTTGGGCAGAAAAGATGGAGACTCTGAAGAAAGAGAGCAGTCTGGCTGATTGGTTTCCATGGTAACAGCTGATGAGGAGCACAGGGCAAAACAAAAAAAAAAAGGTGGGCTCTTCTTCTTATAACGGATCACTGTCACCTTAAACTCACACCAGCCTGAGGGTGTCGAGGAACACGATGGATAGGCGGTGTCACACCTTTTCCTGCTAAGAGCCAATCATCAGTGAGCTCCGCTTTTCATTCAGCTGATGAAAAAAAAAAAAAACAGATTTGCTTCGTCTTGTTGTGAGACAGAAACATGCACCGGTCTCATTTTGTCTGTTCAGCCTGAAGTCTGAGAAAGCTCTGCAACAATCCAGATTTATTACAGCCAAATAMAGTGTGCCGATGCAAAAGAACTGAACCACCTGTTTTTGATATTGTTGATTTGTCTCGTCTAGATTTTTAGAAGCAAATTATCTTCTTTTTTTTTCCCAGTATCATTACACTTCTCACAGTTTATACAGCAGACTGTAGGCATTTTGTCATCTTAGACCAATGATGTCCAAAGTTGGTCCTCAAGGGCCGGTGTCCTGCATGTTTTAGGTGCTGCCCTGGTTCAACACAGCTGAACCAAAGGAGTGCTTAATTAGTGGGCCTCTGCAGATCTTGATGGCAAACTGAGAAGGTCARTCATCTATTTGAATCAGCCGTGTTGAAGAAGGGACAAATCTAAAACTTGAGTTGGACATGCATGTCTTAGATTATTCACGGGTGTATATTATAACTAGAGACAGAAGCCACAGACGTTTATACATTACAGCATTTTAAAGTGCATCCAAACAATCCATTTAGGTATTCAGATGCAATATATATATA
>NW_013952455.1:927959-930743 GCF_001266775.1 Austrofundulus limnaeus | reverse complement strand
CCCACACATACAATATACAACATACATACATATATTCCATGTCAGCACTTAAAATATAGATATAATATAATATAAAATATAGGCCTATAAACAGGCCATTTTAAATCTAAATTTGCATTAACTGAAATTTTCAGCGGTCATGAAGGCTTTAAACCCCTGATGGACAGACTTTGTTCCAGTGTCTCCTCATCCTGCTGCCGGCTCTCTTCTTCAGACGGTCAAGAATTTCATCACCTCCTCATCCATCTGCCTGGGGTTCCAGGTGTCAGATGTAGGTGTGGATGCAGAGGACATCTATCTCTGTCCTGGGTCCATGGATAGGCTGAATGCTGCATCCACATTGTAAGTGCACTTATCTAAACGAAAGAAAATCAACAGGATAACAAGACTGAATTATTTTAACTTTATTTAATGAATTATATTAACTTTATTTATATTAAGTTTATAATGTTACTGTTAATACAACTATTTTACCTGATGTGGTGTGGAACTCTGGCTTCCACTGGTTGTAGTCTCACTGATGGAGCCTGATGGTCTCAGTCCTCTGATACAAAAGGTCCTCAGTGGATCAGATTCAGGTCTGTGTTGATTAGAGGTAAATTAAAAAGAGAACAGTTACAGNGAACAGTTACAGTATCACACAGTCACAGCCAGCAGAGTCTCACAACAATCACACAACATACATTTTCACATGGTCACCGGAATCTGAAGGAAGGAGTTTGGTAGTAGTTAAAAATAGTTTACAGTTCATAGTTTAACTTTGATTTATGGTGATTCTAATGAAAATCAATGTCGGTGTAATTCTGACAAAGCTTTACAAATGTATTCAACAAGGTCTTAAAAAAACAAAACAAAATAAGGTCAGAGAAAGCTTTTTCATCTCACAGTTAACACAAATTAGGTTTTTGTTCTTTTCAAGTCGTTCATAAAATTCAACTGAACACGAAACATGAGGTTGTTTTTTATTTCCTACTTGTATCGTCACGCTAATGCTAACACCATCATACTAACAACAACAACAATCAACAAAGCCCCATTTTCAGCATAGAAACTGTTTAAACACATCCAGTTACAAATACTGACAAGTACTATGTGTATTAAATGTGAAATTAATAATACAAACTACTGTTAAAAGTAAAAAGAATTTAACTTACAGTTGTTAGGGGGTTTGATGGTGGTCGACTTGAGTCCSCCTGCTGGCCATTTGGAACACGGCAAATACTTCCCTGTTGGCCGCTGCAGTCTTTTTCACGCATGCTCAGTATGACGTTCGATCGATTATTTCAGTGTTCTTTGCATAATGTTTGTTATTTTGACAGCTTCTCAGGGTAGAAGAATTGTATTTGTAAATTTGTGATTGACTTAAATGTACAAATTTATACTCTTACACATACAATTCTTTCTGGCAGTTACCTTACACCACATAAATCCCTCTGTCAAGCTAGAATGGACTGCTCTCTTAGGATTTAAAGATACAGCATCAAAACAAGTTGATCTGAGACACACATCAGAACATGTGGGGTTTGTGGAGTTGTGGAGATATTCAGACCAAAACATAAATCCCAACTGAATGAKTTAAATGTGGAAAAGGATTTAAAAGTGTGAAATGTCTACTTTAACACAAGTTAGAAACCAGTTCAACTCAATACAGACATGCATATAAACATGTTGTATCAGGTTGTCGTTGCAGTCATTAACTGTAGATTCTTGTAGGGTTTTGAATATTTACATCCATTTATTTTTGAAGCAAGTAATTAGTTGGAAATTCACTGAGTTATCATGTCATTATCAAACTGATTCCATATAAAGTAGCACTGAAGAGATAAATATAATTTCCTGTCACATTGCATTAAATACATGTACATTTCATATGCAGTCAGATACAGAAATGTTAGGCATTAAACTGGATCCCTGACTTACTGACAACACTGACCGCCAAAGAAACTCAGAGTTCATAAAAGGGTATTTACACCTAGGGTTTGAATGGTATCATGCAGGGCAGACTGTAGGTAAGATCATTAATGTGATTTGAGGTCATTTTTCTGCTAACAGGGATGTTTGTCTTTGGGCTTTTCTAGCTAATTTGTTACCCAGTAAATTGTAGCATTTGGCCTCATTACTGGAGGGTTGTGCTGTAGCAGAACAGTCAATATTCCACACAACAATTTAAGAGAGTAAATTTTCTTCTTTATCCTCTTTTCTGTCCAAATGTCTAACATGTTGATCTTTGCAAACTGTATTGATTAGTTGTCTTATTATCATATCATTACATTAGTTTATGCAAATGTATATTTTTAGACTGATATCCTTTTGTCTTCAATGATCAAACCGACAACAACTAAAGAAAATCTGATGCTTTTACAATATTTGACTAAACACATGAATGATATAAATTTAAGAGATTGTCACAATTTGTATTTTTCTGTTGTTGTTTTGTGACAGTTTTTGTGTTTAAATGTTTAATTGTTTACTGTTTTGTTTGTGGATAGTTTGTATTGTGTTCCTTTATGCCACAGTTAAATTCTGTTCCTCAGTCCTGCTACACCCACCTACACCTGGGGCCTCATGCATGAAGGATTGCACAGCTTTCACACTAAAAGTTGACGTACGGAAAAATTTAGAAAAGTGCRCCGCACCAAAAAATTTGGATGTCTAAAACTGTGSGCACGCATGTTCCTGTGTGGAGGACCTCAGTTTAGCTTGTTTGTCGCACTAGCACCGAGCTAATACATATAAGGCAATATAGCGTCAGTGCTAGCACAAAGGCTAACAGGCTAAGCTGAG
>NW_013952455.1:924554-926281 GCF_001266775.1 Austrofundulus limnaeus | reverse complement strand
TGTTACAACTAATAGGGGATCCCTTTAAAAAATGGTAAATGGTCTGAACTTATAAAGCACTTAATCAAGTCCCTCTGGACCCCAAAGTGCTTTACACTACAGACATTCACCCATTCACACACACATTCACACACTGGTGATGGTAAGCTACATTGTAGCCACAGCTGCCCTGGGGCACACTGAGAGAGGCAGGGCTGCCATGCACCGGCGCTACCGGACCCTCTGACCACCATCAGTAGGCAAGGCGGGTGAAGTGTCTTGCCCAAGGACACAATGACTGAGACATCTGGAAAAGGGGGATCGAACTGAAGACCTTCCAGTCACAGGACGACTCCCCTAACCACTCCACCACAGCCGCCCCAAAATTACTTTCACTGACCTCACCCACCTCCCAGTCTTTGTTTTGCTGCATTTAGTTTCCATTACATTCTGCATCAATCAAATCCATTTTTCTGCCCTGTTTTAATTTATTTATTTTTAAACACAGTAGGGTGTGCTCATATTATTTCTATGGAACCCCACTTGAACAGATCTGACTAACTCTTTAAATACAACATGATGCAACATCTGCAACAGTCTGAACGGCTCCTCTGTGTTTTGAATGAACAGGGTAATGTGAATGTCAGACCCACTGAGCCTGCCTGACTGTATCACAGACCAGCTGATTACCTCACCAGCTCACGCCTCTCTCCAACTCAATTACAATTCATAAACTGCTCAGGGACTCCCTCTGCCCTCTGAATCATCTGACTGCTTGCATAAACATATAAGGGCACAATTTCCAGGAGGGATCCAGTTACTTATGTTTGAGCATTTTTAGTCTACCGCACACGTTGACCTTTGGGGTTATAACAAGACTCCAAATTCCAAAGCGCAGCAGCTGCGTAAAAAAGAAACACGTCTGTGTTGTGACAACCACAATTACCTTGATGAATCAGACTGTTTACAGATCATCTCAAAAAGGACCCTGCATGGCAGAGAGCAGCTGAAGCTGTTTTACAAATCCTGAGTGCTGGAACACTGTGGGATGTGTGACACATGAAGGAGAATCACAGCAGTATAAAAGTGTGTCCCGAGCTCTGCTCGTGAATCTGAAATATTTACCACAGGGGCAGAGAAGTGCGAAGAGATGAGTAAAATAAATAAATAAATAAATGGAGGGTCAGTTAGACTGCCAAATGTCAGAGGCAAAGAGCTTATCATCAAAGTAGAAAAGGGACAAAAATAAAGCAGGAGTCAGCATGAAAACTCAGAAATGAGACATTTGAGCCTGACATTTGCAGAATCTATTCAGTTAGCTGAAAGATGTCTGTGCTTTAGATGAAAATTTTAAAAATCAAGTATTTGTAACACAGTATGTCGTGGTCTGAGCTCACCTCCACAAACAGGAAGCAGGGAACGATGGAGCTGCTGTTCTTCACATTGGACTTTTCTTCCACTGCCATCCTTCTTTCTGGTACTTTGAAGCAGCCCAGATTCGTGTCTCCTTACCCTGAAAAAAGGAAAAAAGTTGAGTCAGATTAGTTTAACCTGAGGGGGTTTGGTAAAATGTGCACAGAACAAACTGTGTTCTTTATTTAGCACATTCGATTGTTCTTTCACGTGCAGAATCAATAAACATTCAATGTAAGAAATAAAAGTTAATTAATTCAATAGCATCATCAACATAATAACATTTTAAAAATAATCAAAAAACAGTAAAGTAGGTAAAAAATAAAACATAAAGA
>NW_013952455.1:921330-924263 GCF_001266775.1 Austrofundulus limnaeus | reverse complement strand
TGAAGTAGCAAGTAAATAAACAACAGTGGCTTTTTACCAGAACCACACGAGTCTGCACTCAAGGCATCTTATGTCGTTGCACTTCAGCTCACAAGAAATTATTTTTGATTTTCTTCAACTAATCACATTGACTGACTATGCAAAGCAGCAAGTTCATAAACAACACACACCAGCTTTTTACCAGAACCACACAGGAGTCTGCACTCAAGGTGTATTTTGTCCTTCTCTTCAGCTCACTAAAATAAGTGTTTATTTTTGTCTGCGTCAAAYATTTTATATTAATTTTTATTAAACAAGACTACAACTATACAGTTCATGCATCTGCCCATGAAACACTGTATGTTAAGTTACTGCACTGTATGTTGGTTTAATAAATATATGTGTATACACAATGTCAAAATAAGGTGAGATCAATCCATGGCCTTGCTGTGATCATCTTAATTTTTGTTCATGTGTTCTTGTTAAAAAGGATGATTTTCTTAGAATATGTTCTGATTAACTATTGTAAAAACAATTCGATAAAACTTGATTGCAAAAAAAGCAAGACTGAGGGGCTAAAAACTGAAGACTATTCAGAAGAAAACCCAGAAGAACTGAAGAGGAAATATCAGAAGAAAACTGAAGAAGAAAGCCCAGAACTGAAGAGGAAATCTCTGAAGAACAACTGAAGTGAATCCCAGAAGAATCAGGATGGACTCGGTTATCTAGGCGGATAGATTAAAAAAAGTAGAAAGATCAGTCAACAATAAATTGTCTTTTTAAAGGGGTTCCACCACAAACCTACCTGAAGACTGAATTTTCAATTAAGAAAGATTTTATTGAAGAATATCTTGCCTAAGAAAGCCTTAGGTAGTGAACATTCAAACCTGTCTGATCTAAACAACCATTTAATTTATTAACCACAGCCTGAAGATTTAGGGAAAGATGAAACTAATAATACGACTCATCCTGATTATTTTATTTCYTTTTTAATTTGCTAATTTTATGCTTGGCTGTAACCCGCATCTGCAGAGCTAATAAATGCAAGCAAGAAGAAATTTCTGAGACAAATTGTGGACATTCGATTTTTGGATTCATGTTTAAATGAATCTTTTCACAAGTGTTGAAGAGGTGCACAGTCTGAGTTCTAACATCAAATTAAAGGATTCTTATCGGTTGCCTTAGCCCAATAATTACTAAGAAAACACCCAAGGCTACTCGTGTGGGTCATTCAGTTGGATGAAGAAGGGCGTGACACCTGGAAGAATGTACCTAGAAGCCGGACAAACTCTCTTTGCCATCCACTTAAAATGACTTCCTCATCAGCTGCTCAGTGTTTGAAGAAGTTTGGACCCTTATAGACTGAGAGTGGGTATAGGGGTATTCCTTAACCAGACAGGTAACGAGGGATGCCTCTAGGGACGAAAACAACAAACAATTTTCAAATRGCAGTTTTATTACATTTGGGTAAGTACATGGCCCTCTGGTAGGGTTACCAAAAAGTTGTGGCCCATTCCCTTATTTAAGCTGTCCACCCTTGTAGAAGCTGGCTCCACTGGGGAAGAATTGGAAAAAAAAGGTTTCAATGTGAAGAGAATCAGGACAAAGCTATGTTTTATTTTGTTTAATTATATTTATTTTTCCACAAGACGCTCTCCTGCATCCTCTCTGTATTCTCACCCTGGCATGCCACACTCTCTGATCTCTACAGGATGMAGCTACACACTAGAAGATCACAGCATGGCAGCACAATGCTACAAAAAAGTTGCATTACGTTTGCTCTAAGTGGTCCATGACCTTGTCACTGTCATGGTTATAGCCATCCCATGAGCTTAAGACCAGTCCTGATTAGAATTCTAATGATCACCAAGCCATGCCTGTGTTTGCACGGGCTAAAGACAAAGATATTCTGGTATCAGTAGGCACTGTGTGATCACTGTTGTTACACTTTGCAGTTTTTTTCTTGCCAGATTGTGTCAGGCCAACTGCGTTTATGTGTTGGAGAGCATTCTTTCTTAGCCAGAGGAAAGAGGCCTGAGGGATAAATAAAYCACAAATTCATTCTCTTAGCAGATATTAGAACATTACAATGTGCCAACCAAAAATGCTTTTAGATTTACGTGTGTTTTTGCAGTTGTATACAGTAAATGTGACACTTGTCCAAAGAATAGCTGTCATTGTGAACAAGCAGAAATACCAGTTGATGAAAACCAACAGAGACAGTCAGACAAAAAGTGTAAAATGGAAAGAATGACTCCYGTTTCATTTCCTGAAGGCAAAAGATGGAAATGTTTCTTCTCTTTTTTACTGCCTGGATTTGAAGCAGCAGAAAACAGACTCCCACACTGTGGCCCATTGGAGAGTTGGTGCTGGCAGATTCCCTTAAGGTGTTCTTATGTCATAAAGAAATGTCTCAGGTGTCCYGAAACGAGGCAGAGAATAATCAAATGCACTGGGCCACTGATAGTTTCTCCACAAATGGTGAATATTACAGCTCAAGTAAAATTAYCTTGGGGTTGTTACAGTATTCTGATCATTCCCAGAAGCATTTTAAAAGTGTGCACTTTGGTAACATGTTTTCAGCTTCATTAGTATGGAAAAATCAGCACTGCCATGCAKAGCATGGGAACAGTGTTGAAGGCTGACACATATTCTGTTCTCGCAGCTGCTCCTGATGAGCATCAATCAAGAAGTTACCAAAAGAATTAGCTACTTTTTACAAACTGGTCACTAAAAAAGATAGGATTTTATGTTTTTCTGTACTATGGCAAACTAAGATGTTACTTTGAATTTATTATTTAAAGAACTTCTCCTTTGATTATCAGTTCCCCCAACTTACCATAAGCTGTCTTCAGAATTCAACAATTGGCTAAGATTAATTATCACAGCTGCTTTCTGTTAAATTACAATCTTCACCTGCACAAGATGGTCAGCAGATGAAGCAAATATATATA
>NW_013952455.1:913344-921115 GCF_001266775.1 Austrofundulus limnaeus | reverse complement strand
AACAGTATTATATAGCAATTTTCTGTAAATAATCAAACACTATAAAATGGTAGTTTTGAAGTTTAGAAAATACTATTTGCATCACTTTGAACACAGTGGACAGTGTGAAATTTGGTTTAAAAATGACTCAAGTAAAATTAACAGAACATTGCTTCTAATGGAACAGGAAACTATTTAGGCTACTCTTCAATAAAACCTCCAAACTGTAGCACGCAGTTGTAAAATGCACAGTTTTTCTCTGTTTGCATAAGTGACTGTGTGGGGGGGGGAAGAAACAGTCCATCTGGATTTTATCTGATTAGAGAGGAGCAATGTGAAAAGGGGTCTAATCTAATAGTCCATTCATCAGTCAGACAAAATCAAGTCTAGTTGTCAGAAGGCAGAGTTCTGAGGAGACAAAACGAGTACAATGAAATACAATCAAGAAGACACAGGGAACACTGCTGCCATTACTGCTAACACCAGGATAAAAAGAAAGTGACAACTAAAACCAAAATTGTGGAGAGAGAAGTAAAAAATCAACAAAAGAGAAGGTAAAATAGACACACGCATGCACACAAAGCATCGGGGTCAGCAGGATGTCTGCATGCCCCACCAATCTAAGGACTGTGGTCAAAGGGCAGAGACGCAGGCAGCCATATGTCCCCTGTTCAACCTCTGCGGTCCTTGCTGTAGGACAAATTCCTCTGCGTTTGTGCACAGAAACGTACACACAAAAAGACKAACTGGGCACAACAGTCTGGGTCACGCTTTGTGTGTCCTTGCCAAGCATTGGCCTTGCATATCACATGTCCTTTTATGCATAAATATGCATTTGTGCAGCAGTAGAATTTGAGATGATGCAGCAGTGTTAAAATGGAAATTCTCAGTCAGCCTTTCTATMTTTCTGTGCAACATTCATAGGAACATATGATTTTTAAATCTTTTCACCTCCATGCCATTATTGTCARTTTAATTCAGTTTATTTATATAGCTCCTATAAACAACAAGTCATTTTAGGGAACTGCACAAAAACATTCACAAAATGACAAAAGTTATCTGTCTGAAGAAGCCAGCAGATTGTCTCGAATCATCACTTTGTCACAATCTCTCATCCTGAGAAGCACATTGGCAACAATGGATGCTCCCTGTATCGTTGAGGGCTATTCCAGCAGAGATAYTGTCAATCTTTATAAAATGTTAATTTCATTTCCTTTTTAGTATCTTTCTATTTTTGTTTATTGTTTCTGTGTCAGGTTATTAGGTTTAGTCAAAAACTCACCTCTTCTACATTTATTCCTCATTTTGTCTATTATTACCAAGTTTATTGGGATGTGAAAATCCTGAAGTGAGAATATTATCTTGTTGTAGCCTTTTCATGTRGCAAAACCTGCCATTTCATTGTCCCTCCCCACCAGAAAAAACAAAAGCAACCCAGAACAGAGGCTAGACCAGGTACATTATTCAACTGAATGGTTTAGTGTTAATTTCTGGTTGGAACCAAGTGAAGYGCCAAAAAGTCAATGAAATGAGACTTTCTAGAAGAAGTGTAAGAAGTGTTAGAAGAAGTTTTGTAACCGCGTTGGGTTTCCAGACACCCCCTCTGGCATTTCTTTTTCTCCTGGGGGTACTCGCTGCTTGCATGCTTCCCTGTCGTCTGGGTAACTTGTCTCCTCGTCCCGTCTGATGACCGATTGCCTTTTTTTTAAACAAGTCAGCCCGTTASCTGATTTATAATCAAGGTTTGGCCTGGCTTCCCTCCAAACAGGCCTCAAAGTGTCCCTGACTACAGAATAGAGGTGGGTGATACTGGGAACTTTAGTATCGATCTGATACCAAGTAAACACAAGGCTAGTATCATCAATGCCGATGCCAATTCCAATACTTTTTACTGAAAATTCCATGATCAATAAACTATTTTGCTMTTTTGTCTTTAGTCAGTTATGATAAAACAACAGGACAATGATTATAGACAAAAAATGTTTTGTATTAACTRTACAACAATATAACACAATGTAACAGTATAAAAATAATAAAACAATTCCACTATTATCTACTACTACACAGTTAAGACAAATAGGCACAAAGTAAAATAATGAAAAAGGCAACTATGTAACAAAAATGTATGTCAACAACACAACAAAAAATATCTTCCATTGCATGTTGGAACAACGTAAAGGAGGGGTTTCTGTTAATGATGAACTCCAAATGATTTAGTGACTCTGCATCACTGATTTAATTATTCACCTTATTTGTCAGTAGTGCAAATAAAGTGTAAACAAAAGTATCACTGTCTTCATGCTAGTATTGATTCGATGCTACCGTAATCGGTATCTTTACTATTGATACTTAGTATCATAATAGTAATAATACTTACTTACTATTGATCAATACGCTAACCACTACAACAGAGACAGGTTTTAGTGTCCCACATAAAGTGCTGGATGAGGTTTGACAACAACCACAAGAGGAGGTTTGGTGTGAGTCAGCTTTCCAGTGACTTAAACTGTGCTCCGAACTAAGTCTTGTTTGTTGTGATGGTCTCATCCTATCTATACTGTAAACTGTTAATGCCAAATACATGTAGCTGTACTTAATAACTTACAAATTGCCATCCATCATGGTATAATAAACAGTCTTGATGATGTCACTCTAAGAGCTTGATAAACTAAAAAACCAATCACATTTTACATAGATACAAGTAAAGAAACTAAACACGTTAGAAGCTGAGTAACAATCAAGCAGTCTAACCATCTCACTCTGCAGGCAATAAAGCAAGCATTTCTTTCAAATAAAAGGACATAGCATAAAGGTTGAGATTAAAAATTATAACATGATAATTCCTCTATTGGCTAATTAGGGCTTCTGCTTGGGGAATACCACAGCATGACACACAACACCCCAGAGAAACAACCCTAAGATGCACTAGCAGTCACACCTGGAGAGATTCTAAGAAAAATTAGGATTCCTTATGTCGTGAGAAAAAAATCTGAGTGGAAAATGCAAAACAGTAACTTCTAAACATCCTGTTATGGGTAAAATAATAAAATAAAAAATAAAAAAGAGAGGAAATGTAAAAAATGAGGAAAACCTGCCATCCGTTCATTCATTCATTCTTTCCTGCCTTCTTACCTTGGATACTCTGCAGCCAAGCTGTCGCTTGCCACGGCACCAGATTCCTACTTGCCACGGCACCAGATTCCTACTTGCTGGCCATGGCAGAACAAATGATGGTAAATTGGAATGAAATTGTCTGTCCACCCAGCTCCCTCGTTCCTTTCCCCTCCTCTCCTTAGCCTCCTCCTGGTCCAAAGTGAAGCGTGAGAGAACGGTCAAAGAGGCGACAGCAGCAGTGATTCTGTCTCCATCGGTCCACACACTCAGTCTCCTCTTAATTAGCTTGTTCCAACAACCGGCAATGACTAATAAATCAAGTGGCTGAAATCACCGCCTGAGATTCATGCATCCAGTGAGAGGACACTGAGCAGAGGGAGAGAGTGCAGGGATATGTGTGTGAGGGAAGAAAGAGTGTGTGTGTGTGTGTGTGTGAGAGAGAGAGAGAGAGAGAGAGAGAGAGAGAGAGAGAGAGAGAGAGAGAGAGAGATACAGTGATTGAGAGCAGAGCGAGGGGGAGACAAGGGGAGGGAGCGCATTATGTGTGTCAGCTCATTTGTATTCGAAGCTTGTTTTGCCTTTTTTCCATCCATCTCTCTATCCAGTCCCCTTTCCTTTCCTTTGGACCTGAACTACACRTCTGAAGGATGATAGAATTCTGCAGCTGAGTATGCGGGAGGGATGTGGAAAAGAAGGCTGAACATGTGTATGTTCGGCTGTTGCTCGACATGGGTGCCTACAGTGCTGCTTGCTCTGGAACTGGGTTAACGACGTATGGCTACTGATGTAGCTTCTCTGGAACACTCGTATCATTGCAGGTCAGACTCTGTACCACAGGGAGGATTACGTGAAAGGTTTGCCACTGTACTTGGACTGCAGTTGTTTTCTATCCGTTCAAGCACTGTATGAACACAAAAGGTGATTAAAAGTTTGCAGGTGACTAATTCTGCTCATGAAACAGCTTGGACAGGTATTTTTGGTTTACAGATTGCAAAGTTTCAACGCAGACTGACTTATTTGAGCAAGCATCTCTCCCATAGTAAAAATCTTGAGTGTATTTAGAGTTATGAAAACCTGTGCCAGAGGGTTGATGCTGAGAGCTGAGAGCATGAAGTGAGCTACAGCGATATATATGTTTTGAAGAAAACTGTACTGAAGTGACACATTTACACCAACCAGATGAACTGCCATTCCAGATGATGCAACAAAGACTTTTTAAAAATGGGATACAAATATTAAAGGACAACAAACTTCAATACAATTTGTCAACAGTTACCACCATGTTTTCAATCACATTGGACAAATACTCAATACTGTTAAAAAATAAGCAATGTCCGTTACCCTTTACCTGTTCAGATCTAACACCAGTTAATAATAATGACGTGAATATTTGAGTGAGCCATACAAAATAATCCCGGACACGGCTGTGGACTGATTAGCTTTTTTGCCTCCGACAGACATCAGCTAAACAGTGCCCATACCCTGGAAACACTAACAAACCTCTTCGCATTCTGACTCCGCCTCATGACATATGTTAAAAGGGACAAGCTACGTCTACACCGAGTCAAAATGTCAGACATTATTCCTCACCCTAATGTTTAATCATGGTTCTTATACTGTATGTGTTGTTTTAAATCAGACATGTATCTAACTAAAAGCCTCCTGAGTCTGTGAGACCCTGATCAAGAGTCCCACAACCCAGTCTGCACATAAAATCATCAACTAAATCAGAGATAACACATTATAAAAATATATCACTGTTCACCTAATAAAAGACTATACAATGTGTAGGGTCTTTAAAAGTCAGTAGTAAACAACCCCAATAAATTTCTTCAATTCCCCCTTTTCACATGACAACCAATAACCTACTTGACCTGTTAGAATGTAGCCTGGTTAAAACAAGTGTTCTACACTTTGCTTCGTGCAGAGGGTCTGGACCATTGGCTAAACGATTGCTTGCTGGAGGTGTGAACTCTGCTGAAGTTTAAAATAATTGGATCTGATTTTATCTAATTGAGCTAACATTTGGCCTATTTGGACTATAACATTTGGAAGGAAGCTAAGCTAAGAAGCTAACCAGAAATTGCATGCGCTCTAAACAACCATTCCCTAGTCAAACCAAATGAGCTGGCTGTGCTGCAGACTTTGCGAGACAAACTTAACTTAATTTCGAAGTGTTGTCAACATGGATTGAATGGCTTCATTCACTTCCTCTGCTGCCATTGCTAAACTACAAGCAGACTAAAACCGCACATAAAATCTACGTCATCGTTCACAACCCCTCCTTCTGTTCGCTGATTAGCCCAGTGGAAATTCTACCAGAGAAATCCATGTCAATGGGAGAAAACCCAGACAAAGAAGAGAAAGGAGATTAGAATMAATCGGAATTGCATAGGAAGGCCAGGCTAGAATGTGGCAAATTTGAAAACCCTTATTCAACCTGCAATGCTCTTGTACTCACCAAAAATCTTTTTCCTATGTCCCCAAGACTCTTTTCAGTCTTCTCACCATGGTCTATACATCAAAAGCCAAGTCCCACAACAATGTCCACAATTTCACCATGCCGTTGTTAAAAAATAAAAACGAAGCAAGAACATCAGTTGGGCAAAAATTACCTTTAACAGATTTAATAGAAACTTGCTCGGTTTTATACAGAATCATCAGAAGTACATTTTCCCTCCAACACATCCAACAAGATGTCACCTAGTGGTGAACACAACACACACCTCACATATTACCCTGTGTCAAATGAGCTGAGACCTTCCCAGTCCCATATTGAAGAAATGTTAGGCTAAGGAGAACTAAACTAGATATGTTTGAAAATTGGTTGACAAGTAAAATCAGAGCGAAAGCATGAATTTCTTGGACTGCTTCAGCTACATGCTAGAAGATAATGCTACTGCTACACATATCATAGCTGCAATAGTAATTTTTATGACCCTATCATAATGTACAGATTTTTATTATATAATGACTTACATTATATATCTAATTGACTTATATGGTTTATGTGTACACAGAATGTTTGGATTTTAAACTCAATCATGCATAAAAAGAATTTCTTCCTCTCCTTTTTAATTTAATTTCCACCAGCTCATTCAATCCATTATTGAATGTTTGAACACATTTACTAGGTGTTCCAAATCAAGAATCATGTCAATGGAGATATTCTAATATTGAACAGCTCTGACATCAAAATGTCATTTCACGTATAATGTAAGATGATGAACAGCTTCATATTTGATTCAGCTCGTTGCATTTTTCAGTTCACAATATCAAAATAAGCATAAACACTTAAGGACCTCTGAGACTCAGCGGAACTAAAAAAAAATTGATCTTGGGCATGTCTCTTGCCTCTGCCAAAGCCGGTCTTCATTAATTTAGCATTATCTCAGAGGCATAATGGACAACATTTTCTGCACACTGCTCCTGACCTTTTCAAAATGACAACACAAATTGGGAAAACACATAAGAGGCAAATATTCTAATTACATTTTAAAATATTTAATTTGGTCAACATGAATTACTTGAAGTCCTTTTTCAAAATAATTTTACTAGCATTATTTATTCTCTCCTAACTACCACCTCACCAGATTCTCCACCCCTCCTCCAATGCTGAGTGTGCTGTTCTGGTTTGTGTGAGTCTCAGTGGGATTGTCACAGTGGTGGATGAGATATGGCCTGAGCATCATGGAAATGAGAAATCTGCCTGTTATGGAGCCATTATAGTTTACAGCACATCGGATGTTTGTCCCTTGGGTCTACTATTCTCTTGGCCATGCATCCTGCCTCATCTAATTGTTCATCCCCCCCAACTCTGCTTGCATCAATCCATGCTGAACCTAACCCACCACCACGCAAAGGAAACCCACCACCACGCAAAGGAAAGTCCATTCACTACTAATGAAGAGAAACATAGAGTTGCTCATGTGCTACGCATCTGATATTAAAATAAGTTTACAAATTATAATGTTGGGTTTCACAGTGAAGTCAGATGTGTTACTTTTACTGCACTGCACCTAGTTAAATAATTTATTTGATCAGTTTGGGGTTCATGCTCAACATTTGGCCAGGGTAGTAGATCTAAACCCAGGATGAAGATGGCATTTCTTGAAGGAATGCCAGAGTTTTTAATAAACATATTTTACAAACTGTTGTTAAATATGACTTGGGGATGACTTTCAGCTACCTCTGCACCAAACGTGAGTGTCAGAAAACCTGACTGGCCATTTTGCCATTTGCTAAAGTTGATTAGCTTTTCATCCATTTTGAATGGGGTTGACTTTTAAAGTTAMTCAGTTGTACACCAAAGTCTCAAAAAATTTGCTGTTTTAAGAAATATACAGGTCCTTCTCAAAAAATTAGCATATTGTGATAAAGTTCATTATTTTCTGTAATGTACTGATAAACATTAAACTTTCATTTATTTTAGATTCATTGCACACCAACTGAAGTAGTTCAAGCCTTTTGTTGTTTTAATATTGATGATTTTGGCAAAAAAGTAAAGAAAAACCAAAAACCCTTTATCTCAAAAAAATTAGCATATTTCATACGACCAATAAAAGAAAAGTGTTTTTAATACAAAAAAAGTCAACCTTCAAATAATTATGTTCAGTTATGCACTCAATACTTGGTGGGGAATCCTTTTGCAGAAATGACTGCTTGAATGGGGCGTGGC
>NW_013952455.1:911408-912625 GCF_001266775.1 Austrofundulus limnaeus | reverse complement strand
GCTGACATGGCACCCCAGACCATCACTGACTGTGAGTACTTGACACTGAACTTCAGGCATTTTAGCATATCCTTCTCCCCAATCTTCCTCCAGACTCTGGCACCTTTATTTCTGAATGACATGCAAAATTTGCTTTCATCTGAAAAAAGTACTTTGGACCACTGAGCAACAGTCCAGTGCTGCTTCTCTGTAGCCCAGGTCAGGCGCTTCTGCTGCTGTTTCTGGTTCAAAARTGTCTTGACCTGGGGAATGCGGCACCTGTAGCCCATTTCCTTCACAAGCTTGTGCACGGTGGCTCTGGAAGTTTGTACTCCAGACTCAGTCCACCGCTTCTGCAGGTCCCCCAACGTCTGGAATCTGCCCTTCTCCACAATCTTCCTCAGGGTCCGGTCACCTCTTCTCATTGTGCAGCGTTTTCTGCCACACTTTTTTCCTACCCACAGACTTCCCACTGAGGTGCCTTGATACAGCACTCTGGGAACAGCCTATTGGTTCAGAAATGTCTTTCTGTGTCTTACCCTCTTGCTTGAGGGTGTTAATGATGACCCTCTGGACAGCAGTCAGGTCAGCAGTCTTACCCATGATTGTGGTTTTGAGTAATGAACCAGGCTAGGAGTTTTTAAAAGCCTCAGGAATCTTTTGCAGGTGTTTAGTTAATTTGTTGATTCAGATGATTAGGTTATTAAGTCATTTAGAGAACCTTTTCATGATATGCTAATTTTTTGAGATAGGAATTTTTGGTTTTTCTTTACTTTTTTGCCAAAATTATCAATTTTAAAACAAGAAAAGGCTTGAACTACTTCAGTTGGTGTGCAATGAATCTAAAATATATGAAAGTCCAATGTTTATSAGTACATTACAGAAAATAATGAACTTTATCACAATATGCTAATTTTTTGAGAAGGACCTGTATGACTGAAATTTTGTGTATTCATAGCTAAGAATGATTCAAAATACATGCTGATTGCTAGTCCTAACTTAAGCTAACTGCTAAAGCAAATTTTACAAAGAGCTATAAATCAGCCAGACAGCTGCTACACAGATATTTACTTCATTTATACTCTAACTACCCACATTTGAATTGTCATATGCAATCTCCACCCACTTGTCAGTTATTTTGGGGTGGTACCTGGGGTGGCCAATCAGGTGCTAGCGGTGGTATTTGGCATCCAGACCATCCTTCTGGCTGCGTCCCTGCAAGGTAAACACTGTTATTT
>NW_013952455.1:900570-911047 GCF_001266775.1 Austrofundulus limnaeus | reverse complement strand
AACACACTATCATATCTACACAAAGTTATAAAGTAACTAAGTACAAATACTTTGTTACTGTACTTAAGTAGAAATTTTGGTCATCTGTACTTTACTTGAGTAATTATTTTTCAGTGTACTTTTTACTTTAACTCATTACATTTTTACACAATTATCTGTCATTTCTACTCAGTACATTTTTAAAAAGGTAAGAAGTAGAAAGCCATTATTCCTAAATTATTCTGAGTTATTATGAAAAAATATAATCCTGATAAATTCTGTCTCCTGGATCAAGAGAATTTAATTGTGATTGGATGAGAAGTACAAATATATACCATTCTGACACCATAATAGCTTGTACACAATCCATCACAGCTGCACACCATTAGAAAAAAATGTTTTTGAGAAGTCACCTCCCAATAAATGTCATTTAGGAAAATCTAACTGCTCACTTTTCTCATTACTTTTACTTTTAATACATAAGTAGATTTTGTGTCAGAAATTTACTTTTGATACTTAAGTACAAAAAATATCAGATTCTTTAAGACTTTTGCTCAAGTAATATTTTTAGAGAAGACTAACTTTTACCAAAATATTTTATGATAAGATACTTGTACTTTTACTCAAGTATCACTTTCGGTACTTTATACAACACTGTAATATACAGTATTTACATATACATACATACATACTGTACATGCATACAGTACATACTGTACATACATACATACATACATACATACATACATACATACATACATACATACATACATACATACATACATACATACATACGTACATATATACTTACTGAGGAGACTTGTTTTTTTAGTTTTTTTTTTTCATTTTAAATAATAGTTTTAAATAAAAATTTAATACAATCTGTTGGTGCTAAGGTTGTGTATTGGGGATGATGCTTAGCTTCTACCACATTTTTGCTCATCTGTTTGTGTTTCCTAAAGTGAGATCTTTCTACACAAAATGAAGTCTTGTTGAGTCAAACATTTATAGTTAAGTACTTCAAAGTACTAAAACTAAGGCCAGTTCTGGGGCTTAGTGTTAAACTTGTGTGGAGGATAGATTCATCTATTCTTCCACAGTCTGGTATGAATTAAATATGTATGTACGTTTCTATGATTTGTGACGGTTCTCAACCAGCTGAAGGTGTTTATCAAGTCTTACATATTGAATTAAGGCCAACTATTTCTCTGCTTGGCTACACAAGGTTTTGTCTCAGATTTTGTTGAGGAGCTATACTGCAAGAAAATGCCATTACTACCAAACAATTAACATAAAACACGTGTGCTTGGCTCTACAAATACCAGGAGACAGCTACAGCAGGTGTTCCTCTCTTCTACAGTGATTGGAAAATAAATTCCCTCTCATGTATTTAGATTTTTCTGAGCTCTGGTTGGCTATATTGCTCCAGTCCATTTACTCAGGATCCACTGGAGTGGTTTGTTGTTTATTTGCTCTGAAGCCCTAAGGCACAGGGGGAAATGATGCATGTCACTGTGAACACACCAGATGGGGTCCTGAAGCTGAGAAACATGGAGGTGGAGCAGCGAATCCCACCATAATCAGATGTAAATGGAGGTGATTCCAATCAGGGCATGGTAGCAAGATGGTAATTATTGATGACAGTGCAAAGTAAAGTAATGTGACAGGTTGCAAACCTGCGTGGCAGGAAATCAGACTATCAAAAGAGGTTGAGAGTCCAGCTGGAGCTTTATAGTCTGACATCTAATAATAGAAACCTACAAACCATTATTAAAATATTTAAATATATTCATAAATTTTGCTTTTGATTCATTAATTTATACACTGATACATTTAGACTTAAAATATATTAACAACTGTAATTTATTTATTTATTTATTTATTTATTTATTTATTTATTTATTTATTTATTTATTTATTCCTTTTGAAGTAGAACTTATAGAGCTCACAGGCAAGTTCCATCCATCAACTGCTTCTTTCCTTCTGGGTCTTGGGGGGACACAGTTGCCCATATCCAGTCATTATATGAAAAGAGGGGTACACACTCGACAGGTATCAAGTCTATCACAGGGACACATAGAGACAAATGAAACAACCAACCATTCACACTTACACCTAGGGACAATTCAAAGTTTCTGATTAGCCTAACTTGCATGTTTTTGGACTGTGGGAGGAGACCCCGAAAAAACCCACACATGCAGAGAGAACAAACTCTACCCAGAAAGAATTGGATCTGGCAACATTTTGCAGAGAAGGGGGTATACTCCCCCACAACAATGAAAATCAAACTTAGCATTGAGTATTTAAAAGCTAAAATATAAATACTCTGCAAATTGTGCATAATTTTTTTTGTATAAAGTTCCAAATTACCGATGGTCTGTATTACCAGGATCCCATTAATTACTTGAATTACATAATCAGCATAGTGCTCAAATCAAATGAAAGCAACTGAACAAGAGCATTTGAATGACAAGAAATGCAACAATTTGGAAGTTTAATAAATAATTCTGTGTACTAAAACATGCAGACGTTAGACAATTCATGACCTTTTTAGATATGCACAACAACAAGCTAAAGAATTAATGCCTTTTTTTTCTGATGCATTTGATTTACAGCAAAAACAGACAAAGAAAGGTGCTGAGAGTCTCATGTTGTTACAGTATTTCAGATGGACTACCTGGGCTGCTAAGGCTCAGGATGACGCCCACATGGTGAAGCAGAGCAGCTTCTTAAGTATGATGCGTAACTGTGGGGGCGGAGCACCAAGAGAGGATAGGTGGGAGGATGAGAGAGATGAAAAGGGATGGAAACTCCACATTCCAAGAGAATTGAATCTTTAAAAATGTTCCTGCAGTGTCCGTGGGAGTTCACACTGCTGGTGAAATACTGCGAAGAACTGGAAGACACCAGGAAATCTTCTGTTTCTTACAGATAATGAGCAGGATCTGCACTGTCAGACTGAACCTTGTACTTGTGTTGTGTCTAAAGTAGTGTGATTGCTTGTTTTGCCAGAATTTTTATCCAGAAGCATCTGTTACATAAGTCCAAATATGAACAAATGAAGTACATTTTTTGTATAAAGTTGAGTCTTGTGACATTTAATGTGTGACATACATAATTTCATTCCTTCCTGACAGTCATGAGAAAAGAAAATGTGTTGTTCGATCATGAAATTTTATCAATTACCAAAGGATAAAAAGGAATGAAAGTTCTAATTTAAAAAAATTAATTAAATCTAACCTAGAAAAACATACAAAGGTGGTTTTTAAATTAAAAATGAATAATATTTTGTTTCTGCTTCTGTGGGACAATAAAAAACTAGCAGCCTACTGTGCTGCACCATCAAGGTTTGTACTTAACCATGACTTAGACGTGCTAAGTTAAGGACTTTGGTGCACAAAGTCTCTCGTTGCACGAAATTACACTTTCAACTAGCAGCCCTCACATAAAGGAGTTTCTAATCACACAGATATACAGTATGTATGTAAATATACATAGGTGGAAATGTCTTGCACCGCTACAGTACACGCGCGCACACACCAACACCCACACACACCTTTGCGAGTGGCAAACTAATTTTTACAACCCACTGACAATTTACTCACTCATTCATCTCCATTTAATGTATAAATTTCCTGCATCTAAAAATCATTTCTGATCCCACAGAGGACAATCTGAGCGGAATCTCTCACGCTGGACACATTTACATGTATTTTTTGTTTCCCGTCACAGTACCCAGAATGCATCACTTCAGTTTTCCAATAAACAGTTTTTAAAATTACGTTATTGATCCTTCTTTAATGAAAAATCTACAACAAACAAAAGAAAAAGACAAAGAAGCAGCCGCAATCAACAACTTTTTAAAGAATCAGCCGATCTGCAAGCCTCAACAAGTTTTTAATTTTTAGACCATGAGCCAAAGTTCTGTTTGAGGAAATCATATCCCCAGCAATGGCAGTTAAAATTCAAGCTGTACAAGAGTTCATACACCAATAGTGGGCAGCATTGTACATATAATGTGTATGGATTGTAGCCAGCTAGAAAGTGTCAAATTGAACCTGCGGTCTGAATTTAGTTTCTGCTAGTATTTCTATTGCATCAGCGGATTAGAAAATGCAGACCTAAATATTTTCATAAGTGCTTCAGAAATTGTGGAACTAATTTTGAATTTAGTGATGCTCACCACTGCTTGACAAGATAATCATGCTGATTTTTGGCCTGATTTTTTTGCTCTTCCGACAATCTTAGGGACGCTCTGATTACCGTGATGTCTCTAAAGATAATCTTGAGATATTCCTGCCGGGTGTGGTGTGTTAAGGGTGATCTAGTCGACTCAGAAGCACATTGGGACTGTTCTGACCTCAAATCAGAAACATTCAACATGTTGGATTGTCTTGGCCAGATATCACCCAATGTGGGGTGATCCACCAAGAACAAACAAGCCCTCAGCCTCTTGAATGTGGGCTGTAGCCAATTAGAAAGCAAGGTGATGAAAACACGAAAGAGAATCCAAAATACAGAAGACAAAACAACTGTTGTGGAGCACCAGAATGCCTGATAGACACTGGAGCAACACGTTCTCACTCCTGACTCGTCAACATATTGACACTTGGTCAGGCACCATCTGCATCCAGTTTTGATACGTCGGGTACCCCTCGGGTACCCCCCCCCCGCATCAGTCATTGCTGCCCTCGGCTTTTCCGGGTTGGGCCACACAGGGATCTTTGGGTTGGGGGTCTGTTGTTAATGACGGATCAGGATTAATGGTTAATTTTTGGTATTGAGGTCGGGATAGGCTGTATTTGGCTAATAGAAGTTAAATTTAGGGTCTGGGATGGTTAGTTCTAGCGCATTCTCTAAGGGTAAGGCTGGCTAGTCCTTGTTTAAAGGGGCTAAGTGTTTCTTGTATCGTCACACCTCTAAGTCGTGCTTTGAATCAAGCCCTCACATTAAACACATAGACTGCTAATGTCAATCATGCGACTTAAAGCTGCTGTTGGAGATGCAGACTGACAACAATATAGAGCTTAGTATCGCAAAGGCCTGTAGTGCAGTGAGCTGTGTAGCAGCAGGCATAAAGAGTAAACCTTTGGCCTTGTTTTGCTGTTTGTTCTTTTTCTGGATAAAGTAAACCAACAATCTCTTAAAGACAAAATGCAGCCCAACAAAATATGTGGTCCAGAAACTTAATGTCTATCTTCTCCTGCAATCACATTGAAACTGCTTGCCCATCTGCCACTTCTTCTGCATAATTTATCAGGCCCTTTGTCCCATAGACCCATTATAGTTTGATCAGGTGACCACTTCCCAAGTGGGCAAGCCCAAAGTGTGGTGTTCTCACATCAAGCTTTACTGTAACCCTGTTGTCAGATGTTGAATAAGCAAAACTGGTGAAGTAGGAGACTGTAATTACATTTAGAATATTTCCACTAGATGCAATAAAATACTATGTGCAAATGAAGAAATGGTTAAAAGACCAGAATTGATTTCAGTGATGTTTGGTCTTGATATATATTTTAATTTTTTTATGTTTGCTACCTATTTTCAGCAGTGCATGTTCCCAAAGAATGAGGAAATGTGTGCTCTGCATTTGACCCATGATGTATATAATACACCCAAGTAGAGCAACTATTTAACCTGCCTATAGGGAGCAGTTAAGGATTTGGTGTCTTGCTCAAGGACACCACATCATGTGGGCATGGCGAGCAACATCATTTATGCTTCTCCATAATATATTTATATTATTGTATGAATGTATACAATAGATATACACATAAACGGATGCTGTTGATAATAAGTAAAAACTATAAAAATAGAATACAAACACTACATCAAAATATTCTGTTACTATTAATTCCGCTAAGAATATTTAAATAAGTTGAATCATGTATTCTTTTAAATGTAGCTATGATAGCTGCATGTATGGTTTGCAGCCCTTTTTTGCAGCTTGTTGTTACTCGCCCTAACTCAGTGCCACGTTCCTTTAAGCTGTTTGGTGATTTACAGGTAAAGACACAGAAAAAATTAACACAAAACATTACTTAGATTTTTCTAAAAGCATCTTCATTTTTTTCTCTTGTGACTGCTGCATCGTTCTGTCTTATCCTATCTTGATCAATCATCAAACCAGTTTGGATTCTAAGTATTGACATAACTATGAATAATATATGGGCTCAGGGCCAAATACTGAGATAATCTGAGTTTTATACTGAGAAAAGGAAGGATGAAAATCAAAATATAAACTTACCTGAAAAACACAAAATTGGTTTAAACAGATAAATGGTGGGTAATATTTTCAAGGCACAAATTTCAGTTCTATACCACAATCAAGTAACTATAAAACATATTGTATATAAANACACACACACACCACGCTTTGCTCCTGTTTCTTCAGCTAAATCTATGAAAAATAAAAAGTAGACTTGATCATTTTAATAAGTATACTTGAGTATACATTTAAGTGCATCAAGTTTACTAGGTACTATGTACTTGTAGTGTACTAGAAAGTATATTGATTCAAAACTGTACTAAATTGGGACGTTTTTAGTTGATAAAAAGTTACTTTAAGTATAGTGTTATTTCTTTTTAAGTTTATAAACTTACCAAAAATATGAATACTTTAAGTATGTCATTAAGTATACTGAAGTATATTAGTGTATTTCCCTAAGTATACTTTTATTTACTATGTATACTGTTATAAGTGTAGCAGTTTACTAACAAGTATACTTCTAGGACAGKGGTACAATCAAAAGAGTCATTTGTGCTTCTTGTCTCACTAATAAAATGTGTCCAGAGCTGCAAAACAARCTACAACTGTGATGATCAACTGCTGGTCCGGGGGCCTTTTCAAGGCCTTTTCTAGGTCTTTCCAGGAAAACTTTACGGTCAGTGAAGGTGACATTATAAAACTAAACAAAATGTTATATTATTATATTGTTTGTTATCATACACATGAGGACAAATAAAAAGTCAATATTCATAAAAACAAGAAAAATACTGTATATACTGTATGAAAATTTTATTTGACTTCATAGTCTATCTAAACATCTTGAAATTGGCCTGTCTCTTTAAGAACCTACCATTTATGACACTCTCACTTCAGACTTCTTCTGCATTGGGGGAGGGATTGTCCGTGTGGCGGGAACTTGGCTGCGGAATAAGTCAAAGCAACACTCTGGGTATGGAATGACATTATAACATGAAACAAAACTTGATTCCTGCAGTATAAACATTTTTAAAATATCTCGTCAGAGAGAAAGTGGAGATTAAATCCCTCCAGTTGTTTAAAGTTGCAGTGCCCCGATCCCTACCCTCAAATTCTCAGCATAGCTAACTGCCAGCTCTACAGGTTGTATCATGGCTGAAGGAAGGAAGTTCCCCAAACCTGGTCCTGTTTAAAATAATAAAGTCAGCTACATGAAAACACTTTGGCTACCATAAAAAGATTGAAGGCAACACCTTGAGGACAGGGGAGGCAACACATCAAACATGGTATCACATATACGGGAACACCACAGGTATGCTATCTTGAAATGAACAAGCTAACTTTAGCATCTGGCATTAGTGAAACATATCACTGTGTAAATGTGGCAAATAATGTAAAATGTATTACAACATATGGAGGTTTGAAATTGTAGTCATTTTGAGATCAAATGTCTAGAAAGGGACTTTCACGCACTAAATCCATACAAAAAAAATCCTAAAATATATGCTTACTCCAGTTGCCAATGGTCAACATAATTGTTCAATTTCCCCAGCCCTAAGTGGAAGCCAACTGCATTTTTAATACAAGCCTGCAGACTGAGTCAAGATCCTTCAAATACAATCCACATTATGGCTGACTCTTTACATCCCAGGTGTGGGGGGGTTGGAGGGCAGTTGGTGGGGTTTATCCAGGGTGAAGGAAGCCATATGTCTCACAAGTGTGCTAAGTAAAACAGTAACACAAACAAAAGCAGTTTTTGAGTGTATTGTACAAATATAAAGTTTTTTTGTAACTAATATTTGTTTATATGCAACATATTGACAACGGACAGGACATTTTTGGAGACTTTTTTATTGGTTAGTGCTGAAGGCCATCAAAAACAAATGTTTGGATCTGTCCTCAGAATAACTTCAATAGTTTTACTCTTGTTTGTTATAGCAGCTGAAATGTTGAATTCCTTTTCCCCCATCCTGGGAAAACATTTTATTATTCCAGGCAGACAGCAGAACCCTGCAGGATTATAAAACCCCAGGACTTGAATCACAGAGTGTGCGTAGCTATGCTCTCATTCTGAGTTGCTTGATGAAACATTATTCATGCATGCCCAAAATATAAAAATAAAGAAATCTGCTTTAAAAGGAGTTTACTACACAGTTACTTTGCTATAATATTCATAAGAACCCATTTTCAAGTATCTACAGTTCCATTTCTGTACTTTAGGGCCATAACTTGAAAGTTTAATACTGCAGAATGCACTCCAAATGTTTTCAAACAATGTGTAATTTAAGTGCATCTAACTAATACATGGTTTAAAGTATGCATTCTTTCATTTTCATTTTACTTTCAGTAATTTGTAATCCTTTTTCACGCACTCGTTAAACTTAACATTGCTGACTCCAGACTCCTTTTTACGCCACAGTCTCGAGGGAGCACTAAGAACTGTGTGAAGGGCAGAGCGACTGGAATAACACACACAACCTGGGATGCAGTATTGACTTACATAACAAGACAGTGAGTCCAACAAGCAAGTTATCACTACATTCACCATCTCATTCCAAAAAAAAGCAATCCGCTATCTTCATTTTCTTCAGTGCAGTAAGAGTTACCTYTGCTTTTTCCTCACGTTTTTCCATTCACTCTAAATTTTCTATTTGCTGTTAGCTTACTGTTTTGGCTGCATATTATTTTAACCAGGAACAGCACATGTCATAATTTTCACAAGCCTGGAGCACCCTCACACAGCTGCAGATGGCAACGTTTACTTATTGATTCATGTCAGTCAGTATGAACAAACATTTTATGCATCAGTCAAAAAGTGGAAGAAGGAAAAAAAAGAAAYATATTTAAGTCACACTGGAATATAAGTTGCAGTAACAGCAAAACTATATAAAAATGTGCCACTTACAGTCTGATAAGTACCTTGTTCTGGAGTGATGTTAGCATCGAATAGGAGATGGATCAACTGAATGGGGCCGTATTCTCAAGAATGACATATTGCTTTGGTTAGTCATGGCAAAGAAAGAGCTGAGTTGAAAGGCAAAGACATCGATTTACTGATCTATACGTTCCAGCTCTCACCTGTGGTAATGGATTTAGAGCCAATAACTCTACTCCAATGGCTCTTACAGAACTGACTGAACAAATAACAACCGCAGTGCAGTTTCAGATTGGATATTCGCGTTCCGGGAATCAAGCATTGTCTTCCTTTAGTCTAAACCGGCAAAAGCAGTCTGACGTCGGCCAGCAGCCCTCCGGCTGCTCGCTCCTCCACACACGGTGGTTCGCTTAGGGATCATCAAAACATTACCGACCTAAAAAAAAATGTGCAGGAAAAAAATTCAATAGCTTCCAGGTCATGTGACCCAGATCCACGAAACGTGTCAAACTGYTCAACTAGATGAGATGCACAAGACACACTTTTTAGTTTTTGATTGCATTGCTTTTACTACTTACAAGTTTTTAAGTGTAAAGTTTATGATTTTTCATCAATAGCTCTCAGGTCCTGTGACTCAGACACATGAAACACATGTCAAACTGTTCAGCTCGATGAGACACACAAGGCACACCTTTTTGTATTTCATTTTATAGCTTTTACTGTTTTTTAGGATTTATTTTGTGTAAAATTGATGAATTTTCTTCAATAGCTTACAGGTCATGTGACCTACTGACTCAAAATCGGTGTGAAAATGTTCTTCTGCTCTGGACACACGAGGCACAGTCTTAATCTCATCAAAACAATGTACGGATTTATTTTCTACATAAATTTTCTAGCTTTTACTATTTTTAAGAATTTTTTTTAAGTGTAAAATTGATGATTTTTCTTCAGTAGCTCTCACGTCATGTGACCCAGACACATGAAACACATGTCAAACTGTTCAGGTAGATGAGACACACAATGCACACCTTTTAGTTTTTGATTTTTTTTGTTTGTTTTTACCATTTGAGTAATTTTTAAGTGGAAAATGAATAGATTTTTTTTCAATATGTTACGAATTGGCAAAAATGAACCCAGGGTGCAGGCAGCTTCAAAAAGGGAAAAAAAAAGATTTAGACAAAAATTGCTGACATGGCAGCTCAAAAACTCACTTGGTGTAGCGTGACCAGGCAAGGCAACAATCATACAGGCTGAGAACAGCACAATGATCATACAGGGAAGTGAAGACATGATACAGAATATAAAGGTGAGACCAACGAACACAAACAGGAAACACCTGGGAGAGAAACATGAGGAGCAGGTGAGAGTGGGCGGGGCTGGAGCACAGGCAGACAGGAGGAAGAAAACAGATGACAAGA
>NW_013952455.1:894592-896235 GCF_001266775.1 Austrofundulus limnaeus | reverse complement strand
AGGAGGACCCACAGGAACCAGAGCTGGAGGACCCACAGGAACCAGAGCTGGAGGGTCCGGAGGGACCAAAGCCGGAGCAGGAGGACCCACAGGAACCAGAGCTGGAGGACCCACAGGAACCAGAGCTGGAGGGTCCAAATCAGAGGGGTGGGGAGGGTGGGCTTCAGAAACCCCTGGCGCCACCAGCTTCGATGGGCCCCCTGAAGCGAAGAGTCCCCTAAGGCCAGCTAGCTCACCCTGCATCCCCTCCAGGAGCTGCAGGATTTTTGAGAGGGGAGAAGCTGACAAGGTACAGTACAAGCTGTGGGTGGAGAGGAGAAAAGCTGCCTGCTGGGTTCAGTTGTTGGTCTAATCATTTTGGTGTGGCGTGGCAAGGCAAGGCAAGGCAAGGCAAGGCAAGGCAAGGCAAGGCAAAGCAAGGCACATACAGGCTGAGAACAGCACAATGATCATACAGGGAAGTGAAGACAAAATACAGAATATAAAGGTGAGACTAACAAGCACAAACAGGAAACACCTGAGAGAGAAACATGAGGAGCAGGTGAAAGTGGGTGGGGCTGAAGCACAGGCAAACAGGAGGAAGAAAACAGATGACAAGACAGAAACTAAAATAAAACATTAACACAGACAACAATCATAACCCTCTCAGGTCATGTGACCCAGACACATGAAACACATGTCAAACTCTTCAGCTGGATGAGAAACACAAGGCACACCTTTTAGTTTTTGATTTTATTGCCTTTACTATTTTTGAGTAATTTTTAAGTGTAAAATTGATGATTTTCCTTCAATAGCTTCTAGGTCATGTGACCCACATACATGAAACACATGTCAAACTCTTCAGAGAGAAGAAACACAAAGGCACACCCTTTGATTTTTGATTTGATTACTTTTACTATTTTAAGACAATTTTTAAGTGWAAAATTGATGGTTTTTCTTCAATAGCTTCCAGGTCATGTGACCCAGACACATGAAACACATGTCAAACTGTTCAGCTTGATGAGACACACAAGGCACACCTTTTGGTATTTCATTTTATAGCTTTTACTGTTTTTTAGGATTTATTTTGTGCAAAATTGATGATTTTTCTTCAATAGCTTGCAGGTCATGTGACCTACACACATGAAACACATGTCAAACTGTTCAGCTAGATGAGACACACAAGGCACACCCTTTAGTTTTTGATTTTATTGCTTTTACTATTTTTGAGTATTTTTTAAGTGTAAAATTGATGATTTTTCTTCAATAGCTTCCAGGTCATGTGACACAGACACATGAAACACATGTCAAACTGTTCAGCTAGATGAGACACACAAGGCACACCCTTTAGTTTTTGATTTTATTGCTTTTACTATTTTTGAGTAATTTTTAAGTGTAAAATTGATGATTTTTTTCAATAGCTTCCAGGTCATGTGACTCAGACACATGAAACACATGTCAAACAGTTCAGCTACATGTCAAACTGTTCAGCTAGATGATACACAAAAGGCACACCCTTTAGTTTTTCATTTTATTGCTTTTACTATTTTTGAGTATTTTTTAAGTGTAAAATTGATGATTTTTCTTCAATAGCTTCCAGGTCATGTGACTCAGATACATGAAACACATGTCAAACTGTTCAGCTAGATGAGACACATAAGGCA
>NW_013952455.1:891214-894335 GCF_001266775.1 Austrofundulus limnaeus | reverse complement strand
TGTGTGTGTGTGTGTGTGTGTCTGTCTGTGTGTGTGTGTGTGTGTGTGTGTGTACACAGGTTTTTCCTACAATGTGGGTAGAATTTTCCCAAAAAGGCAGCCTCGTGAGGACCGAAGTGAATCGTGTCCAAATGCAAGTGACCGGTGTGGGGTTAGGTTTAGTACTAAAGTTTAGGTTAGTTTTGGGTTCAGGTAGGTACCTGTGAGGTTTCTTGGAGGAGAGACGAAACATTTCAACAAAGAAGAGCCCATCCAGAGGACCTACTTATCTTTTCTTTTTGATTTTTTCTACCTTAATTACTGAGATGCATCAGGACATTTTGAAACACTTTGGCCAGGATTGCCTGAAACTAGTTCGAGAGTTTGAGCAAACAGCAAGAAAGAAGGCGGACTACAGAAACTATCTGAGATTTAATCTTCATTGCAGACAGAGTTGCATCTTTCCTAGAACCCTTCAACTTAAATCATCTGTTGGTGGACAACGGGCAAGTAAGATCCTACAGAGGACACAGACCCAGCTTTTGAACGAACTAATAAGACAGACCAACTTTACCATTGAAACTATAAAAGCCAAAGAGGAACACATCCGATAAGATTTAACAAAACATCTAGTTCAGAACACATTCCAACAGGTTATGGATTTTACAGAAAAGGCAGGTTTAGCTCAGCATGTCAAGTCCAAGACCTGACAACAAAAGAAGTTCACTTTACTGGTAACTCAACAGTCCCTTCATAATTCCAACAACTCACAGAAGTTAGAACAACATACAGGAGTGCAAGCAAATGCCAGGGAGACAGAGAAGTGGGTGAAGAATTTATCTCAGTATAGGAGATTAAATGATTTGAGACAGGTTTTAAAGACCTTCACTTTGCCCTGAAGCTAAACCGTTCATCAGAGCACAGAAGCATGTTCACTGAAATGTGCTTAGAGAAACATTGTGCACAATCGAGCAAATGAAAATAAGGAGAGAAATCTATTCAGCACGTAATATGCAACAGTGCCACTAGGGTTCAATATTTAACTCCTTTTTTCTCTGAGAGAAGAAATTAGTTAAAAACTGACAACAACAGGAYAGCTTTCTGCCTGCTGGGAAGCCTGACTCTCCCTTATTCCTAATTAACAAGTACTTGACAGAGGCACGATGACAAACAAGGCAACAGAGCGCACAGCAGCCATCTGCAGCAAAATAGTCAGTTGGGGCTTTGATGGTGATTTGAGTCAATGATGAAGTAAATCGCACTGACATCAGGCTGCACACAAGCCTTTGAAGGAAATCACAATCTGTGCTACAAAATGGCAACTGCAACAAAACAAATCCATCTGTTAGACACAAAGRACCTTACAGACTCAGATAAAGTCTAATATTTAGAGGAAACACAACAGTACATGCTATAAGTAACCTGCTTGAGAAGGAGGTTGTGATGAAACATGGTTTCTCCTGTGGACTGTCTTCCTGATTCTATGAGCATACAACCTTGTAAATATTTATGTGTTTATTCATTCTGTTCATTCCATCAACTTTTACTTTGAGGTGGAAGCATGAAGTCCTCTGGTTTAGATGGCCAGTTTTTTTTTCTGCTGAAACACATTAGAATTATGCTGACATAGATTCTCAGTCAACAAGTCAACAAAGGTGTGGCAAATCTCATAAACATACCCTTCACTCATTCATGCATATTTGAAAAATCTTTGAATCTTGTGTGGTAGCCATTTGGAGATGTCTAAACGGCAGCTGGTCCTCTGGAAGAGTTCTCAAAGAAAAACTCATTCAGAGGACCTACTCAGCCTTTTTTAAATAATTTTCTACCTGGATTATTGACATGCATCAGGATATTGTTGATAAGATACAGTATGCTGAAGTGGGAGTGTTGGAAATGGTAGGAGGATCTTAAAGAGACAAAGGCCAGTTTCAAGACATTTAGATCAGACTATAATGCAAAGTCAAATTTATTTTTGATATGTACAGCATTTTCACAACTGAAGGTAACATAGCTTCTTAATTGTGGTATAGAATTGAACTATGTGCTTATTTTGTGCCTTTAAACAAATAGAAGAATTCAAACAGGAATAAAACAATAAAACAAGTGGTAACAAAAGTCAAAAAGTAAAAATGAGTTTTAGGTGAAAATTAAAATAAAAAAATACTTACTAGGTCTTACAAAGTCTGCCTAATGTTTTAAGGCCATTTATTTTTACAATTTTGGCCCAATCATCCCAGTTTGTTGGTCAAATTAATCTCAGGCAAAGATGAAACCATCACATAGACTGAGATCTGAGGTTTGAGTCAGGACTGTGAGTAACTGCAGGAGACAGTAAACCTCATTGCATAACTCACCAAGCCCTCAGAYCAGAACACCAGGACCTCACATCTGAGGATGGAGACAGTCATGCAGAGGTATTTTAGGTGATTTGCCTAGCCTCAACAGATTGTGACAACCAGAAGACTTAAAAAAAAGAAACAGTCATCTGACRAAGCAGCGAGAGATGAGAGACAGGAAATAGGAGAGCAGGCAGATTAAAGCCTGAGGTCATGCCAAAAAACCTCGTAAATCGGCATCGATGTCCTTCATTTTGGGAGATCGGCTGGTACTTAGATAATATCGGTAGAAAAGCTCAGCTTCTCATCTTCTTCCACACCAACCCATTCTCACTCCCAAGTCGTCACATACTGACGCTTTTCCAAGGTTCCCTCTGCGTCCGATTTTGATGTGTCGGGTATCCACCTCGCGTCAGTTATTGATGAGATGGGGCGGAATCAGTTGTCATAATTTCAGAAAGTATGGAAAATGCACAAAAACTAACCGTCCCAAAGCCTGAAATTACCTTTATTTACTCTAGACATCCTGTCCCTGACCGTAGTACCTAAAATTAACCATCAACCCTGATCCCTAAAATTAACAATTTTTAGAAAGTGTAGGAAATTCACGTCAACTACGTGCTCCAAAGCCTAAAATTACCTAATATTCGCCCTAGACATCCTATCCCTGACTCCACTACCTAAAATTAACCGTTGATCCTGATCCCTAATATTAACCACGGACCCCAATTCAAAGACCCCTACAAAAATCTTACTAATAAAACAAAAAAAAGGACATTTTTGCACAACAGTATATCTTAAAG
>NW_013952455.1:889706-890844 GCF_001266775.1 Austrofundulus limnaeus | reverse complement strand
GGATAACTCCGCCCCCAACGCAAATTTGAAAAATGCATAAAGTGGAGACTCTGAGGGGGGTGAGCGAGGAGGTGTGGCCAGGATTTTTTTAGGACGAGACAACGTGACAGCTAGCTTTAGCTTATTTTGACAAGCTAACATTCCTGCAAAACATTTCTGAACGTTCTAAATAAACTACTTTGTAAAAAACAAAGTTTCATGATATATGCAAACTCACATTTAGCTGTTACAACATTATAGGAACCCTGTCCACCAGGGCCTACACACCTTCTCAATTACTGAGGAAACACGAGTTATTTTATGAAAGACAATACCTCTCAGAATGGAAGTGAGAAAAGACAATAATTTGTAGTTCCAGCCCAGTTCAATTTTCTAAAATAAAGTTAATTATTTACAGACAAATGAACTTAACTACTGTATATACAAATTAAAGCTTCATAATCAAAACTTTCTGAGTAAAACATTCCATTAACTGTTTTGCGTCCAAGACAACCACTGAACTGTGACACTCAGGATTGAACAAACAGTAAACAAGTTTTGGATGTTATAAAAAACTAGTTTACAGGCATTTTAACTTATGGCAATTTTAGATTAAGAAAATGAGGAAGAAGAGAATTAGTACATGTTTAGTTTTAACTTTTTATCTTATCAAGATTACCAGAACAACCCAAATCAGCTTCTGTCTCCCACTCAGCTGGATTCTCTAGCTGACAAAAACGATTAGACGGTCTTACCTCAGAGGTTACCTCAGGCTGAATCTACAAGTCCTTCAGATGTTCCTTAACATTTTTGAGCAACTTCTGATGTAGAATTTCAAAATAAAATAATTCCCAATATGGACATTTTACAATGATAATTCCACTAAATTTCTATCTTTATTGCAGCTAAATGGCTAGTTGTCAGAGACTGGTTTTACATCAGTCTCATTCTAGAAGTTCTCCAGATGTTCCTCAACAATTTTCAGCAACTTCTGATTTAGCATTTCAAAATAAAAGAACTCCCAATTTGACATTTCACAACTATTGTTCCTGTCCTCACAATTCCAAATGTCTGCAAAATGTGGTGTGTATTCAGGCAAAATGTCCTCATAGTTTACTTTTACCAACACACACACACACACACACACACACACACACAC
>NW_013952455.1:879118-889696 GCF_001266775.1 Austrofundulus limnaeus | reverse complement strand
GAAGAGGGCAGTAGAGATTAAAAATTAGAGAGAAGGTGTTTCAAAACACCATCAATTCAGCACAGCAGCTAACATGTACAGTATAAGTACCAAAGCACATGAACACTAGTTTATTCAACAGTACACAAATACATATACAAGTATACATTTATATATGTTTCAGTYCAGGTGTTTACTTCACAGGAAGTGAACGCTGAGAATCTCCAGTCATTACATAACCTCTCCACTCAGTGATGAGTCACTTCACAGAGCCACCAAGCTATGTGTTATATCATTTCTACGTAAAAAGAAAAAGGTTGCTCAATCTGCGTCACTTTCTGCWTTAGCATGTGGGTGGTGATTTCTTCCCTCTGAGTTGTTTGTAGCGGCTGTCTTATATGGAGTTATTTAAGGATGTRTTGGTCAAAACTAAAAAAAGATCAAAGAAAAACTCAGCTCCCATAACAATGTTTGTTAGATGAATTGAACATACACTGCATTGTTAGGACAGGAAATATGTAGAGGCAAAGCAGATAACTATATGAATCTTTTGGCTTTCATTACTTAATTTGGAACACTTGTATACATTTTGTTAATTTATAAAACATTTTTTAAAAAACAAACAGGAGCTAACATATGGACATAGAAAAACTGATAAAGTATTGTTGTTTGATGGCATCCATGAGATGAGATGAGATTGAATCTGCCGCTGCTCCAGAGGCAGAAACCTAATGAAGCATAACGCATTCTTGTCACCCACATGACATCCTATCATCAAGGGGTGACTTTTTAAAATTCTAAATAGGATAAAACAGAACGTCATAAACAAGAAATAAACATCACTCATGTTTGTGTGTTTTTCACAGTGGTATGTAAAGAATGCGTTGTTGACATTTCAACACCTTGTTGTCACAACCCGTTGGCAGAACTTTTTACCCCTTTCCACATAAAAAACTTATTGCGTGATTGGTCAGAAATTTGTAGGAGTGTTTGTGCTGAAAGCACTCGAGAGCTGCATTTTACTTCAACCACTCACTTCAAAAAACAAAACAAAACAAAAAGACTCGCTTCCACAAGCTGACTGCTGTACCAGGAAGCAGACATTAATAAAAATAAGGGTCAGAAACTCATGGATGGAGATAAAATAGATGTTGTGCACAGAGGAATCTGTCTGATAAAAACTGTGGAGCTTTAACTGCAACAGATTTGTGTCCAAATAATGTCGGGTGAAGGGCCTCTGATTTTTTTTTCTGCCTTGGAGACTCCAGAGGGAAGAAACCCCATGCAGTGACGTATCCTGCATTGGAAGGGGTTTCCCAGGAGCTTGGCACAATGTCTCAGGGGCTATGAAAGGTGTGTGCAAAAACAAATGCTGCACAACCATGTGACCACACATAGTCTGGTCGGCTGCCAAGCGACCACACTGAAGCCTTAATTTGAATAATTTTCACATTTAATTTTAAAGAAAATATGTAAATTGCTTTACATTTACTCACCTCGGTTTRGTGGAATCAGTTGACATARCTTGGTTATATAAATTTGACACTTTATTTTTTAGAGTGCATAACCAACTCTTCATGATGATTTGGTAATTTTTAAAGTTGTAGCGTGTAACAAGGTGTTAAATTTTCTTGTAAATAAGTAAATGTATCACTTTTATGTGTTGAATGTAGCAAAAGAAAAGTTATGATTACTTAGTAAAATTGCAAATCCTCAAACAAATTTAAGGCTAAGTACTGTAAAAAAAAGTACTGGCCTACAAAAAGCCACCTGTTATAGCTGAACAATGTAGATAGATTGAAATCATTGCTGGAAAARTAGAACTTGAGTCACATTAAAACCAGCACAGTAGCACAAACTGAAACACAAGTAATACCACTTGAACCTTCACAGAGTTTTTAAAAGCTCAACCTTTTACATATAAGGATTTATATAATCAGATTAGAGTGATGTGGCATAATTGATTTCCGTTTTATCATAATGATTGTTAGGAACTGCTTCAAACTGCTACTATTTCAGAATGGAGTTTCTGCCTGAACCTGTGTGACACTTTTGAGCTCTTTTAAGAGCTTTTGTTTCCCTTTAAGAGTCCAAAAACAAGCAGGCTAATTCAGCTCTTATCTCTGCACGCATCAAGCACCAACCGGGAAACTGGTTGGTGGTCAAAAGTCACTCAGAGATAACAATGCTTACTGTCATGTTTGTTACAACACAATCTGTGGTCAAGGAAGTCTTTAAAAGTTAATCAAATCTCAAAAATCATTCTGGTCCACAAAATGCGTGGCAAAGACAAACAAATACAACAACAAGGGGGTGAACACTGGTACAGATTTTTTGTTCTGGAAAAAATGTTTCCATATATATTAATATATTATTGTTAATATTTTACAAAGAAATGTGGATTTATAAATATGAAAAAGACTGTAGCTACTTGGACAGGTCAGTGGCAAATATAAACCACACACCACCACAAGACTTTTACTGATTCAGAGAAAAAAAAAAAAAACATGCGAGAAAGACACCAAGAAACAAAGAGCCACTCTGGTCATCAAAACCGATGAACGCCCAACTCCGCTGCCCCCACACCTGGCTAGACAGTTTTATCTGCCTGGGTCCTAAGCTTTTGCATTTTTAATTTCCTCTATTTATTTAGGATTGGTAGAAGTGTCCTTTCATAAATGACATCACAAAGTAAAATAGAAGAACTTCACAAATTCGGAGACTGAAATCCCGCTTTCAGAGATCCAGAAGAAAAAAAATCTGTCATTTTTAGCAGCATCAGACCTGCTAAAGCCGAGGAATGAAATGACTGCTGTTAATGTCATGTCTCCTGTCACAGAAATAAGAATCTAAATCATTTATCTCTCTCTGTAGTCCTGCTCTGATTTTTCTTTGGTCAAATATTTTTAATTTGAGTGTAAACAACTKTGTTACATGTGTTTCATTTATTCAGAGGAGCAGTCGTGCACCACTTCCCCCCACCACGCCCCCCGCCTGACTGCAAGTGTCAGATGTGTTTCTGAAAAAAAGCATTTTAAAATGTCTCAAAACTTCAATTAACTTCATCTTAATATTGTAGTGCTGTATAAAAAAATGAATAGCCAATTTATTTTATATTAACCAATTTATGTTGTTAGTCTATATTTAAAATTATAATTCTAATTCAAACAGAATAGCCTCTTGTCAATATAATTATGGGGTGTGATTTATTTTCAACTTGAAATATCTTGTTACTAGTAAAAATATAAAGTTATTAATGATGAAAATTTGTCTGGATAACAGCAGACTGGTCTGGACCACATATGAATTTTGTTCGCATCTGAAGAAAATCTTAGAATGCGAAAACATTGGTGAATGCCACAAATCCTCCTAAATCACTTGTACGGCCAACTTAAGAACAAATCTGTGCATACGAACGGTTCTTGCATGAGGCCCAATGTTTCTAGGAGTTTCGCCGGGTGTTCGATCATCCCCTCCAGCAGGAGGCAGCATCTAAGCGACTTCTGTCCCTGCAGCAAGGAAGAAGATCAGTCGCTGACTACTCCGTGGATTTTCRGATTACGGCAGAGGAAACAGGTTGGGACGAYCAGACATTAAAAGGCATTTTTGTAAGCTCACTGTCTGACTCTTTAAAGGATCAGCTGGCCATCCGTGACGAACCGGAAACACTYGACGGCCTCATCAGTCTTTCCATCAGAATTGACAGTCGCCTTCGTGAGCGGAAGAAAGAGAGAGAGACTACAAATCCCAGCCGCCCTCTGCTTCCAGATTCAGTGACGCAACTGTTTCTCAATCYGCTGAACTCAACTCACCTGAGTCCGCGTCCGAACCTATGCAGCTGGGAAAGGCTCGTCTTTCATCAGAGGAACTGCGGCGACATTTTGAAAGTAAGGCATGTTTCTATTGTGGTAGAAAGGATCAACTCATCGCCAAATGCTTCATGTTAAAAGGGCGGACCCACCAGTAAGTCCGGGGATTCTGGTGGGTCATTCTAAAGCAGTCCCCAACACTCGCCTGGCACTCCATACTACAATCATCTCCAACTACAGCAAATTTTCTATCCACGCACTGGTGGACTCTGGAGCAGAACAAAATCTCATCTCAGTGGACATTGTTAAACATCTTGGTCTGTCCCCTGAAGTTCTGGATCCACCTGTACCTGTTACTGTCATAACAGGACAAGAAATCACAAGGATTAATCACAAAGTATCCAGTCTTCAAATAATTACATCAGGAAATCAGCAAGAGCTCGGTGAGTTTTTCGTCATTAACTTCACTTCACCACAAATAGTTTTAGGTTTTCCATGGTTAAAAAAACACAGCCCAGTCTTCAACTGGACTGAAGTTCGCATAGAACAATGGAGCAACTTTTGTTTAAGCTATTGTTTAAAATCTKCTGCCTCTAACATTCAAGACAAAAAAATCCCTCTGATGAGATATAGATTTAAAGAAGGTACCGCAAAAATACCATGATCTGGCTGCCGCTTTTAGTAAGTCTAAAGCACTTTCGCTACCGCCCCATAGCCCATACGATTGTGCCATTGATTTGATACCAGGAGCTCCTCTGCCRTCCAGTCATTTGTACAACTTGTCTGGACCAGAGAGAGATTCCATGACAGC
This sequence comes from Austrofundulus limnaeus, assembly GCF_001266775.1. Classification (NCBI taxonomy): domain Eukaryota; kingdom Metazoa; phylum Chordata; class Actinopteri; order Cyprinodontiformes; family Rivulidae; genus Austrofundulus; species Austrofundulus limnaeus. The sequence goes on along the minus strand of NW_013952455.1, from coordinate 885,097 downwards.
TTACATCGAAGACTCATTAGCTTCTAGTATTATTCGTCCATCTAAGTCTCCTGTGGGAGCAGGTTTCTTCTTTGTTTCCAAGAGAGATAACAGTTTATGCCCCTGTATTKATTATYGGGGCCTCAATGAAATCACCATTAAAAATAAATATCCCYTTCCAAAAGTGTGAGTTCCATATRTCATCTGTTTCATTTTTGGTGCTGGGTTCTTCAAAACTGATCCATATAAGGTGAAGGCAGTGGCAGAGTGGCCTGTCTCCAAAGATCATCATCAGCCATAGAGGTTCCTGGGTTTTGCAAACTTTTACCAGTGTTTCATTAAAGATTACAGTCGTGTGGCAGCTCCCCTCAYGTAACTCACCTCTACCCTCAAGACTTTCAGATGGACTCCTGAAACCGAACCTGCTTTTGGTGAGTCAAAGAAACTATTTGTCTCCGCTACTATTTTGAAACACCCCAAGCCCAATGAACAGTTCATTGTCAAGGTGGACGACTCGGACTCAGGCATAGGTGCAGTGCTGTMCCAAAGGTCATCTGAGGACAGGAAGATCCATCCATGCGCCTTCTTCTCCCGACGCCTGTCCCCATCTGAGAGGAACTATGACGTTGGGGACCAAGAACTACTGGCCATTAAATTGGCCCTGGAGGAGTGGAGGCACTGGTTGGAAGGTACTGATTTACCTTTTCTTGTTTGGACAGATCATACGAACTTGTCATATTTGCAAGGAGCTAAAAGATTAAATCCTCGTTAGGCCAGGTGGTCTTTGTTTTTYGTCCGTTTCAACTTCACTATCTCTTACATACCAGGAACTCGCAATTTAAAACCAGATGCACTCTCACGCCAGTTTCCAGACTCAAAGGCTTCCAAGGAAGATGACAGCATTCTGCCCCCCACGTGTTTCGTGGGTTCCCTCACCTGGACAATTGAAAGGGAGATCCAAGAAGCTCTGAAGACTGAACCAGACCCTGGTGGAGGACTTCCAGGTAAAACTTATGGTACCATCTACAGTTAAGAGTAAACTGAYGGACTGGCTCCATTCCAGCCAATTTTCATGTCACCCTGGTGTTAACCGCATGATGTCTCTGGCGTTGAGATATTTCTGGTGGCCTTCTATGTCCGCAGACATAAAAGAGCTTATCACTGCCTGCCCCACATGCACTCAAAACAAGAGTGATAATCATCCTCCATCTGGCTTATTGCAACCTCCCCCTACGCCTGGCCGACCCTGGTCCCACATCGCCTTGGACTTTGTAACTGGACTTCCCACATCACAAGGTAACACTTCGATACTAACCATTGTGGATTGTTTTTCYAAGGCTGCCCACTTCGTTCCACTGCCCAAGTTGTCTATGGCTATGGAGACCRCCCAGCTGTTGGTCCAACATGTGGTCCATATCCATGGGATACCACTGGACTTTGTATCAGACCAGGGGCCTCACTTCATCTCACGAGTGTGGAAGCCTTTCTGTAATGCCCTTGGAGCCAAGGTTAGCCTCTCATCAGGGTACCATCTGCAGTCTAATGGGCAGACTGAAAGGAGCAATCAAGAGCTGGAGGCTGCTCTACGATGTGTCGTGAGTACCAACCCAACTTTGTGGAGTCAACATATTGTTTGGATTGAATATACCCACAATACACACATACGTCGACTGCCACTGGATTGGCCCCTTTTGAGGCCTCTTTAGGTTACAATCCCCTTTTATTCCCTGAGGTGGAGGGTGAATGTTCAGTACCTTCTGTTCAACACCATCTGCGCAGGTGCTRGTGCCTTTGGAAACAGACTAAGGCGACCCTATTGAGGACTGCGGAGCAGAATAAGAGAGTCACTGACCAACACCGTTCCACATCACCAAGTTACAAGGTTGGCCAGAGGGTTTGGCTCTCTACAAGGGACATCCAATTGAGAGACACACCGAGGAAACTGACTCCTCGGTTCAGTGGACCTTTTTCTATAGAACGTATCATCAACCCCTCAGCAGTACGTCTCTCACTCCCTGCATCCATGTGCATTCACCCTACCTTTCATGTTTCTCAGGTTAAGCCAGTAACTGAGAGTCCTTCGAACCCTCCTTCCAACCTCCCTCCACCCGCCCGGATCGACAACCTGCCAGCATATTTTTTGTCACTTCAGTAGAAAACAAAATTAAATATTAGTTTATTTAGTTTATTTATTTCTTCATCATCAGTGACTTTTTTATAAGTGAAGAGAAAATAGAGACAGAGAGAAAAACAGAGAAAGAATTAATTAGAAAGATAGAAAGATTGAAATAGCGATTAGAATTATATTAAATATACACCAACAAAACACAGGACCACATACCCAACATCTGTCCGCTCACCTGAAAAATAAATGGATAAATACATGGAGGGCATATATAAAAATATACACATATCCATACATATATAAAGATATACATACATACATGTTTGCATTCATAAATATTGTCAGTATATACACACAGACATATATGCACACTCAGTGACCAGTCAGAACCCCCCGGATCAGAACACCTGTCTGTGAGCAGTTGTGAACATGCGTGTACACAGTATATTCGATTTCTCCAATGGAATATTTAATAGTGACAACTGTGGAGGATCGGAGACCCAACCCCCAAGACATAGGGAAGACCAGAGCCCAAGGGCCCAAGAGGGATCCCGAGTGCAGAGCCCCAAGGGGCACCCGCACGGGAAGATCCACCCACCCACCCCCAGATCAGACCATAAGGGAGAACTGGGAGAGTCCCCCCAGCGACCACACAMACAGCCCCCGGGGCCAGCAGCCACAAACTCATGGGCCCCACCGGCACCCGCCATACCAGAGCAGATCCAGGAAAGGGCACAGAGGTCCGGGCCCCCAGGGAGCACCCCCTCCAGGCCAAAGCCCGACAGGTCCAGAGGCCCCGAGCCCCACCAGGCAGTCACCAGGCCAGGCCGGCACATACCCCAGCGCCCAGCCCCAGACCCCGTGAACCCCCAGCACACCGGCGGCCAGCCGCACACCCCACCGGGGGGCCGAGTAGCAGCGGGCCCCCAGATAAACCAGCAGTAGGGGCAGTCCAGACCGCAGCCTGACAAATACCCAAACATACACAATCGCACCATCCCACCCTCATCCTCACCCCCACTCAATCAAAGACGTACAAGGACGCCACATTCCACTCATACCCCCGATACACACTCTATACCCCCAGGTYCAGGACATGCACCCACCCCCTATTGGAGGAAGCACACACCCGAACCCAGGAGGTAGACCCAATCATTCTGAGGTGGAGAGGAGCAGGTAGCCAAGGCCCGGCCCGGGCCGCACCAGGATGCCCGGCCAGCCCCCCCACCGCAGAGAAGCCACATCCATGACTACCCCACTACACCGCCAACGACCAAGCGCACCCCCCCAGGGGGCTACCCACAGGAACCAAGAGYCATACCTCAGGAGACCAAGCAGCACCAGGGAGGATGGAGAGCCAGCTCCGCCCTGCCAGCATATACTGCAAACCGCATCTTGGATGTCCAAAGACGTGGTCGTGTTTACAGTATTTAGTGGACTGGGAAGGTTATGGACCAGAAGAACGTTCCTGGGTCCCTAGAGCCTCCATTCTCGGCCCTTCCTTAATCTCTGATTTTTACAGGTCCCATCCAGAGAAACGTGTTAGATCGTCAGGAGACGATCGTAACGGGAGGGTACTGTGATAATTGGTGTTTTTCCTTTGCTGCTGCTCTGCTGCTGATTACCTCATCTGATGGCAGTTCCACTGATGAGCTCCAGGGCTTTATAAGGATCATTTGACAAMTGGGTCTTCGCTGAAGCATCACACCATTTTGGTAGTGTTCTGAAGTCTTAAGTTAAAGTTAAATCAAAAGTTTAAAGTACTTACCTGTGTTCATCATCTCGTTTTTCAAGGTTCCCTCGTCAAAACGTTTTTTGTGCCAAAGGACTGCTCACTCTGGACCATCACCTTAATTATCTGCAACAGAGGGTTTTTGCTGTTTCAAGWTTTTTTTTTTTTAGCCACTCTGCCTGAAGAACTAATCATGCACCTTTTGGATTGACCCTTCCTGGAGCACCACCACTTCCTGGAACCTRTAAGAACAAACAAAAGACAACCATTGAACAAAGTTGATGACATTAAGTTTTCACTTTGGACTCACCTGGATTCTTCCCAACTCTTTCAGGACTGATGACCTAAAAYGTTTTCCAGCACCTGTAAATAAAAGCACTTACCTTTTATTGCTTGTTGTCTCGTGTGCTCAATTCCACTCCCGGTCTGACTATTACGTTGTCAATGTCACAGATACCCCAAATTCCTACAACACCCTGTACAAAATCCCTCAACARTTATTATAAGAAGCTTTCCTCAGGGCTGCAAAACTTTTGTGTAGTGGACAATCAAACCATGATAGTCTCAGCAAATCTAAAAGAGCAAAGATCCCGTTCACTGTTTCACAAACTGAATGAAAACCACAAAACCTCCTACATAATCAGAGTTCAACAATCAATCAGAGCTTCTTTTCCAGCATACAGACTGAGATTGAAGCAATGTGTTCCAGCTAAATTTTAATTAAAAGTTTATATTTAACAAACAGTTGCAGTAAAAAAAAAAAGCTTTGTTTTGGTGGTGGCTCAATTTAGTTTTTTTTTTAGCATATACCTTTAAAAAAATAAATTATTTTTGTCAGTATGGATGAGAAGTGGCACATAAGTTATACTCAGCAGGAAAATAGAATAAAAATGCATTCAATTCAGTTTTCAGCATTTTTAAAGTCACTGTGGACTGAACATAAACTCACTGTTCAGTGTGTGCTCAGAGAAAGCATGCTTGTTTCATCACATTTTCTTTTTCTGCTGACAGACATGTTCAGATTATTTCCCTTGCCCAGACTTCTTTCTGTATTGCTAAAGAACACTCACTGAGTAAACACTGGGTAGTGAGTGCATGAGGTAAGAGCAGAACCAACAGACCTCAGATGGCCTTGTTGAGCTGAACTATTGTCCTCAGTAAACCCCCCTGTTGGCTTTCACTCTCTGCTCCTCCTCGCTTCTTTTCTTACACAATGAAAACCCGATTGTGCAATTCCATTATCCCACATTACARCTGTGAACAATGATACAAAGAATCTACAGACTACAGGATGAGCATGCTTGTTAAAGGAATTCAGTTGTAGGTCAAATTATCATTATTGGTTTTAAAAAAAGCAAAAGGAAGTTTTTGCAATAATCACTGGATATTTTTTTCTTTTCTCTACAAATGTGAAGATCTGTAATGACATTTATCAAAGCCGAACTTTAGTTATAAACTCCAGGTCAGTTCCTGTTGAGATGATTGGATGAATTTAGCTAGTTAGGGTTATTTTTTTAATTATTTTTAACCATGTTCTGTCCGGCAGTATGAAACTCAGAATTAATGTCTGAGTGTCAAGATTAGGCCCRASAGTTTTACTTTCAGAATTGAAGCATAATGGCTTTCACCATGATTTTCCACTTGATATACAGTACATTTAAACTTTATTAGAAATTAATTTGGGATTGTTTTTATATAACGGACACAGAAAAGAAAACAGAAAAGAAAAGGAGAAAGATGAAGAAAGAGATTAAAAGTGAAACAAGAATATAATAGTACAGAAGAGAACCATTGAGAAAACACAAGTTTGCCTCTACCACTGCAAAAAGAGAGAAAACAAAACAGAAATAAAACACAGCAACAAACAACATGTGTGTATATAATAAATATAGCCACACTGAAAATTACACGATATAATTTTATGAGGAAAAAAATAAATAAAAATAAAATCCTCAGCTTCAAATCAATTTCCCATCAGAGCCTGCAGGATAAAAAAATAAAAATTAAGTTAAATAAGTCAGATAAAATTAGAAATAAGTCCACTACTCTTCTCCTCATCTTCTCCCCCTCCTGCCTGCTCTGTTATCCGCGGCAGACACCCCCCCGCGCGCACACACGCACGCAAGCACGCACGCATCCCCCC
>NW_013952455.1:873170-878056 GCF_001266775.1 Austrofundulus limnaeus | reverse complement strand
TGAACAGAATGTCTGTAATTGACACAGATTTTCCCTCATTTTGCTTTAGAGTAATCTAACGATTTTTATTTTAAAAAATTAAAAAAAAAAACTCAGCTTCAAATCAATTTCCCATCAGAGCCTGCACGATAAAAAAATAAAAATTAAGTTAAATAAGTCAGATAAAATTAGAAATAAGTTCACTACTCTTCTCCTCGTCCTCTCCCCCTCCTGCCTGCTCTGTTATCCGCGGCAGACACCCCCCCGCGCGCGCACACACACGCACACAAGCATGCACGCACCCCCCCGCGCGCGCGTGACAAACACGGACTTTAAACGTGAAGGTTTATTATTCACACTGGCGAGGTGAGCGCGCCATGCGCGTATATCCAAAGCTTTTGTGTCCTGCTGTTCTTATCGGGGAGGGGTCTGTGGGTCAGGGTCGTCTGACGAGGAAGCAGATGAATGGAGTTGCGCACGGGAACTTTTATTTAAGTCTGATTCTGAAGGTAAATTAAATCTCTGACAGTGATCTTTACACAGTGTGGCTCTAATTCTTCACTTCACCATCTGTGTCGCAGTTTCACGTCTCCAAAATGAGCGTACGCATGGGTCAAAGCTGGCGTGAGGCACCGCACATTTTCACGTCAAGTTTGGATTTTATAAATCACAACCTTAGCGTAAAAAGTGGCGTACGYAAGTTTCTGGGCTCAAATTGTGCGTACGCCAGTTTTATAAATCCGACCCCTGACCCCTAARGCCTGAGGCAGACATGAGGATAATCAGAGCCAAAGACACTGAAAGGGACCCCAAGCACAGAGATCCCAGGGATGCCACTGCAGGAACAACTGCACACCCACCCCCAGAGTGGAGCAGAGGAGAGAACCGGGGGAAGCCCAGATAAACAGCAGTGACTAGAGGTGTAAATTGTAGCCTGTAAGGCGGCTGTGGATGAGAGGTTAGGGGAGTTGTCCTCCAATGAGAGAGTTGGGGGTTCAGTTACCCTGCTGTTCAGTCACGTGTCGAAGTATCCCTGGTAAAGACATTGAACCCCTACTGCCTCTGTTGTGTGTCCCATCAGTGTATAAAAGTGATCTTTTGATTAGTTTAGATTAGCTTTTTAAAGAGACTAAACAGAGTGCTGTGTGAATTWGGGCACAGATTGTAATGTAAAGTCCTTTGACTATCTGAGTTGGATAGAAAGGCATTAWATAAGTACAGTCCATATTTACCTGTGTGGTACTACTGAATGGTTTATTCAGGTCTTTGAATTAGTTCAGCTGTAATTAGCCACAGCCTTAGKTGAGTGCTGAGAAAACTAGGGAAGTTGTCATTAGGTCTACACAGATGGTTTTAGGTKGGGTAAGCATTGTGCAGGTACTTTCCCCACTCTCTGAGTTAGAGACTGAGAGTCCATGTGGCAGGAGAAAGATAAGGTCCTGRTGGTGTGGTCAGTGCCCTGACTGCCTGCAGTGTCAACATGAGCTGATAAGAGGTTTCTTGTGCCCAAACATTATAAAGACCACCTACTGTCATGGCCTTCTGCAGTGCCAGCTGCAAGCTGATGACCCCTCCAAGCTAATACTGTTAATATGTTATCAAATATGATGCCAAATAGAGAAATCCACCACAAGCAGCCAAAGTTTTAATTCAGTTCAATTCAGTTTATTCATAAAGCACCAAGTCAAAATAACTACGGCTCAAGGCATGGTTACAAAAAAAATCTTAGGAAGCCAGCAGATTGCGTTGAATCTTCATTCGCAGTCTCTCATCCTGAGCAGCACATTGGCAGCAGTAGAAAGGAAAGACTCCTTTTTAACAGGAAGAAACCTCCAGCAGAAGCAGGCTCAGGATGAGTGTCCAACTGCCTCGACCAGTTAGGTTTGAGAGGACAAGAAAGAGACAGAGAAAAACAAAAGGGCTGGTCCAGGTGTATTTTTCTCTGGAAGAGAGACAAAGAAAAACCATATTATTGATAGAAATAATTACAACAAACATGTAGAGGAGAGAGACTAAAGACAGCAGCAGAGTAAGGGAATGTAGTCAGTTTCTCCTTCAGCAATCTAAGCCCACAGCAGAAGAACTAATGAAATAACTCAAGAAAACAACCCCATAAGTATAGGATTTCTAGACTTCAGTCTAGTCTTAAAAGTAGAGTGTCAGCCTCACAGACAGAAACTGGAAGTTGTTCCACAAGGGAGGAGCTTGATAAATAAAAGCTCTGCCTCCCTTTCTACTTTTAGAAACTCTAGGAACCACAAGTAAACCTGCAATCTGAAAGCGAAGTGCTCTGTTAGGAAAATATGGAACAATAAGATCTTTAATATAAGATGGAGCTTGGTTGTTGAGAGCTTTATATGTTAGATGCTTCACTATTTAAGGCTTATGTGACCCAATAGCTGGGACACTAGAAAGGCACTACCACTCTGGGTCAGAGTGAAGATGGGAGCGGGCCTCTTCACTTTACCCAAAACTCACAACTTTCCAGTCGGGTGTCTTGCCACAGGCTTCAGTTTGACATCACGCCCAGGATGTAAACTTTATCAGTAAATTGGTTTCTGTTGAGGTCTCATCAACATGGCAGCACATGTTGCTGCAGTATATAACCTTTATTTTAACAGGTAAGTCAAATGAGAACCAATTCTCATTTACAATGACAACCTGGTCAAGAGGMAACAGCACAACACAAAATGTCAGAACAATGTTAAAACAAAGGCACGACACAGACAGCATAGTGTACAATGAGACACACTGTAACATTATAAAACAGGACAGCAAAAAAATAAAACAAAAAAGGAAACTAAAAGCATGTACTGTGATCTTTTACTATTGAGTGTATCAAACTTTTAAATGAGGATTGTGAAATTAATGAGTCTAGTTTTAAGGTTCATTGCAGATGGTTCCAGTCATCTGCAGCAGAGAACTGAAATGAGGAGTGACCAAAGATGGTATGTGCCTTTGGTATGAGGAGATCGATGTGGTCACTARAACGTAGACTRCGATTTGGTTTGTGAACAGTGAGAAGTGCCTGTTGGTAACCTGGCGTTTTTCCATTGAGGGTTTTGTAAATGAACATGAACCAGTGAATAGATCTGCGAGAATGAAGAGATGGCCATTTTATCAGGGAGTACAGTTCACAATGGTGTGTTTTAAATGAAGCACCAGTGACAAATCTTATAGCAGCATGAACAATAACGTCCAGCTTGTGAAAAAGGGTTTTAGAGGCAGACCTGTAAACCACATCACCATAGTCTAGGATTGGAAAGAATGTCATTTTAACCAGGAGCTGTTTGGCAGAGTGAGTGAAGGACGATTTGTTGTGGTAAAGAAAACCAATGCAGGATTTAATCTTTAACTGCAAGACATTTATGTGGGTTTCAAATGTGAGGTTGTCAAAYCAGATACCAAGATACTTATAGTTTTTGACTAAATCAATCTCAGTACCATTCAAAGAAGATAATTTAAAGGGACATTTAACTTGTTGTAGATTTCTGTTAAAAAACATACACAGTGGTGAGCAGTGCTAATTCACAAGTTCGGTCCACAAATTCTGATCTGCTAGTTATTTTGTTTAGCTCCACACATTCTAAAGTACACATGTCGTAAGTACTTTAGCAAAAGCTAAATAGATCCATAAATTTGGCTCRAATTTATATTTCCAGTAATGACATGAGCCATTCTTGCACAATGCTGCTTTCTAGTGGCAGAACAAGTTGCCTTCAACCCATACCACATTTTGTCGCGATTTGAGGAAGTGTTTTATAGAAATAAACGTGTGACTCATGGTGTTATTGTTAAAATAAAAAGTTGTTATTGACTGCAAGTTCTGCTGCTTCTTGGTTATTTTTCTTGTGTTTACGGTAGGGCTTCGGTAGAAAGCATACAATATATTAGTTATTTCAAACTGTTCATTGGAGAACTGAAGCGATGCATTCTGGGTAAGAGCCTGAATTTAAACTGTGCCGTGTGTTGCTTCAGCTACGATGTGAGACAGTGGGTTGTTGGTTGAAGATGCAGCGTGTCAAAAATTATTATAATTCCTCCCGCTACCCTCTCAAAGCTCAAATACTGTAAGTATATAAACAACAATAATTATGGTGGATTGTTGGGGAAACTTTTTTTTAACGGTGGCTCTAGAAAAAAAAGACATGAAAATCATCTGAATGGGAATAAACCAGCTGCTGATCTAGCTAGCTCTTTTAACAACTGGCCTCAGACAAAAAATAGTTTAAACAAATAACAGAAATTAAAAGCTGCTGGTGCCTTTCAAGTGTCTCTTGCTGTGTGTGTGCGTGCGTGCGTGCGTGCGTGCGTGCGTGCGTGTGTGTGTGTGTGTGATTATGGGCAGGCGTCCACAGCGCTGTTTTGTTGAGAAAAAAAAGCCGTTCTGTCTTTTATTTAGACCTTTTTATTGCCACAATGTTTTTTTTATAAATACTTGTAAAACCATGGGCGGCCAGTTTGTAGCAAAGCCAGGTTTGCTTCATTTCCCAAGGAGAAAGTTTGCCACTGCATTGAGGCCTCATGCACAAAGGATTGCGCAGCTTTCACACTAAAAGTTGACGTACGGACAAATTTAGAAAAGTGCGCTGCACCAAAATATTCAGATGTATAAAACTGTGCGCACACAGGTTCCTGCACACCTTTCCTTTATACATTCCAATGAACGTGGAACTTAGCGCACTGAAGATACCTCCCCTGACAAGCCTCCATTTAAATATGTAAAATAGATGTAAATGTGTCCAGCGTGTGAGATTCCTCTCTGTGGGATCTGAAATGATTTTTAGGTGCAGGAAAATTATACATTAAATGGAGAATGAGTGAGAAAATTGTCTAAATACAGTGGTTTGCAAAAGTATTCATACCCCTTGAACTTTTCCATATTTTGTCACATTACAACCACAAAC
>NW_013952455.1:870771-872727 GCF_001266775.1 Austrofundulus limnaeus | reverse complement strand
TGTACTCAGACCAGTAATATTTGGGGTCACAAGTTTTTTGCAATGAATATTTTGTGGGTCAGAAGATAAAAAGTTTGGGAACCACTGCTCTAAGCAAAATGTCTGTATTAGTGACATGATCCAATTAGAGGGGGTGAGAAGAATACTGTTGGCTGTGGGTAAAGCCAGAACGCAGGGCAGAGATAACAGCACCTGCAGCAGGGAGGAGGATGGGGCAAACTTATTTTTAGCAACAGAGCTGGTTGGGAGATGGTTATTTCATTTTACTTTTTGTTTTTTTTATGTCCTGGGGCTCTGAGATGTAAAACAAACTTAAAGCTGACTTTAAAAAAATCAACCCATATACCTGGGAAATGGATGAAAATCTGCAATTTACAGACAATCTGTACAACTTGACATGTATGAACAGGCTCATGACACAACAAACTAACAAACTACTGTCTGAATGATCAAGGGCGTAATCACCATCTCAGAAGTGACGGGGACACATTTTTCAGAGGTCTACTGAGTGTTTTATCAAATTCTCATGTTCAGTCACACCTGTTTTTAGTGGCTGAAACACTTACAATCAGTAACAACCACAGTCCAGCACCAGGAGACTGACTTTAGTTCTTTAAACTATTTACTAACTAAAGCTAAAGTTTTATCTGACAAACTGGTTGAGTTGACACAATGACCCTCCAACATCTACAGGCAAATGTAAATGATAACAACATGAAACGTTCAGTAAAACACATTTACTGTAAACAAATTATTACTCATCATCATCATCATCACCATCATCATCATCATCATCATCAACAACCTTTATTTATAAAGCGCTATAACATCAGCCATTGCGGAAACAAAGTGCTGAACACAAAAATAAAAACTCAATACAAAAACACAATAAAATCAAGTAAAATCAGCACCAATGCAGTAAAAGTTGAGTAAAATCAAATCTCAGTTGAGTTAAGCCATCTTTATTTGTATAGCACAGTTAAAACAGATAAACTATTATCAAGGTGCTTTACAACAAATAGAAAATTAAAACAGAACACTGTAACACACAGCAATGATGACAATAAAAACAGCAAGTAAAAATAAAATAAAAATATCATCTTGTGAATGAGACTAGCAATAAAAGAAACACACAAACTGCACTAAATCAACTCACTCAGTATGAAACACCAGAGAGAAAAGATGGGTTTTTTGCAAAGAGTTGAAATGGTGAACGGAAGTGGCCTGCCTAATGTTGAGGGGCAGGTTATTCCAGAGTTTGGGACCGATGACTGAAAACACCTGATCTCTCGGAGCTTCAAACTTGTTTTTGGAACCTCCAGAAGCATCTGATAGGATGACCTCAGAGCCCTCGAAGGAGCATATGGTTTCAGTAGCTCTGAGAGGTAGAGGGGTGCGAGGCCGTTTAGGCATTTATAGGTTAATAGCAGGATTTTAAAGTCGACTCTAGTTTGCACGGGGAGCCAGTGAAGGGAGGAGAGAACTGGTGTAATGTGCTCAGACCTACGTGTACCTGTTAAAAGTCGGGCTGCTGCATTCTGGACGAGCTGAAGGCGTGCGAAGGAGGCCTGGCTGATCCCAACCTACAATGCATTGCAATAATCCAGGTGAGTTGTAATGAACGCATGGATTATAGTCTCCAGGTCGGGTCTGGACAACACTGGTTTGAGCTTAGCTACCTGTCGCAGTTGGAAAAAGCTTTTCATGGTTTGTTTGGAAAAACTGTGCAAAGTTTCTTTGCCTTGCTGGCTCTAGCTGGTTTCATCTCTGCAGCAGCAGGACATCTGCTCTGATCCTCACTCTGGTGTTAGCTCATGGTGCGTTTAAAGACGGCTCAGGAAAAAAAATCGTTGCAGATTTTTTTTAACGGATTAAACTGTTGTAATGGCTGAAAAAAGTGCAGGTGACAGAGGGCAAGGGACATGTTCCACACGTCTGTTACGCCCATATGAATGA
>NW_013952455.1:866940-868399 GCF_001266775.1 Austrofundulus limnaeus | reverse complement strand
CTTCAGGACAAAGGGCAAAAGGGGCAGGTGCCCCCCCACCCCCCACCCCTCTGCACGTGCCTGCAACTACATCCATTGATCTCAAACACAGATGGAGAGATTTACGTTTTACATCAGTTAAACTTCCTTTCTGTAATGTAAGCATTCAGTCTAAATGAAGCAACTAATCAGCATTGCCAGATACAATAATTATATGTATGATAAATATTTCCAAAAATCCCATAATATTTGATCATTTGACTGCTGTAGTGCATGGCTGTCTGACATGAGAGCTGTTTTCTCCCAGCTGCWGATCACATGATCAGACGCTGCTGCTGACTGTTCCAAAATGTGATGTAWATGTAACATTTTCYATAGGTAAAATAACRACTGCAGTAAAATAACTGTGTCTGTTTTTGTCACTTTTAAGGTGGATTGCATCAACTCTGTTACATTACAGAAAGGAAGTTTCCCCAAAGTGAAACGAAAATGTGTTTGATTACTCTCGCTTTCTCAAGGCCAGATGTGTGGCACAAAAATAGGAATTTTGGAACTGAAATTAAATTATAGAACTGAAAGTGAAAGTTGTCAAACTGAATTTTTCAATAGAACAAATGAAATTTTTAAAGCACATTAATTCAGATACAAAASTTTAAATTCAGTTTCAAACCATTACATTCAGTTTCAATTGAGTGAAATTTCTGCTGGCGCAAGCCCATAGCTCTTTGTCAGTCCTTAGACAGAATTTGAAATTGGCCTTGAAAAAAGCATTTAGTGCGTCCCTAGTAATCAGACATTTTTGATCCAGAAAACCAGATTGAAAACCAGATCTCCTGGGTGGCACTGATGTACTCTCAGTGTTCCTGGTGTCTTATTTGTGCAACATGGTTTGAAGATATTGATAGAATAATATGTCCCCACCTAGGAAATGACTCACAAATGTTGTTTTGATGGCAGTAATTCAGAAATATTCCATTCCTGCCAAGGCAGCCTCAGGTGAACCTGAGTGCTGAGGACACTGTGTCACAGTTACGCTGCAGTGAACAAGCAGGAAACTGGGCCAACTATATCTGGACTTGCCTCTGATTATGTACAAATTATGCAACTGCACGGCTTGCTTTACGTAACAAGTTATACCCATGCCCTAATTCTTTTTTATACAGATTTAGTTCACAAATTGAATGGTCCAATATCCCCAATCCACTATCTGACCACCTGACACAGAAAAACACAAAACCAAGTCCTTAAACCCATCTTACTTATTTTACTCATATTTTCCTTTAATAATATCTTACCAGTTATGCAATAAAACTCATGATCCATAACTGATTTACAGGAATGCAAAACTTGTTTATGAAGATTGTGTTTTATGAAAGCTACATGAAACGAGAGTTTATGTGTCCAACAAAACAATATGTGTCCTTCAAATCCTTCAGAAAAAAGGCAACACTTTTTTATATGTGTGTATATATATATATAT
>NW_013952455.1:864110-866664 GCF_001266775.1 Austrofundulus limnaeus | reverse complement strand
TGTATGTATGTATGTATGTATGTATGTATGTATGTATGTATGTATTTACTTAGATGTACTTTATAAGCTTACATTTTACACCTTGGCATGGAGCAACTGTTATTTAGTTAATTTCCTCCTGCAAACACTTTACAATAACCCTTTTCATTTTTATTGATTTCTCATTATACATCTATTCTGGAAGCAAATATTATGACAGTGCTTGCAGAAGTGCTATAGCTAGATGCTGTTGCTGCTACTTATGTTAACAAATAACCACAAAATTCTTTATGAATAAGTGTGTAAATAGAAAATGACAGCGTATCAAAGGGTTTTACATACACTGCAACAAAACTGAGGTTGGAGCTGTGTTAAGAAGACAGCAATACATTTTGGTCTTGGTCGCATTCAGATTAACCCTGATCAAAGAGCTATCTGCAATATGTGGGATGATAATTGTTCATAACCCTTCTAATATTTCAACACTGAGAACAGAAGTTGAGTTCTCAACTTGTGTCTTTACTTACATTACTCTTGTTAAAAAAAAATCAAAACACTCCAGGATTTTCTGCAAAATGGCAGCAAATCTTAACAATTTGCATATTCTCTGCACATTTYCCTTTCATCTACTCCCCACAGCTTTAATCCCCCTCCCCAAATGGTCGCTTTGGAAACAGTGTGACGCATGTTATTTTCCAAGAATAGAACTGTGAGGAGGGATTCGGGTCAAAGGCTCTTGGCTTCTGTTTCACAACTGGTTTAAGTGCATTTTCAGATGTTTTCCTCTAACATGTGGCTAAATTCAAATGGTTCAGATACCTATGCCTGATGATAAAATATAAAATATACAGGAGACAAGAGAGAGGATGTTGACTGTGATTTTGAAMAAAAAAAAACAAGTTTGCAGACTGTTTTAGAACCTGTGATTCATGTAGTGACTACTGCAGAAATGTTAGAAAAGACTAAAATATAACAAACCCTGATTCCAAATTACTATAGATAAGCCCTCATATGCACAAACACACACGTCATTTTGAGACACCCCCCACCCCCACAGTCAAACACTAGTCACAGTCTATTTATAGCTGCTGTGTTACATCTTGTCTGTGTATATGCCTCACACAGCGTCTGTGAATCTGTGCTATAGACRAACTGTTACATAAACGCACCTCAGCAAACACATCTCATGGGGATCGAGAGCAAAGCCCCCATTTTAACCGCATTTTTCTTAGTCATCAGACCAAAACAACTAAATTTAGCTGCACCCAAARGGGTTTTGCACAATTTCCCTGGCATACAGGATGCAGCAGAAGTGAGTGAATCTATCTCTAATATCACTTAAATAAAATCAATTTTAATTGGCTACTGAGTACTTGGATTACTTTTACAAGAAAACCAGCATTCCTTGAAGGAATGCATCCTCACTGCTTTGCATAATAGTTCTGGGCAAAAKACCTTGCATAATGTGCTGGTATTCAGAGTATGTGGGAATGAGTCTCAGCTACTTTCACACCAAATTTGAGCTAATTTTCTATTTTTAAAAAATGACTGTTACAGCCATTTTTGTGTTTGCCTATGTCAAATAGATTTGGGGGACATTWTGAATTGAGCTGRCTCTAAAAGTTAAGTTTTATGTAAATCTGCCAAGCTGTTCATGAGATATTTTGCTAACAGACAGAAAACTGTGGACAAGTATCACTTTCCTTTCATGGTGGGTGGCGGCGTTTGTTAAGTTCTGGAGAAGATGATGGAAACTTTTTAAGATGTCATTCGAAAAATGTGAGATACACTTATGCAACGCAGTCTTAATGACCTGATAGGCAGTGCGTGTCCTCACTGAGTCCCTGAACCACCACTTGAATAAGTATTACAACTTTTCAACCTCATTGCATGAGGGTAGTTTTTTAATTACTAATTTTTAATGACGAATTACTAGTTGATGCTGATTAAAGGGGTCTCATCATATCTTAATCAGTACTTCAGATACATCTTTTCTTGTTTTTTTTTTTTCTGTTTTGATGTTGTGTGTCCCTGCATTTTACTCTGAAAAACTCCCAAGGTGTTTTCTAAAATCAAGGCAGAGAACATACCTCGCCTGAGGTTTCACTTGTTTCTTTTTTTTWWKKTTTTTTTWGAAACTCTTTTGTAACAKCAACATTTCTTACACTTGTTACACTGGAAYATTCTCTTCCACCTCACCTTGTAGAACTCTTCTCTTGTCAGGAAGTGCTGCTAGKGTTGATGATATTCTTTTAAACCTATCGATGCAAAAAGCAAACAAGATAGTGATTTTCCTAATTGACACTAAAACAAATTTTCGCYGATGGCACTTATGTCAGCTTTAAAGCCCCTCGCTGACTGCTTCAGCTCTACATTGTGCAAGCCAAACCCTGTCTGTTGCACAATTTTAGGGCGTCTGCTTTGGTTTCTTCTGCTGCAACTGGATCCACTCATGTTTAGCTTCATCACAAATCTTTTTTTTTACTTTTCTGTCTTTCTTTAGAAGTTCTTTTTTTGTTGTTGTTTGTTTGTTTGTTTGTTTGTTTGTTTGTTTGTTTGTTTGTTTGTTTGTTTG
>NW_013952455.1:862638-863737 GCF_001266775.1 Austrofundulus limnaeus | reverse complement strand
ATACAGATACACATACACATACACATACACATATACATATATCTATACATACACATATGCACACACCATTCAGTCAGTGCCCGAATAGAAAACCCAGGATGTAAACACCTGTTTGTGTGCGGTTGTGAGCGTGCATGTATATAAAGATCTCTCCAATGGAATGTTTCAAAGTGAGTGTGGGGGGACCACAGACCCGATCCCCAAAGCCAGAAGCTGACATAAGGGAGACCAGCGCCAAAGACCTGGAGAGGGACCCCAAGCGCGCAGCCCCAGAGACACCCGCACCGGAAGGGCCGCCCACCAACCCACAAAGAGGACCACTGGAGAGAATCAGAAGAGCCCCACCAGCGACCACGCACAGCAACCCTTGGGGCCAGCAGCGACGAACTCACAGGCCCTGCAGGTACCCACCGCGCCAGAGTGGATCCAGGCACGGACACAGAGGCCCGGGCCCCCAGGGTGCCCCCCGCCCCCACCAGGCCAAGGCCCGACAGGGCCAGAGGGACCCAAGCCCCACCAGGCCGAGCCGGCACACGCCTAAGCACCCAGCCCCGGACAACGAGAGCCACCAGTGCGCCGGCGGGCAAAGGCACAACCCACCAGAGGACAGCAAGGCAGTGGAGTAATGGGCCCTCAAATGCTCCCGAAGAAGGGGCTGCCCAAGTCCCAGCCTGACAAAAATACAAGCATACATAAACACAATCACACAGTCCCACCCTCATCCTCTCACCCAAATCATTCAAAGACACACAAAGATGGACGCCACAATCCACTCACACTCCCCATACATACTCTATACCCCCCAGGTCCAGGATATGCACCCACCCCCTGCAGAGGGCAGCTCACACCCAAACCCAGGAGGTAGACCCCTTCAATCTGGGGTGGAGAAGAGCAGACAGCCAAGTCCCAGCATGGGCCGCACCAGTCCGACCGACCAGCCCACCGTCCCAGCAAAGCCACGCCCCGGACCACCCCCAACCGACCATCCCCCGGACTCCGGCAGCCACCCCAGCCAGCGGGCCGACCACAGCAACCAGGAGCCAGACTCCGGGAGCCTGAACAGCCCCAGGGAAGCTGGAGTGCCAGCCCCGCCTCCGGA
>NW_013952455.1:846633-862202 GCF_001266775.1 Austrofundulus limnaeus | reverse complement strand
TCCCCAAATGGGCAATAGGGAACGGGGGAGTGAAAAAGACCCCGACACACACACCCCCACCTTCAAATATACTGATGATGCGTGTTGTTCTATAATGCAATTAAAACGGGGAAGAAGACGGGGCAGAGGCCAGCACTATGCCAGACAATTAACTATTTTCCAAGCTAAACCATTTTTGTGTTGCTGCACATCACTGAATGCAACARTGACTGCTGAATATGGCTCATTCCTCCCGAAATCCTTGAGTATTTCCCATTAATCTGAGTCACACTACCATCCTCTACTTTCCCAGTAACAAGAATGTGTCTTTTGAAATCACTGAATTTAGCTGTTTGTAACAAAAACTAAGCCATCAAAGCTGCAAGTCAGGATGTGTTTGCTGTAATTACATAACACCATACAAAGCTTTAGCTGGGAAAACAATGAGTTWAAATGAGTTGTGAACTACTGGAAAACCTCACCTAATTGTACAAACATACAAACAAAAACTAACCTATTGTCGTTGTCAGTGTGACAGACTATTTGAAAACAAGCACAGAGGATGAGCATTAAATATATACTGTGCATGTAATTTCTTTCAGGAGCATCACGGGAAAAACAAGGAAACAAATCCAAGCAGAAAAAAAAGYGATTATAAAACTGCATTTGATAATCACACTGTATCTGGCCCTGTCATTTATATGAGCAGCACTGTGTGTTGGTATCATTTACAACACATAGCAGGTGAAATCAGGACAAACCTGAGTGTTCTGCACAATGTGTCATCAAGATGGTAAACAAAGTTTTTGTCTGTAACTGTTATAGAGCACCAAAACAGAGAGGGTGTGATTTAACATGTGTATGTTAATGTAAAGAATTACTCATGGAAAAAAGGATGACTCAGCTAAAAATAGTTTATTTATATTGATCCTTTGCCTAGGAGCTGTTAGTCCCGGTACTGATGGACTTCCTGTAATAAGTTAGAGGATTTGTTTTTAGGACCCAAAAGCCTGGCCGACACACAAAATGAAGCGATGTACAAAGATGTAGTCGAACATGTAAATAACTGCTGCGTCTTGGATCTCAGGAACCGTATGCAGATCTGTCAGCGGTTCCTCAGTGATTTGAAGGTCCAGGCATGACATAAAAACAATCCAAAAACATGTATCATGACACTTCCCTTCTAATTTGATTGCATTTAAACCTCTACTTAACCACCTTCACCAATTATCATACTATATCATTATATAACACGCCTACACTCTTCATCTTTTACCAACCCGTCCTCCATGTTTTGTCTGCCTCAATTTTCTGTTGTTATTAAAGCTGATCAGCTGATGTTTGTCTCGCTGAGTTTTGACTTTCCTATTTGGAAAGAAATCAGTGAAATTAGGTCAGTCCTTTCTGCTGCTCAATGTTGTTCAAGACAGGATCCACCTCAAAGCAGATGAAAAAGAGAGAAAGTTGATGAAATATAAACAGGATGCACGAAAAACCTCCTGAAGCCTCCCAGAAACATATGATGTAATATGAAACATATGATGAAATATATGATGTAAAAAAATTACATTAAATATACTTGGATAAAGAACTTTTTTTTWATTTTCTTTTCTCTGTTAAATTTATGCAGAACTAGTAAATTCAGGAATTGAACACAGCTGTAGGATTGTTGACAATGTGGGAAAGYTTTTACACAACAAAATATTAAACTATGGACTAACAACATCATAGCAGCCAATGAATTATGTGCACATAGCTTTGTAAATGACTACTGTATGCAAACTGATAGCAGAAACAGAAGCCGCTTGAATCTTAGAAAAACACTACTGAACTTTGTTTCACTGTGTGCAAAACCACTAGGGGGACACGACCACTGCCTCACATGGAATCAGACAAACTTTGTAAACACCAAAATCTGCTGAAGGAAAAAAAATATTTGGAGGCTTTGATTTATATTTTTTATTAAATATGTTAGTAACATATCAATGTAAGGAGACCAGAGTCAAATTATCTCTAAGAACATATCAGAGAAGGATGAATGAGGAGAAGGTACAGTTATTGTTTTTTAAAATAAATATGACTTTAGCTCAGTTTGTCGTTTATAAGCCATCATGTAGCACAACAATAAAGTAGAAAGTCGATTTATGATGAAAATTTTCATATTATTACATTTAATTTTTACTTTAACACTCTTTTTTGGTCTTATTGCATTTTGTCTTTTTCCCCATCTCCTAATCAGAATCCTGTTGTTCTGTTATAGTCATTCTTTGAGCATCTGTCATTTTATTATTCTATATTCTCTTACTGTTTTTTTGCTACAAAAGAACAATAACATTTATTGCCTTCATTTTATAAAGTCTATAACTTGGGACTATAATGATCTATGATATATGTATAAACTGTTTAAGAGGTGTAAAAACAAACAGCATCAAAGAAAATTAGTTGTGTTGATATGCATACACACATTCACACACTGATGGTGGTAAATTACATTGTACACTGTAAGTGACACAATTGTCTGTTCACACATTTACAGTTCTGCAGTGTTTTAGTTAGAATATCTGACAAGTTCAAAGGAGCTTTCACTTTCAGTTTTTAAGAGAACATATTGAGCTCAGATACCAGAGTCAATAAGAGCTTGTCTGTGTGCATTTCTCACCTTGTGTGGGATTTGACAGAAGTCCAATCGCAGTGAGAAGCACACTAGGGAAAAAAAGGACAAATATTTTTTTATGTTTTGATTTATAAACTGTGTTAAAAAATACATATATTTATGGAAGCAAAAAAGTCAGCTGACAAAAAGTTTAGAAATGATTCAACGCATGGCTTTAGCACAATAAATTGAACAATTTGTGGTAGAATTCTAAATATTATTCTATAATTGTGTAGGAGCCATGAAAGATATCTAAATTCCAGCTCAGTCATGTAAAGTCCGATTTTCTGAGAACCATTTAAACATTTAATGATGTTTCTACTGTGAAGCATGTATGAAATACGGAGCTCTTTTGCCTTTGCCAAAATCCCATTGTTGTGTTTCGGGAAAACCTTTTTCAGTTTTGTGTCACTCTGATACTAATCACAATATACTGCTACCAGAACTGTCAAAATGTTGATGGTGATGCATTTATCCTCCATCAGTCCCGACGATGGTGACAGGAGGCAGGGGTTTGTCCTGTAACTGGTGGATTGCTGGTACGAACCCCTGCTCTGTCTGTGTCAGTCATTGTGTCTGTGGGCAAGACCGCCTTGCCTGCTGGTCAGAGGGTCAGATGGCGCCAGTGCTTGGCAGCCCCACCTATCAGTCGGCCCCAGGGCAGCTGTGGCTACAATGTAGCTTACCACCACAGTGGGTGAATGTGTGTATGAATGGGTGAATGACTGTAGTCCTTGGACTTGATAAATCCGTTTTAGCATTTTATTTCATGTACAGGTTTTTCAGAAAAAGATGCAAATCAAAAATGATGACAGAAACTGATAAATAACAGCCAATTAATAATGAGTGTTTCATGTCCATGTATTCGTACCATTAATAAACCATTTTTTCCCTTATTGGAGTAATGCGTTTTTATTTATTTTATTACAAGTTAAGAAGTAAAAAAAAAAAACAACACTGTGCTCAACTTTCAGCTGAATGATTCTGCTAAAACATTTGACTACTTTTAAGTAAACTTTTGTTTTATTTAAAGCCTAATTGGAGCACACTGAGGCATTTTCAAATAAAAGTTGCCTACAAGCTCTACAATATCTTTCATTGTTTCAAAGTGAGATGCTCTTTAAGCACAAAAAACATGGTAATCTGTCCTACTTTTGTGCTGTTACCAAACCTGCATCATATTTTCTGTTTTCCAAAATGTATTTTCCTGAGTCGTGATTTTTTTTATAAAATATTTCTCTTCAGATTATGTTCTTTATGTGTGAGTGACCAGCAGTCTACCTGAAAATATTTACATGTTCCCATGAGATGTGAGATGTTTTGCAGTTGAGAAAACATGGTCTGTTTGCACAGTTATCTGCCCTATTTCCCCCACAGGTCAAGGATAGAAGGTGAGCGGTTCTATAGAAGCCTCTTTTAGAATGTCAAGAATTCACCTTGAACTTGTTCAACTCTGAAAGTTGTTTTCCTTCTTAGGTGAGTCCAACACAGTTCTGACTGACAAGCTTCTTTAGCTGGATCATACTGGAGAAAAAAACAAAAACAGAAAAAAAGGAAACCTAACGTAGAAATGTTCACAACCATAAAAGGTCAAAGACTGCCTGAGATGATATTTATTTCAAACAAAAGTCTATTTGGAGAGCCATTAAATCCCATTTTACTGTTACTGCTCAGATTGAAGACTGATAAGTGGCTGTGACAGACTCAGTTGGCAATTGTGTTCATTTCTAAAGAAGCCTGAGGCAAACCCACTTTCTCAAGTGTTGTTTCAAAAGTTCAACTGTTAAACAGATGGGTGGTGTAACTCACTTCCTGTTGCGTAAATTAGACGTTGCAATCCAGAGTGATCAACTCCTTTCATATCCAACTGCTCTGTGTAAAACAATACCAACACAGATAATTCTTCTGACTTTCCAAATACTTAAKAGATTAACAGTAATGGAAGAGTCATTTATATGTATTGTATGCTTAATCAAACACTTTTATGTAAGCTGGACAGACATGAGCAGTTTTATTTGTTGTTGTTTTTCATGAATGCCAYATGACATCATTTGACCCCTATCAGTTTGTTTTTGTTACTACCAGGAACTCAGAATTATCACACCTACAGGTACCAAAAGCAGGACTCTGTTGATGTTATTTCCCAATCAAACATTTGCGTATACAGCTACGACCACAGAGTTACAACTTGTTCCCATAACAAAAGTTTAAAGGTAAAACCAGAGTGTCAGAATATTGCGTTAGAGACAAAGTGCTTCTGCGTTGTGTTTGAACACGATGTTACTCGATGTACATTCAGCTAATTAGGAACCTGATTCAGCTTGTCCCGGCTTTAATCATTTCCCTCCTCTTCCTCACTCAGCCAGTGGCTGACTGAGTGCTCAGATTCTGCCTTTGCAAATGATTTCTACAGCAACAAGAGTTTCAGGAACAGAGAGGTATCAAACTATTTAGCACATTGAAAGTCAGTACTAGAGGCAAAAACATCAAATATGTGACAGCTGACATGTACAGTTGAAACCAGAATTTATATACATTACATAAAAAGATATATATGCATTTGTTTCACACTGTCTGATATGAAATCAGAATAAACTTTTCCTTTTTTAGGTCAATTAGGGTTACCAATTTCTTTGTATTTGCTAAACGCCAGAGTAATGAGAGAGATAATTTGTTAGGACAATTTTAAGTTTTAAGTTTAAATACACTAAGATTACTATGCCTTTAAACAATTTAGGACAATAGATGTCCTGTTTTTAGAAGAGTCTGATAGGTTTATTGATAGCATCTGAGTTAATTAGAGACACACCTGTGGGTGTAATTTAAGGTACACCTGAAACGCACTGCTTCCTTTTGTAACATCATGGGAAAGTCTAAAGAAATCAGCCAACATTTCAGGAAGAGAACTGTAGAACTGCACAATCTGCTTCATCCTTGGACGCAATTTCCAGATGCCTGAAGGTTCCTCGCTCATCTGTACAAACAATTATACACAAGTATAAGCAAGATGGGAACGTCCAGCCATCATATCGCTCAGGAAGGAGACAGGTTCTGTGCCCCACAGAACGTGCTTTGGTCCGAAATGTGAACATCAACCCAAGAACAAAGTAAAAGACCTGGTGAAGCTGGTGTCATTATCCACAGTGAAACAAGTTCTGTATCCACATGGTTGAAAGGCCACTCTGCCAATAAGAAGCCATTACTTCAAAGAAGAAACAGAAAAAAGCCAGATTAATAGGACCAAGACCTTAATTTCTGGAGACATACCGTGTGGTCAGACTAAACTAAAATTGAACTGTTTGGCCTTAATGACCATCATGACATTTGGAGGAAAAAGGCGGAATTTTGCAAGCCTGAGAACACCATCCTGACTGTGAAACACCGGGGTGGCAGCATTATGTTGTGGGGTTGCTTTGCTGCAAAACGGACTGGTGCACTTCACAAAATAGTTGGCATCATGAGGAAAGAACATTATGTGAAAATACTGAAGCAACATCAGCCAGTTAAAGCTTGGGCACAAATGGGTCTTCCAAATAAACAATGACTCAAATCATTCTGCCAAACTGGTTACAAAGTGGCTCAAAGTTAACGAAGTCAATGTTTTGGAGTGGCCATCACAAAGCCCTGATCTCAAACCACTATAAAATTTCTAGGCAAAGCTGAAAAGGCATGTGTTAGTGAGGTGGCCTACAAACATTGTTACACAAGTCCTGTCAGGAGGAATGCGTCAAAATTCCTGCCAACAATTGTCAGAAACTTGTGGAAGGACATCCAAAATGTACGGTTTAAGGGCAACGGTACCAAATACTAATTAAGTATATTTAAATTTTTGACTTTGAAGAAAGTAAAATACAAGCTTTATATTTTGTTAGTGCACTATTTGGGACCTTCTGGCAGAACCAGAATTATGGCCAGAACTTATATTTTCACTTATCACCATGGACATGTTTGTCTTGTTTCAYGGAGAGTTGATGATCTTACCGTGAAGACGATTGCTTTGATATTCTAAGTTATGCAGGCCCAGGCTGCCCTTGCAAAAGAGATCTGCGATCTCAATGGGATTTGCCTGGTTAAAAAACGGTAAAATAAAATAAGCAGAACTGGGTTTGAGTGCAGCCATAGCCAATATGGAATGGTAGGAATGGTTTATGTGTTTAAGCAGTCTTGCAGCCACTTCTTCTTTGGTGACTTCCATCATTGCTGGTTTTGCTCCATGTTAAAACAACAACCATCCTACCGTTTTCTTCCACTTCTCCGGGGTTGGGTCATGGGGGCAGCAGCCTAAGCAGAGAGACCCAGACTTCCCTCTCCCCAGCCACTTGGGCCAGCTCGTCCGGGGGAATCCCAAGGTGTTCCCAGGTCAGCTGAGAAACAAAGTCCCTCCAGCATGTCCTGGATCTTCCTCTGGGTCTCCTCCCAGTGGGACGTGCCCAGAACACCTCACCAGGGAGGCGTCCAGGAGGCATCCTAACCAGATGCCCGAGCCACCTCAACTGGCTCCTCTCAATGTGGAGGAGCGGCGGCTCTACTCTGAGTCCCTCCTGGATGACCGAGCTTCTCACCCTATCTCTAAGGGAGAGCCCAGCCACCCTGCGAAGGAAACTCATTTCGGCCGCTTGTATCTGCGATCTCGTTCTTTTTGTCACTACCCAAAGCTTGTGACCATAGATGAGGGAAGGAACGTAGACCAACCGGTAAACCGAGAGCTGTGCCTTCTGGCTCAACTCCCGCTTCACCACGGCAGACCGGTACAACGCCCGCATCACTGTAGACGCAGCACTAATCCGCTTGTCGATCTCCCACTCCATTCTTCCCTCATTCGTGAACAAGACCCCGAGATAAACTCCTCCACTTGGGACAGGACCTCCTCCCCAACCAAGAGAAGGCACTCTACCCTTTTCCAGCTCAAGACCATGGTCTCGGATTTGGAGGCACTGATCCTCATCCCGGCCGCTTCACACTTGGCCGCAAACCACTCCAGTGAGAGCTGGAAATCACGATCTGATGAAGCCAATCATCCGCAAAAAGCAGAGATAAAACAACAACCTTATATTATAATTTGGATTTAGATATCCAAAGCAAAAATCAAATACTGTGGACTTTTAATTAATTTTATTTTACATTTTTACATTTACTTTTAAAAGCAAACAAACAAGCAAACAAAAAAAAACTTTTTCTTTGTGAGATTTAATTTCGAAACAAAAAAATAAATAAATAAGAGCAAGCCTTACAGAGATTTCTGAGCAAGATGAAATCGATACATCACCAATTTAAAACATAAGAGCAGTTAGTGAAACTCATCATAGTTCCTGTTAGCCACACTGTATGATTTTGATGTTAATTAAATAACCTCAATCTAAATAAGGGTGTTGTAATATTCTTTTACTCTGTTTATCGCCTGCAGTAACGAAAGACAGGCCAACACATGGTTACATGAATGCAAGTGTGTATGTCAATTTGTTAACAAATTATCATGTGAACCACATGATGGATTTGATTTGAAACGCTCAAAGTATTCACTGGATGTTCTTTTACAACTATTTAATTTTTGGAGTCAACCCAAGATGTTTGGCATGGCCAATCGACCTTAGGCTACACAAAAATGACAATAACTGAAATGTTTGGTTAGGTTGTAGCTGAGCGTCCTTCCCTTTAAAAAAATCTGACCACCAACACAACACACATGCTCTTTGTTGAAAAATTTAAAGGGATCCCTGATTAGTTGTAACATTAGACTTTATTTGATAAACATATATTTTAACCATAAAATAAAGACTGTAAAAATACTGTTTAGTTTTTATAATTTTTAAACTAAAAGTTTAAAAATATGTTACACGGACTGGGCCATTTTATTTACACGCAAAGCATTCTGGGTAAATGGTGATGTCAACTAGGTCATTGGTGCAAGGCTGCTAGTGAGTTATTTCCACCCTGAAGTTGAATCTTAGACAATATCTGATGAWTGACTCTTTTAAATGAAACCAGAGAGCGTTGACAGAGAGGAGAAGGTAGAAATGACTCAGCCTGTAACTGAAAATATAGATGGAGGACAACAGAACTGCTTCATGGAAGAAGAACCTCAGCTTAGCCTCTTAGATTCAGCGTTAGCCCCGATGCTATCACCATATATATGTATTAGCTCAACACTACACATTCTCTTCTCGTCACTGAGGTCCTCCATCCACATGACAGAGAGGGGAACGCAAAAATGACCTCAGCTGCAACTGAAAATATGGATGGAGGACCTCAGCTTAGCTTGTTTGTCACACTAGCACTGAGCTAATACATATAAGGCAATATAGCATCAGCTCTAGCACA
Organism: Austrofundulus limnaeus; assembly: GCF_001266775.1. Taxonomy (NCBI): domain Eukaryota; kingdom Metazoa; phylum Chordata; class Actinopteri; order Cyprinodontiformes; family Rivulidae; genus Austrofundulus; species Austrofundulus limnaeus. The sequence continues at coordinate 853,252 of NW_013952455.1, read as the reverse complement.
AAGGCTAACAGGCTAAGCTGRGGTTCTTCTTCCATGAAGCAGCTCTGTTGTCCTCCATCCATATTTTCAGTTACAGGCTGAGTCATTTCTACCTTCTCCTCTCTGTCAACGCTCCCTGGTTTCATTTAAAAGAGTCGATCGTCAGATATTGTCCAAGATTAACCTTTAGGGTGGATATAGCTCGCTCACACCGAGGACCTATCCATGTCATCATTTACCCAGAATGCTTTGCGTGTAAATAAAATGGCTCCGTCCGTGTTAAAATATATTTTTAAAAGTTTACAAAACTAAACAGCCTACAGTATTTTTACAGTCTTTATTTTGCAGTTAAAATATATGCTTTTGAAATAAAGTCTAATGTTACACCTAATCAGGGATCCCTTTAACAAGAAAGGTGGTGTGTAATACGCATTTCTTCAAAGAAAGCTTCTATACAGTATGTATTAACTTACTAACAAAGTGGGAAACTGCTGAACTGAACACTTCTCTTAAAATTTTTTAAAAACTTGCAAGATTGCTAGTTAGTTAGTTTAGGCCTCCTTTCAAACTAGTTGCAAATCACACTATGCTATGTCAACCTTCTCAAGCTTTTAAAACTTGGCTGGATTGCTGCAAATTTAGAAAACCTGCTTCAGTGTGAAGCCAACAATAATGCTACTATTTACTGAGTACTCTCCAAAGATGATTTCTATGTATTCGCTGATTACATGATGCACTTAACTACACCCTCTCCACTCCCTATTGCAGCGCATTCCCACGACAACACTACCAAGTATGTCTATTGTCACATCACACCTCAGGCCCCGCCCTGGCACACCTGTCTTGGATCACGCCAGGATACAGCTGGCTGACAGCAAGACACTAGCAATGGGGGTATGAGAATTGTGCTAGGTTGATTCCTTGACCTTGTCCATATCAATAGAATTTTCATAAAAATAGAATAAAATAAAATAAATGTGAGATTACTGGGCCTCCAGCATAATTTTGGGTCTTGATAAAGAGGAGGGATAGAGGATAGAGATGAAGAGATTTTCTCTGCACAACCTCAACCAGATGCACTTGTCCAGCAGATTTGATGATGACCCAAAAGTCAATAGAGGGACAAATAAGCAAGGCACAGAACAGAGTGTGGAGATTGTGGATTGGTTGTTGCAGCCACTTGGTGGGAGAGTGTCACAATCCATTTAGTTGTAATAGGAGCTGTGGTAGGACACAATGCACATAGCTGCATCATCAAGTGTTTCAATAAATTACATGGAGTCCTGCCAGCTTGGTGTGGTGTGGGTGGTTATGTCATAGCCTAGGCATGAGGCAGAGTGGCCAACCCTGCTTTAAATTCTCAGTGACCAAGTCACACTGGTGCATATGAGGAGCCACATCTTGGATACACTCCCACCACACTTTAACCAGGACCGTGATACACTGCCAGCACAAACATAAAACATTACAACTATATTAGTTTTGTGCATTAAGCAGCATGGTGATATAGTTGTTGACTGTTGTCTCCCAGCAGGAAGACAAYTTGTTCCAGAGCCAGATTATGAGGGCAGCAGCTTGAGTAGGGAGGTCCAGACTTCTCTTTCCCAACCACCAACTTCTCTGGAAGGATTCCAAGGTGTTCCCAGGTCCAAAAAAAAAAAAACATAGTTTCTCCAGTGTGTCCTAGGTCATCCCCAAGGTCTCATACCAGTTGCACATGCCTGAATCAAGAGGAGTCCTCACCTGGGGCCTCATGTATCAATGGTGCGTATGCACAGAAACCTTGTGTAYGCCATTTTCTATGCGTATGTATCAAAACTCAACTGAACATGGAAATTTGCGCAGCCCCACGCCAACTCCAGGGCTGGBGTATGCACGTTTTTGTGGTTTTGGTTCCATTGGCAACACTAATGCAGCGAGGTGTGGGAGGAGTGTGTCCTCGGCGGGCGAATAAAGATAAAATAAAAGAGAATGGCTTTGATTTATTTACTAAAAAGCAAGTAAACATTGCACACAGCAGACAATTAACTCACCAGATGATTTAGAGGTGATTTGTTTGATTAGTTTTGTCACTCCAAAAGCTGCCAGCTCACAGACTTTTTTTTTTGTCCCGAGCAGCTGATCCACATCGGTGCTGATATATCCTGCCAGAAAATCCAACTGCACACGATCGATTTCAGGTAAAGATCTCCAGTCCGTCTGTTTCGGTTTTCAGTGGGAGACGCGTCGAGTGGCGAAAAATTCAGATATTTGAACTCTGGCGGAGGCTCGGGCGGCTCGGGCGGCAGCGGCTTCCGCTGCACCGCATGCTCCCGCAGCTTAAAACGCGTTTGGTGTGAACGTAGCATTAGAGGTGATTCTGAGAAACTGTTCWTGATGTGAAAATGATTATTGTTCGCACCAGACACATGATTAATAATTATTATATCCACATGGATGCAGTTAGATAAAAGACATGCAAAGTTGTGCCAAAAATACATTTAACAGGAACTGATTCAGCCTTACTGGAGGATATAATAAATAGTGTAATGTAATAGTGTTTTGAGGAAAAATCATTTTTCAGTTTGGCACCGTGGCGCTCTGGGAGCAGGACACACCGGTGCACGTGCACGTGCACGTGCAGCAGCAGCGATTGAACTGGGGTTCCACAGGGGCTTTCCAAAGGGAGCTGGCAGACCGATCAGGACTGTCAGTCCAGTCCACCCAAAGCAGAATCATGACCGATGGAACGGTCTCATCCATCTGATTCTAACTCTCCAACATCATGTGACGTCATGAAAAGTCTCCACTGAGGCGCAGTGACTCGTTCTTCATATCAGCTATTAAATAAACAAAGATTTATGTTTCTGTTCCTCTCTAATTATGGTAATAAACTCGTGCGTAAAGTTAAGATTTCCAGGCTCAGAATGAATGGATGCACTGGCTGCGCACCACAGCAGCTTCACGCGCAGACACACACACACAGACACACAATCACTTGTTCTTTGCATGACAAACATATTTTACTCTTATTTTTACTTAGGATTTTGTTCTCACCCACACTATATTTAATTCATTATTTTCCTGACTCTAGAAATCATTTCTGATTGCAGGGATCAAACGTGTTCTTCATACATGCAGGAAGTAATTAGCATCTGTTTAACATATGTTAATGAAGACGTGTCAGGGGAGGTGTCTCACGTGTGCTCAGTTCCACATTAATTGTGATGTACAAAAGAAATGTGCGTGGATTYAGGCGTACGCATGGTTTGATGCATMTGGATTTTTTTTGTGCGTACGCCGTTTTCTGGATTTGACCGTACGCCACGTTTCAGTAAGAAATACACGCAAGTCTTTTTACATGAGGCCCCAGATGCCTTAACCACCTCAACTGACTCCTCTCAATGTGGATAAGCAGCAGCTCTAACCTGAGTCCTTCCCAGTGAACTGAACTTCTCACCTTACCTCAAAGGGAGTGTAAATCTACCCTGCGGGGGAAAAATCATTTTGATTGCTTGCATCCACAATCTTGTTGTTTTGGTTACTACCCAAAGTTTGTCACCATAGGTGAGGGTAAGATAGACTGACCGGTAAACAAAGAACTTTGCTTAAAAGCTCAGCACCTTCTTCCCAACAACAGATGGGTACAGAGTCCACAATACTGCAAAAAACACACGAATCCGTCTGTCAATCTCATGCCGCATAATTTGAACTGGGGCACCTGAGGAAGAACCTCACCCCCAACCCAGAGAGAGCAATCCAGCCTTTTTCGACCAAGGACCATGAAGTGCTTCAGCTCTCACTACATTGAGAGCTGAAGATCATGGCATGATGACGCCAACAGCAGCCCTGGTGGAGTCCAACTTCCACCCTGAAAGGGTCTGACTTACTACCAGCAATGCAAGCCAAACTCTCACACTGCTTGTATAAAGACTGAATGGCCCGTAACAACGAACATGCAATCCCATTATCATGGAGCACCCCCACAGTGTACCATGAGGAACACAGTAAAATGCCTTCTCCAAGTCTACAAAACAAATATAGACAGGATGGGCAAACTCCCACTCCCMCTCGAGGACCGTAGTGAGGATAAAGTGTTGGTCCAGTGTTCTTTGGCCATGAAAGAACCTGCATTGTTCCATTGTTCAGAGTTCACAAGCATGCATGGGTTTTCGCCAGGTTCTCTGGTTTTCTCCCTCAAGTCAAAAATAACGTGCTTGGGCTACTTATTGATTCTAAATTAACCTTAGGTGTGTGTGTGTCCTTGGTTGTTTTTCTCATGTGTCTCTGTGATAAACTGTATGGACTATTGACTTGGGCAGGGTGTCCCCCTCCTCTTGCCTGTTTACTGTTAGAATAACCTCCAGCCTTCAATGTGACCCTGAACAGGTAAAAGTGACTATATGTCAGTGTTTAGCACAAGTCTGGAACCAGTGTTTTTGTCAAATGTAGCAATAACTTATTTAAAAATATAACTCCCACCTGGAAAATGGTTTCCTTACAATGCAAAAATTTCCCAAGCTAAAGCTAATTTTGAATCTCCACTATTACATACAGCATTACTTTTGCAATTGTACAATCTTTATAAACTTTTATAGCTGTACTGAAACAAAGACATTATGCAATATAATGTACTTGTGTTTTCTTTGATCTTCTGCAACATTTACGTGGAAAATTCCACATTGTCGTGCATGTTTAAAGTCATATTGACTTCATGCATCAGCCATAGTATCAATGTATGACCTCAGTCTCTATCAGAAAACAAAGGTGGTCAAACAGTGAGGGTTAAGGGGCATAAAGTGTATCACACTATCACCTTGAGCATGTTTACTTAGAGAGTTGACATGTATGATATAATACTAGAGTCCATGTTGTTTAACAGCTTTCATGTACATGCTAAAATTTACAACAGGACAACAAGTCAGTCAAGATATTGTGCTGTTCCTTCACACAAGTTCCACTTCCACCAGCATACAGGATGAATCTAACTAAACGCAATGACAACAGTTAAAAAGCATCAACAAAAACATTCAGTCAGCCGTTCTTCTAAATTTAAGACAATTTTATCAGAACTTGGCAGTCTTGAAAAAAAGCACAACATAAGCAAAAAGCTTCTTAGACAAAAATTCAAGAATTAAAACTATGAAAGTCAAAACTAACAAAAAACAAACAAAGTATTTATTTCCTTTGGATGGTTTAGTTTTGTTTCTATTTTAAATCAGTCAGGGTCTGGGTATGTATATGTATGTATGTATACATGTACATATGTATATATACTGTATATACATACACACATACATATATATATATAAAACTTTTGGACAAAGTCATAAAAATGTCTGTAATGTCAAATTGAATCTAAATTTCTACAGAGTGATACCAATTACTGAGGCATTGTGTGTTTTAACCTGTGTTTGTTTCCTGATTGGCTGGTAATCTGACTGAGCGCAGCTGCAGTAGGTTCCTGTGATGAGCTCCCTGAGTTTATAAATCTGCACTTGTGATCAGATCTTTGCTCGAACATCATGCATCTTATAGTCTGGTCTCCTGGCTGTGTGGTAGTTCTGTCTACCTGAGTTGTACCTACCTGTGTTTTCACTGTGTACCGATTATCAGTGATACTTACCTGATGATCCGTCTGCACCTKCCTGTGAACTTGAAAAGAGAGCTCACTCACCTGATCCTGGTTCCTCCTGTCTGCCTCTCGCCTCCCATGGTAAAGATCTCACCTGCTCAGTCCTCCTGTGTGCTGATCTTGTCCTCCTCTGAAAACCTGTGGACCCAGACCCTCTCCTCAGTGTCTCACCTCCTTCTAGAAACCGTAAGAATAAATGTGACCAATCACATCGAAATGAGGATTAAGTCCAAAAGTGGAATGTGGAAAAATAGGCACATATAGGGATTTGATTTAAACGTGTACAAAAATTGCATTTTGTCAAAATATGAGTAAATGCCTTATCAATGTATCATTTGAATGAAGTGTCTGAAATATAATCCTAAAAAAACATTTTTGAAGCATTTTTTTTGAGGAGTAGCAACAAAAAAACTGATTTTGAGGGAAAATTGCTTAAAATTTTACAGTTTTCCTTGTGAGCTAACAATGTTTTTGTTTCTTTCCAACTGGGAAATCTTAATATACAAATACTATTTGAGGTTTTCTCTTTATAATAACATCAAAAATTACTCAAATTTAAATAAAATTAGGATTCAGACCAAGCAGTAATGTATTATCATAACCAACAAGACCAATTAAGGCATATCTCTGGATCCACCTATTATATTAGGATGATCCAGGYATCAAAATGTAGCTTTTAAAGCCAGGAATCTGAAAATGTATWAGGCCATTTTGAACAAATTTGACTTCATCCTCATTTCAATATGATGAGTCACAATTACTTACCTCCAGAAATCCTAAAATGTCAACATCATCTCTCCCGCAAGTACTCACCTGCCTTTCTCTCTTCCAGATCCAGAACCAGAACCTCACCCACTGTAAATAAAGCTCACTTACCTTTTTACTGTCTGTCTCCTGAGTCTGTTGCCAGATGTTCACATTTGGCTTACCTGCAAATGTGTTAATTACATAAAAATGTGTAATGTAAAAAGAGACAATACATAAAGATGCCCCCCCCCCCCCCCACACACACACACACACACACAC
>NW_013952455.1:839422-846384 GCF_001266775.1 Austrofundulus limnaeus | reverse complement strand
ACAATTTTTTCTTTACATAATGAATAATTGTTAAAGGATTGTAGAGGCCCTATACATCACCAGGAGTCCACCACCAAAARGTGGAAGAATATGGGACATGTTTCTACCAAGGGCAGGCTGTCCTCACAAACTGTGACACTGCAAGTAAAACAGTGAGAGACCATCAAGGTGTTTGTAACCCGGTGAAGGAATTACAAGCCTCAGTTGGGAGAGACTAAAACGTTTTTKTTTKTTTTTTTCTGAYAGCATCAGATTATTCTMCAGGATTTTCCTTTATTTTGAAGCATTTATTTGACCCTTTAACGTCACAAGTCTTCCAGGGCTGGCTGCAGAGAAGCACTTGATTATGAAGTATTACACAGTTGGCAACTACCAGTTAACTTTAATGAGTTTTCTCTTATACGGTTTATATATCCAAACATAACCATTTGGTCTGCTGAGATTATTACAAAAAGTAAGGTGTCATTCATACAAGAACAAAAATTGCATACATGTAGACAATATTTTAGTGCCCTAAAATCCAAAAATTCCAAATTATTTTTGAAAAAGGATTCCAGAGAGAAAAATATATACTTTCAACACCACCCTTGCATTTTGTTTGTTTCTGATGAGTTTCAATTTTTGGTAGAAAGAAAGCAAAGTCTGTTTAATAGTTTATAATGTATGATCTAAAACTATAATTTTTTGGATGTTTGAATGTTTTAATTATTTTATCTTGATTTTAAAGTTTTTTTGTTAACCTTTAACAACATGTTTTTTTTATCTTCAGATGCTTCCACAGCAAGCAAACTTGTGAAAATTTGGTGATTGTTGTACATTTGTCAGATGTTTTTCCTGATGCAACCTGTGTTTGAATCTGAAACCACTGGATTACATCACTGTGACACTGAGCACCAAGCTAGCTCAGATCCATATTAATGCAACCAAAAGCTGATCAAGTTGAAGTTTATCACTTTGTTTGTTTGAAATCTAGAAGTCATTTTACGTAGTAAAGACTTCTAACATGGTCTCCCCACTTGCACACATGACAGGGAGCCCTTTTTGTTTTTTGAACAAAACCTTGAATAAATAATTTTTACATTCAAACAACCAAGTTTGATACAGTTGAATTAGATGATAGTTCAGGTTTAAAGTTTATAAGGTAATATCTTAGTTATGTTGAAAGCAAAAGAACGAGAGATACATTTAAATCTCTTTTGTTGTGTTCTTTTCTTATTTTAAAGTTGAATGATTGCATTTTTATTGTTTTTTTCTTTTTTACCTGATTTGCTTGATTGTGCTCAAATGAACAACTAAGATATAATAAATCAAAAAGGTTTTGTTAGAGTAAGACATAAGAAATGAACATTAACTTTGCCATTTCTGTAAAAACACAGTGTRAAAACCTAATGCTGAAACATTTTTACTGGATACCTGAAAAAAAAAGCTAAAACCAGCTTTAAAATGTAGCTGAAATGGCTGAAATTAATGAAAAAAACAGAAAGAGCACATATTTCCTAAATTAAGCAATAAGAAGCTGGAATTATTACAAAAAAATGAATTTGGATGAAAAAAGCTCAAACTAACTAAAAAGTGTCAAAAACACAGGAAACAGCTGAAAAAAGCAGAACAAATGTAAAACAGCAGAAAAAAGCTAAAATAACGACAGCTGAAAAGAGCAGAGAAAAGCTMAAATCAACTAAAAGGAAGCCGAAGGAAGTTGAAATGAGCTCAAAGAAGTTAAAAAAAGAACAAAAGGTCAAAAGTGCAGTATAGATTTGTGACCTACACATTTTTTTTCTTTTTGATTTATGTGTCGTGTTTTGCGAAGGAGTGAACCCAAATCCAGACGAAGTAAAAGTTTAACAAAAATGAGAATGTTTATTATAAAAACAAAGCAAAATGCTGACGAGGCAGCAACTGAAAAACACTCTAAAAACACGCCAAAACAACCAGGAGAAACAGAACAGTTGGACATGCCAAATAGTGAACCAGTGATTAAAAGAGAACTGAACTGAAGGAGAGGGGACATTACAAGCAGCTGAGGGAGAGCTGATTAGGGATAGAARACAGGTGAGGATGGTTTACTGAGAATGTACTAGAAACTAGCTGATAAACTGAGGAGAACTGAAGGGTGGAGACACAGAGAAAACATAGAAACAACAATAAAACACATATCCTTACATTTATACATTATGACTATTTTTGAAGGATGTTGAAAGCAGCTTCTTTAATTTTTAACAAGGAAAAACATGCCTGAAAAAGCTGAATATCTTAAAAAGTAGAAATTGCTGAATTACCAGCAGTCAAAACAGGAATAATGTCCTCAAGGAGCTGAATGTTTTCATATATTAACTGTTAAAATAGCACAAAAAAATGATTGGCTGATAAACCAACGAAAGACGGGGGGGGGGGGGGGGGGGGGGGGGTTACACTCCCTTACACATTTGCTGTTAGGATTTTAATTTTGCTGTGCCACTCCTGGTTTTTCAATGTCCCCTGAAAAAAGTGAGTGAAATTTATTTATCTTTCACACATGAACATGACAAAGTGCTTAACGGAGAACATAAACTGAAAGCAACAAAAAAATGGCAGATAAATAATCAAGAACAATTTAAAGTACAGAAAACAAAACTTAATTGAAAGCCTGTCTGAATTTAAGAGTAGACTCTGTGCAGCCAAGGGACAAAAAAGAAAATGTGCTTCAACACTCCTGACTGAAATAAATAAGTGATTGACAGGCTTCTGCTAAACATGATGACATTCTGAGTGTAGKTAAWTTAATTATTTGAATCAGGTGTGCGAAGCAGGAACAGTTATAACATGCAGGACAGTAGGTCAGGAGGAACAAGGTTAAAGATTAATAAAAATAAATAAATAAAAAGTTTCTTCAGAAATTACCAGAAGGGTTGTATTTAATCCACCTGATGGCATTTTGACTCTCAAACGCTGTTTATTTATTTCTTTGCTTCTGCAGCCTAAATGTGCTCTTGGTGACAAAGAGAGACGCAAAATTATCTAACTCTTACAGCAAGATTATCCAATCAGAGGAGGCGTGGCCGGGGAGGTTGCATGACGATGACGATGATGATGATGATGATGATGATGATGATGATGATGATGATGATGATGAAGATGATGATGATGCATGAAATGCCCTGTTTGTTGTAGGAGCTTTCCCTTTGGATGGAAGACAGGGGGTTGTTCAGAATGGGAGGGGCGGGCTCTGACACACACGCACGCACGCACGCACGCACGCACACACACACACACACACACACACACACACACACAAAGGGCCCCGCTGGTTCAGGCGAGGATAGGCAACGACCTGAGCTGAACTCGACGTTACAAATAGGAGCTGCGGCATTCCAAGTGGAGCAGAGAGGAGGAGAGGAGGCGCGCAGAGGCTCCGGGAGCTAATATGAAATAAGTGCAGAGCTGCATTTGAACCAAGAGGAGAGACGGAGAGGGGACTGAAATAAGTGTYGAGGAGGTCTTCTGGAGATAAAGCATTATTTTTACAAAGGTACATTTATTTATTTATTTTTTCTTAAAGCACCGCTGGAATCAAATGTTACATTTAGAGCAAAATCTTCAGTTTAAAGTTTCCTCAAGCTTACTTTGTATTTTGCGCAGTTTGCGGCTTCTATAAAGAAAAACAAAGACGGCTGTTTTAGTTTTGTTTAAATTCCCATGAGTCCAGCTGCCGGTCTCCCGGCAGTGTGAGATTCCAGCGCTGAGCAGAAGAACTGGGTCAGATCCGGTTGTTAGAGGGGACCGATCAGACATGTGGGTCAGTGCTGTCAGACCGGGAAACACTCRTTTCACCAGATCCGGTCCCTTTATTCTGACTCAATTCAGGAACAAGATAATAAGTGACTCAGGTTCCAGTTAAATTACAGTTTGCCTGTAAAATAAATAGCCTTGTAATCCAGGATTTATTGATTAATTTGAAATAATGTGTTTAAAGTAAAACTTCATTTTAAGCCTGGGTTCCAACAGAAATCGTTTTTATTGCTTTTATAATGAAGCTAATGTGATGATAAGTTTTCAATGTGTCATTGGAGAGATGTAATGGGGTTACATAATACTGTGTTGTAATACTCTTGCGTAACCAAATCCTTTTTTTTTTTGCCCTTCCTTCTTTTACCACTAGGTGACACTGTTGCTTCATTTTTACTCCCTGRGTTTTAGAGAGGTCAGTGATCCACCAGCGCCACACAGCGGTGCGATCAGCTGCCAGCAGAGAGGAAACAAGCGTTGGCAGTCCTGTGGGGAGGATGTTTGAGGAGCAGTCTCAGGGGGTGAGGAGGCAGCAGGAGCTGGTTGTGGACTCTGCGGTGGACTCTCCAGGTTCCAGTGGGGGTGAGAGCGGAGGAGCAGGTCCCCCGTCCTTCACAGACGTCGCGGCGACCATTCTGACCTCCAGCRACCTGCTGGCACGCTCCCTGCTGGGCCGCCCCGCCGCCATCAAGCGCAAAGAGAGCGCCGCCTCCGCCGTGCGGCGCAAGCGCGAGTTCATCCCTCTGGAGAAGAAGGACGACAGCTACTGGGACAAGAGGAGGAAGAACAACGAGGCGGCCAAGCGTTCGCGGGAGAAGCGGCGCGTGAACGACATGGTCCTGGAGAGCCGGGTGCTGGCCCTGCTGGAGGAGAACGCTCGGCTCAGGGCGGAGCTGCTCGCCCTCAAGTTTCGCTTTGGTCTGGTCAAAGATCCCTCCCAAGCTCAAATCCTGCCGCTGACCGCTGCTCCTCAGCACACCGCTCAAACCATAACTCCTCACTATTACCCACACAGAGGGGACAGAGACCCCCAGAGTTCCCCGGCGCCACATGCAAGCCACCAGATGGGCCACACGAGAGCTAGGAGCTCCAGGGAGGTGGGGAACATATCAGAGGACTCTGGTTTCTCCACGCCAGGTGGGTCCAGCGTGGGCAGCCCAATCTTCTTCGAGGACCGAACTGGCGATCATGGGAAGTTCTCGCCTCACAGGCCCGAAGAGCTGAGCTATGACCTCCATCACTCCCCTGCTGACGTCCACCATGCAGCCCTCAGCGGGGCCAAGGTGGAGCAAATGGAGGCGATGAAGAATCTTCCTCACAAGCTCCGTTTCAAGACCCCCGGAGGCAGCGAGGGGTTCGATGGACTGTGCGAGAACAGAAGGAGCCCCACGCTCTCCGCTGCAGGACAGGAAGGTCTGAGAGACACGGCCAAAGGAGCGAGCAGAGGGGAAGCCGGAGCGGGACACTCCGCCGCCTCCTGGCTTCAGCAGGTGGAGGGAGAAGAAGCCAGGAGGGAGAGACAGTCTCCTCATTTCAGGGCTTCCACCCCCGTCTATAACTACCAGTCTCCTCCCAGGCCCGGACAAAGTGAGGTCCAGTATCAGCACGAGAACACTTACCTCAAGTCTCAGCTCAGCTCTCTCAGTGAGGAGGTGGCTCATCTGAAGAAGCTTTTTACAGAGCAGCTCTTGGCTAAAAGCAACTGATGTGACAGTTACTGTTCAGGAATTTAAAAAAAAAGCTTTAATGAAAGGAATATGTCTGTAAATTTAAATAAAGCAGCCATGCTGAACTGTTTATGAAGATTTTCTATACAGAATAATGTGTTTCCTATGTTTTCATCCAATGTATTAAATGTCTGATTACTCATRTTACTGCTGTTCACCAACTCACTCGTTTTACTGTTCCTCATAAACATGAGTCTTATCTTTGTTAACACAACAAACACCTCAACTTGTTCTGCAGTTTGACGGTTGGAAAAGTGAGTTTGTTGAACTGCCACGTTGGAGGAAGTGTCTGCAGTTTCACAATTAGCATGACTCAGTACACAACTTTCACTGCACACTGTTCAAAGCCTGTGAAACACAACAGACAAGCAGAAAAGAGACGTAAAGATGACGTTCAATGAAATTACGTCCTAACAGTTACTAGAAACTGTTTTCCAGTTTTATTTTACCCATAAAAATGCATGAAAGGGTTAAAATAACAGTTCTGTTGGGGAATWCGGTACACTGGGTTTAAAGGTAAAAATAAATACTCTGTAACACGTAGTTTTGTTGTTTCACATCACTGTTTGCTCTTGAACAAATTTCTTTCTTACTGTTTTCTGTACTGAAGTTAATGTTCTAAATGTCAGCTGTGTCTTTGAAAAAATAAAAACRTTTGGCAAATTTGGTGTCCTGGTGGTCTAGACATTTTTAATTTTGAAATGCCACACTTTTCCAAACCTTAAACTCAATTTTTGAGGCATTTTCATAGCAGAATGTTAGGAAAAGCTCTATAATTTACTGCCTGTGCACAGTGGTGCTGTTATATTATCTACATCTCATTTGAAAGGATCTTTCATGATTACAGCACTCAGAGAACAAGAGCRGTGTAAGGAAGACATTTACATTAAATAAGAAAAACAACTTTATACAGACAAGGAAGTCTCACACTTCAGTTTTCTAAAACCTACATACAGTTGGTGCGTTAGACCTGATATCCAGTCAGTTTTACTCATAGAGGTAAATAACGCTAGTGAGCCTTATCTAGATCTCCCACTGCTMGTGTCTGTGACATCGTGGAGGAGCAAAGATGGCGTTCATACAGGTCGATAGCTCACAACCAACAAAACAGTTTTTTTATTAACAGCAATTTCTCTCAACAATCAGRCAGCAGAAAATATATAAGGAAAATATATTGTTTATAAGTAACGTCTATCTGTTTGAAGTCATTTAACAACTTAGACCTTTTAGCTAGTTGAATAATTATGACTTAACTAATAATAATAAATTTATATTTATTTACGTGTTCAAGAGTCCACGCTTAGAAAATTTTCACTGCAGACACAATGGAATGGTTTTACTTTGGTTAAGTCTATTGTTAAAGCTTGGATTTGATTTGATTTGATTTGTTTATTTAACAGGAAAAGATTAAAAATCAAGCCTGACTCAGCATAATTGCTGTTTTACAGCAGGTTCCTGTTCTGCAGCACA
>NW_013952455.1:836849-838875 GCF_001266775.1 Austrofundulus limnaeus | reverse complement strand
ACACACACACACACACACACACACACACACACACACACGCACACAGTTCCTGAAGGCAGCAACACAGACTGACTGCCAGCCAAAGACTCTTTGTGTGTGTATTTGTGTGTTTCTGTGTGTGTCTGCTCTTACTTAACCTTTCTATTAGAAGCCTCCAAAAAAAAGCCTCCAAAATAAGAGATTCATTCACACCAGCTGAAAAGTTTGTAACACATGGAATATTTTTGCTAAAACCCAGCATCAGTCTGATTCGTGGTCAAAATGTCTTTACATTTTCAGTCTTAAACAGATTAAACAATACGACTGAACATCTTCACCCTTTTGAATTAAAGAAAGGGGGGGCTTCTATTTGGCCACTTTAGAAATTGGTGTTTTGCTTTTTCATTAATTAAAACAAAACCTGAATCAAACACAGTGGAGGAGAAAAATCTTCATGTTCTGACATCAGCAGAGGGCAGCATTGGCTTTTCTGTCTGCCTGCATGGTGCAACATCTTCACTGCAACAAATTACACATTTTATTACTTCATGTTTTATTGTAGCACATCACCTGACTTGATGGCACTTGCTAAATTCAGCCTATTTATGTACACATTAAGAAAAGAATTAGGTGAGTAAATAAAAAYAAAAACATTGAACACATTTATTCAGTGCAGTAAAAAGAACAAGACATGTCATCGTGAGAGTTAAAGAGAACAATAAAAAGTTGTTAATTTAAATGTTCAAATGACAGTACATCTTGTTATAACATGATTTTTAATGTATTAGCAATATGTTATTATCTATTAATACATATTATTTTCTGACAACATAAAAGTATTTTTATAAAATGTAAAAAATTACATATTATATGATTGAAAACTTGATGTATTAACATGAAAAAGACTGTCTGATCAACGAACCTTTATTGATATCTATTTTTTTTTTTTTGCTGGAATTGCAGCAATATACTTTCATAAATTTGCCACTTTTGAAGTTGATTCATGTGTTTGCATTTAATGTTRCAGCAAATCATTTCCAGCTTGGCTTGTGTCCTTGTATTTCTATTAACACAAAGAAGATGCTCTTACCCCTCAAAGGTTTACTTGTACTAGGTTTTAAATATTTAGGAGCAACAAAAATACCGTTTAAACCACCAAATACGTTGGCGTTTGAAATTCTGAATMATTTTTTCAGGCTACTTTTATGTTTTTGAAGTGAACAGAACAAATGACCAAGTGAGGAAGCATGTGGTGAAACTGAAAGGTAAAGGCTGCTGCAGATGTGGAGCAGAAAGAAGAAGCGATTCTGATTTAATGAATTCACAGCAACTGCTGTTACAGTACAATCCTCACACGCCCATCAAAAAAAAAAAAAAAAAATCTGCAAGCCCCACATCCCCCTCTTTCACTTACACCATTCCCCCTCATTTTTTCCCAATGAAAGGATGAAGCCTGTTGCTAGGCAGGCAGTGCGACAGTTGCCATGGGAACGCTTGCAGACATAGCTAGAAGGGGGGGTACGTCGGGTTAGGGTGGGGATAAGGATGGGTAGCAAAAAAACAGACGGAGTGATGCAGAGGAGGTCTGAGAGTGAGTGTTTTTAATTGGGGGGAGGGGGTTCCAAGTTCACGGCCAATGCCTTCACTCCTTCTGTCTCCTCCCGCTGGGGGAGGAGACAGAGAGGTGCAGAGGAATGGTGATCATTATTTAACTCCAATTTGAGGCTTTCGCAGTCAGGGTTACCTTCTGAGAACGTGTTTTCACGCACACGCCCACCCATAAAAAGGCTGCAATAACAAAAACAACAAAAAAAAACTGTAAATAAAGGAGCAGTCAATAAAATACACCAGAGACAAGCAAAGGTGCAGAGAAAATCAAATATTTCAAGTGTCAAAAGTAAAAATAACTTGAATTCATTAGGAAGAAATAGCAACACACACACAGAGAGACTTGTTTTCAGATCCTTGTGGGGCCCGTCCATTGACTTCCATTCATTTTTTGGCTATTTTATATCCTAACCCTGACCACCAACCCTAACCCTAACCT
>NW_013952455.1:832040-834746 GCF_001266775.1 Austrofundulus limnaeus | reverse complement strand
GATGGATGGATGGATGGATGGATGGATGGATGGATGGATGGATGGATGGATGGATGGATGGATGGATGGACGGACGGATGGATGGATGGACGGAAGGACGGACAGGCAGACGGATTGACGGATGGATGGATGTTAGTGCAGATTCCCCATCATCAGGACCCAACATAAGGTTTCCTTAACATTGGATAATGGCTCTGCTCACTGCACTCTTCACAACTCAATAAGAATTAAAATATGATTTGACCACAGGAAGCTTAGAAACCCTTTTTTTTACTTCTCAGATAGGTTTTCCTGATATTTTCTGTGCCTCCAAGAAACTTTGGGGTATTATGCAAAATCAACTTTTTTGAGCTTTTTATCATGTTATGTCATTCCCTCATCAAAAACATACCCAGAGTGTTGCTTTGACTCATTCATGCTTGTTTGAGAAATCCTTGAATCTTGAGCTGCCTAAACGCTTGCCAGTTACAATGCACTGCCTATTTGTACATAGCTCCTCCCTGGAGCTCAGCCTGCAGCTGGGCTCCYGCCCCACAGGGCACCCCATCCCCGAACTATTTTTGTGAAGAYGTGTTGAAGTGGGAGTGTTGGAAACATTRGGAGGTTCTTAAAGAGATGTAGGCCAATTCAAGGTGTTTCAAGGGGAATTTTCATAACAACCAAAGGTAACATGGTTATTACTGGTTCACCAAGTTACTGGTAACTTGATTGTGGTGTAGAATTGAACWATRTACCTGGAAAATATATAATACATAATACTGYCCCTTTAAAACATCCACCCTGACCCAAGCCAATGAACCTTGTCAGCACATGTGAGAAGATTGCACCACATTATCCCTGCAACCAACATGCGACATCATTTCCRTGACTTTCTCAAGACCACAGTTGTAGCCTCTCAACATGAGACCATGTGACCCACTCTGCTTCAAATTCTGGTGACCCATGACATTGATACGCTCTCACCACTACCGACTTGCTTCTCCAAGCTCTACCAAGGAGCCAGATATGCTGTTACTATGATAATAAATACTCATAATGCGCTTTAAAAAATCACTGTTGACCAAAGTACAGAACACTAATAAAAGCACATAAAAACAATCATAAAAACAATAAACTATGTAAAATGAACCATTAAAATAATAAAAACAACTAATAAAACAATAAAAACCAACATCTCAAGCTAAGTTAAAAACCAAGGAGAAAAAATAATGCAGTTCCCTCTGCATTCTTAGAAACAGTGGTTCTCAGTCAACATCAATCCTGCTTTGGCACACCTGATTTAAATGAATGAGTGATTGGCAGGCCTCTGCAGAACTTAAAGACTTACTGAAGAGCAGGKAAACAATTAAAACATGCAGGATAGGCATCCTTGAAGACCAGGATTAAGAAGCATTACTTAAGAAGACCAAAGAAACCTCCAGAACAACTTTAAGACCTCATCAAGACCCYTTAAAACCCATCCTCTAGATTTGGGGTGTCCAGTCTTGATCCTCTGTTCCTCTGCTTCAACACCCAATTTAATCTAATGGGTGATTATCAAGTTTGTGCAAAACTTGAGGATATTCCGAAAAGTAAATTCTCTCRTCAGGTTTTATATTTTTCCTCCATGTTCACATGTTGTCAGTTTCCAAGATTTAAGGACTTGTATACCATTCAATGAGAGTATCCTGTATATTAAATTTTGACGCAAGGAGGATACCCTCTGTGTTAATAAGTGACGCCAAGGGAGTCTGACCAATGTCCATATACAACCCCTGGCAAAAAGTATGGAATCACCAGTCTTGGATTTGAAAACTGAAAACCTGTGGTGGAAATTGAAAAAAATGGTCCACAAGTAGGCAAGGTGGGTGAAGCATCTTGCCCAAGGACACAAAGACTGAAACGGCTGGACTGGGAATTGAACTGGCAACATGCTGGTTTCAGGGTGACTCCCCTAACCACTCTGCCACAGCCGCCCAAACACTGTTACTTACTGCAATGTTGCACCTAGCCAACACGTTCCAAAATAGCTGGGACGTTGGCATGTTTACCACTGTGCTATATCACCTTTCATTTAAACAACACTCAACAGCTTTGTTGATGAGATTCTTTCCAATTCTTGCTTGATGAACAGTTTCAGTTGCCAAACAGTCCAGGGTATCTGTTGTTGTATTTTGTGCTTCATAATGCTCCACACATTTTCAATGGGAGACAGGCCTGGACTGCAGGCAGGGCAGTCTAGTACCCACACGCTTTTACTACGAAGCCACGCTGTTGTCACACGTGCAGAATGTAGCTTGTCTTGCTGAAATACGCAGGACGTCACCTCCCTGAAAAATATATCACTTGGATGGCAGCATAAGTTGCTCAAAAACCTGTATGTACCTTTCAGCATTAATGGTGCCTTCACAGATGTGCAAGTTATAATAATATACCACCATGCCATCAGAGCTGAGTTTTGAACTTTGAGCTGACAACAATCCAGACGGATTGATAATTGCTCATTTTCTTCTAAGTTTAGTTTCACAAATGGATTATTTTTAAACAGATAAATGTCACTTTTTACACAGCAGGTTTTGCTGCAGTCATTCCTGAGTTAGATAAGATGCCAGCGTTAGTAGTGAGTGTATAATTTAGCTAAAACCAGCAGAATGGGCCTCATGCAAGAACCGTTCGTACGCATAGATTTGTTCTTAAATTGTGCGTACGAGTGATTTAGGAGAATTT
>NW_013952455.1:818377-831584 GCF_001266775.1 Austrofundulus limnaeus | reverse complement strand
GACATGTTCGTATGAACCCTTTGTACGAACAAAAGTAAGAGAAATTTAGGATAAGAATACGAACATGTTCCTGCATGAGGCCCAATGTGTCCTTATAAAACTCTCACSATGCTGACTGAAATTCTGATCGTTGATGACGGAGCAAAACGATAAATCCTCTTTGGTCTGTTCTGACACATGACAGTAAATAAATTAAAAAACCAAGAATAATTTTAGATTTCACAATAGCTGAAAATAGCACCGCACAAAACAAGTAAGTAAGAAACATTAATAGGAGGAACTATTTTTGAGGGGGGGTGAACTACTTTGTTTCAGATTGGTGCCACCTCACCTGCCCTTRTGAACCAGATTCACTTAAATGGGACGCTGTTCCTCCTCCAGATTCTTGTATTTGGTCCAATATTTTAATGTGCAGTTAATAGTTTGGACTAGCCCGCACCTTATCTGACCTGGCTGTTAGACTTTTTTCTTCCTTTCTCCAAACTGGGGGAATTTAAAAAGGTTATCCAAAACAGGTAGGATGATACCTGTTTATGTTTCAGCAACACTCTAGTTTACAATGGCTGCATTGTCCTTTTTAAGATTATTCCTTATAAATAAGTAAGGATCATTCTAACATAAAAGTTTTTTTTTCATTCCTGCACTCCTGGAGAAGCAGAGAAATGAAAACAATTCACTTAGAGTACAAGTTTGGCATCAGAACAAGCTGGATGTTTTTTTTTCCTTATATCAAGTGATGTTGTTGATTAAACATGTTTTCTTTTATCAGTGCCATGTTCAGGACCTGTTTCTCTGTGTGTTAGGGGGTGTGTGCGCTGCCTTTTTATTACTGCCTACCTTGTTCTGAGTATCATCTGTCCTCATCTGACTGATGAAATTGGCTTGCAGCCCTTGCCCCGCCCTCTACCCCCCTCCCTGCAGTTCCTCTCGCAGCAGGACTAGAAGGGCGATCAGCAGCAGAGACGGAGGGGAGGAGAAGAGAAGGAGGGAGGGAAGAGGTGGGCAGAGTCAGGAGAGAGAAACAAAAAACGTGACTAGGCACCCGAAGCGTCCTGTTATGCAACAACTGACCTACTAACATACATTTAGCTGCTCGGGAGCGAGAAGGAGAGAGCGAAAGGAGGAAATAAGAGAGGAAAAAAAAAAACAAAGAGAGGGAGGGAGTCATCATGACGCGAGGAGCGCACCAAAACAAGACGCCGTGGTTGCACTCCGGCATCCACCGGCTCTAACACGAACAGGSACAGAGCTGCTGAGAGAGAAGGAGGAGKAGAAGAAGAAGGCTGCAGYGGACTGAAGACYGATGGGAGAAGGCTGGACGGAGACACATCTGCATGCACCTTCTGTGGATTTTAACCCTCCACGAAAACAAACAAAAACAAGGGGTAAGCGATTATTTACAACCGAACTCTTCATGGGCACCCGGGATATTTCCACGCGTCGTGCGCTTCGTGCGGACACGGAGGACGGCTTTGGTTTCTGTGTCAATGTCACGGAGAGGCATGTTTCTAGCCTGTGGAGCTGGATGTAGGGGGGGGGCAGAAAGTTAAAATGACGTGATTTCTTCCACACTTTAAACGTAAAGCTGTGCGTAATTCCCCAGATTGGTTATTATTATAGTTGTACAAACATTTATTATTGTGTCAACATTATTTATTTTGTTGTTGTGTTTTTTATTATTATTTCATTTATTCTTCTTTTTTTTTTCCCCTGAGCTTGCAGGCAACAGCTTTGTTTTGGGTTAGTAGACTAAGTGCAGACAACAACAATCCTACACTGGATGAGGGCACGCTTCTCCGCGTCACGTGGAGCAGCTCTTTGTAAAGGTTAACGCGGCTGCGTGCAGTTTAACCCTTTATGATCCGTCGCCCTTCTTCTGCCTTTTTAAATATTATTATTATTATTATTATTATTATTATTATTAGTAGTAGTAGTAGTAGTAGTAGTAGTAGTAGTAGTAGTAGTAGTAGTAGTGTTTACAGGGTTGGAGGGAGAGAGGTGGCACACGCAGACTAGACAGAAAGCAGGAACCAGGGTGAGGTTCCCGTGGATCCGGCAACATCTGGATCTGTTGCRTGTTTCTGTGGGTGAATTTCACGGCACAGTTGGAGTCGCCTCGGATGACTGAGAATCCGATGAAAAATGCCTGAACATGATTTGTCAAACGGTGCAACAAAAGGAGGCGCGGAGGTGGTGGTGGTGGTACACATATTGCTCTCAACAAGGTGTTGCTGGCTCCACAAGATTATTATTATTATTTTTGGCAGATCCCAGCCGATCATCATGTGGCCTGAAACTGACTGAGCAGCTTGACATCTGCCACGTGTGAGTCTTTGGTCAGTTCCAATCAGGGCAATCAATTTCAGGCTTGTTGCTATCATATATCACTCTACACGTGGGCATCGTTTAGCTGTATCCCTCTCCTCCAACTTTCCAGGAATTGCATAGCTTGCAGAGTTTAAATGCGTTCAGATTATAAAGGAAGCATTTAAGATTTTGTTCTGGAAATGTATTTTTAGCTGTACACTAAACAAGAAACAAGTTACAGCAAGCATAAAAAAATTAATTAATTAACAATCAAAGTTGGGTTTAAGAATGGAGCAGATTACGCAATCTGCGGAAACCAGGGTCTGCGGCTGTTTGTTGCGGACTGGCCACTGCCGATTTGTTCACTCAGGGTCTCTATGCCAGGACTGAATGTAGGTCACAGCAGACGTTTGGGAGGAAAAGAGGGGCGGGGAAGGGGGTGACTGGGCGGCGCAGCTGACTAGAAAGGCAGTATCAGAACCAAAATAAATCCTGGCCCCGCCATAACAAAAGAAGTCATGCAGAAATTTTGGGAAACTGGCTCTGCAATAAAGAAGACCATGTAATAAAATACAAATGTCCAGATGACTATCAAAACGAAAAAGTAAACTGAGATATGTAAGGTGAAAATGGTTGAACTGCTGTGGGAACTGGAGTTGTATGTCGTGTGTGTGGGGGGGTCATGGTCTAGAGCCACTGTTTTAGTCACAGAGTCACAGGTTTTCTTCCTGTCCTCCYTTTGCTGGCCTCTTGACTCTTTCCTGGGGTTTCCTGGCACATGGAAGGTGATGAAAGATGAGGACCTTGCTTTGTTTTCGTTCTGTGGTTTGGAGCCATGCAGAAAGGAGAATTACAGCAGTTAGTAGGTCGAAGGCGCATGTGACCCGTGCAACACATGCACTGAGTCGCTGCATTTTTTCCTCTCTTTTTTTTCCTGTTTCTGTAAGAGATGATATGCCCTGTGTTTGAGGCTTGGTCTCTGGGCCTCGCCTTGTTGTGTTGATGCACAGACCTTCCTTCTTTACATATTTTTCTTGGGATTTCAGGCTAACCTCACCCATGACCCCCACATTCCAAGTACCTTACTTTGCCCACTGTAAAGTAGGGTGTGGATTCCCAGAGTTTCATCGTTCCCTTTGTCGACGATTGAGGAGCACCCGCCCCTCTCTCTCTCCTTTCATGTCGGCCCTGCTCTCATTTCCTGAAACAGACCACTGAAACACGTGCAGGGGCTTTTGAACTCAGTCCACTCTTTCAAAAGCTCATTGCCCCATTTAGACTCTTGCGACGTGGGCTCTGTGGTTGGTCTGAGGGTGGGACATTCGGGATTCTTTTACCATGCTATCATTTCACAAGTGCCACAGGAACCAAACGATGACACGTGAAGTATATTTGAATAACAGAAAGACTAATCTAGGTCAAGGGAGCAGATTTGTTGCTCYAGTGGCTGTATTTGGATAATTGAACTGGAAAATTACCTTGAAAGTGCAACTTGGTGCCAGCTGCTTAGGCTTTATAYATCTTCAGATTGTAAAAATAAAATTACTGTGATTTGATGACAGAAAAAGTGGTACAACATTCCAAGAAACATCTTTAATATATTATTCATTAAATACTGAAGTCTGGACAAAAAGCAAATAGATATAAAATGAGCACAGAGGTTCTRGTGTTTGCCTCACTTTAAAGAAGTATAAACTCTGTGATGTCATTTACTTCTTCATTTGTTACAAAGCATTTTCTAAAGCTGACCATGTCAAGGCGCTGGTTTAGAAGAAGGGAGAGAAAGTCTGAAACGATTGGTCGTGACTGYCGTTTCCCCCTTTTTTGTTGCTATGGGTGACACATTCCTTGTACTGATGCAATACCAACACTGTTGCAATTGYCCCTGGTTTTTCTCCTCCCAAGCAACCGTTTAATCTCATCTCCATCTCTTCCTTTGTTTTAACTCTCGCTCACTGGTTCCCTCCATGTCTTTGTCTTGCTCACACCTCTGTCGACATTCAACACTCCACACGAGTCTTACGTTGTGCTTCCCTTATCTTGCTCCGATTTTTCTCTTTTCTCTCACACTTTTCACCACTCGGCTGACCTATATTCCAGCGAAGCGTACAGTGGAGGAAGCTAGACTTGTGTTTACTGAAGGCGGCTGATCCCCAGTTTCTGGGTCAGTGGGACACGCCAATAAAACCTCTCTCCCATCAGTTTTTCCCTCTCTTGTGCCGAAAATGCACGCAAGACTCTCACGAGGATGACCTGAAACAGTTAAGCCAAGTCAGAAAAATGATTCCAGATGGCAGTGCCACAACTTTTTAATAAATTCATTGCATTTGATTCTAAAAGAAACTAAACTTGAAATACATGCTTCTGTCCAATATTAATCTACTGTTTCCTAGAATCAGTGCTAAAATAAATATCGGTTGTAAAGAATTACATAACAGTGTTTAACCCAGAGGAGAAACAAAAAATAAATAATAGTAGTAACTGGTGCTGTAATTCCAAAGAAACATATAAATTCAGGAGTGATTTTGTGGAGTATTTGTTTTTTCAACTGGTTGTTAACATAAAGTACTTTGCTCTATATCTCTTCATTTTAGGTGCTTTTTTGGATCAAACGGTAAAACAGGGTCTCTGAGGATTAAAGTGCCCAGTATGCTTCGCTGAAACTGCCGAATCAAATTTTCACAAACTTTTCACTTCCCTCCGCATAAGAAATAATTGCGTGATTGGTCAGAAGTTAGAGAGAGTGTTTATTTAAAATGAAAGYGCTCAGACACCTCCTTTTGGTTCAACTACTTACTTCCAGAATCCAACAGTTGTAACCAGAAGCTGACATTTATAAAGATAGTCAAATGGCCAAAAACTCAAGGATGGGGTTAAAATAGACATGCATCAAAGAATCTATCTGCCAAAAAACTATGGAGCTTTGGCCGGGACATATTTGTGGAAAACTAACATTGGGCATCAGTGTTTGAAAAAAATTGAAGTGTAGAGTCCAGCTGGAAGTWACCCCATGYAGTGACGTATCCCACAGTGGGAGCTTGGTGCAGTTTGTCTCAGGAGTTGTGAAAAGTGTGTACGAAAACGAAYGTTGAATAACCACTTAACCACATATCGTCCTGTYGGCTGTGATCAACCRTTCTGAGCACTTAARTCTGATTAATGTCTACTATTCTTGAACTCTTCAATGGCTTCACACATCAAAACTGAYATCACAGCACAGGTTGGTCATTTCACTCATGCATTGCGTCGATCACCAGTATAATCATGGTTTTAATCCCATCATGGTGTGGTTATACGGAGCTAAGCTTATGCTTTTTTATTACCAGGGAAACACTGTGATAAGTSTACTTTATGTTTCACACATTCAAAAACCAACTCATAGCAGACAACACTATAAACTGCATGGACAAGACAAAGTCATCATTACTCRGTAATTATTGGCTGGGGATATTAATTGTCTATACAAACTGTTGAGCCAGTTTATTAAGTCAGATTGAAGAAATTTTGGATCTGTCTGGTTGTAGCCTCTGGGTTTCATACATGTAAAAGAATGGACGTTATATCGAGAAAAAAGCATTGGACCAATATGGAATTCTGAATCAATGGAGGGCATGAAAATCTAAAAAAAAAATGTTTAGAAAAATGGCTTGTGCGTTTTAACATTTTGCTTTTAAGACACATCTTGTTAGCTTATTRCAAAGAGGTGATTTCAGTTTTTATGTTCCAAACCCTTGCCATTACTTTTTTTCTGAGCACTCTATGGTGTCACTGAGCATTTTCTATTACTCCAACCTCCTCTTTTTTCAGGGGTTTTTGACCTATATTTATCAACGCCCCACCTTCCAGCTTAACCCCCCTCTCCTGAGCCAATCTACACACACCTCCAAATCTCTCACTAGTGTCTTGTTTTCTTTATCCTTGACCTGCATTAGCAGATGCCTTTGTCTGCCTTATCTGCTCGCTCAGTAACATTGATTTGGCATTGAGTTGTTTTGGCGAAGAATGCTGCCACATTCCTTTGCGGATGAGCACATGGGTTGGGGGTGGGGTGTCAGCAGTACTTGTGAAAGGGGGTTTCTCAGTGGAAAGGCAGTCTCTTGACATTTTTTATCATT
Organism: Austrofundulus limnaeus; assembly: GCF_001266775.1. Lineage (NCBI taxonomy): Eukaryota > Metazoa > Chordata > Actinopteri > Cyprinodontiformes > Rivulidae > Austrofundulus > Austrofundulus limnaeus. The sequence continues at coordinate 825,162 of NW_013952455.1, read as the reverse complement.
AAATTATTTAAAAGGAATCCAAAGAACACCATCAGATCTTTAAACTGACTCACACTTTGCTTTGCATGGTCCAAATTCTCATGAGATAAAACAAAGCTCTACTCCTTACACAATCTAGTTTTCGTGCTCTCAGTGTGTCTCAGACTGATGTAATATGCTATTGTGTAATTTATTTCATAAATGTGCTCGGCTGCTGTGTGTGCAAGTTATAATTACCCTCATTTGGTTTTGTTTAGCGCTGCCATTAAAATGTGAGCTTGTGTCTTTGAATATCTCTCACACTCGTTTTTGTAAGATCTGGGGTGACAAGTTGAAACAGGGCTGGCTGCCTTGCAATGAACTTAGTGCTCCAATTGCATCACAAAACGCAACATCAACATGTCAGGAAAAAGGGTCAGGGGTCACAGGCTGCAGACAGATTCACTCAGTAGGAGGGTCAAAAGATCAGACTCTAAGGTCTAGCAGCTATTCACTGGTTTACAGGGGTGGCACAGCCAGACATGCTAAAACAGCAACAACAACAACAACAAAAAAAAGATTCTGCACAGACTTAGAAATGTATCCTTGATCAAGTGTGTATAGTAGCACCAGTGGTCGTGGATTAACGTATTGTCGTTCTTTCTTTCTTTTTTATCCTTACAGCCTTTCATCTTGCAGTCAACTGCAGAGAGAACAGCCAGAAGGAGGGAGAGAGCCAGGCTCCCCAAGAGACTGACATGCTGAGCTAGACGGGCCGACCTACATCCTGCAGTTTGTGTGGAGATCGAGGACACCTCTACTGCAACCTTGCATGTTCTGCTATTCTCAAGCAAAACCTTAAATAAACAAGCATTCAAAACAAAGAAAACTGGAGGACTGAACTGGCCCACTTAGGGTTTGTTGAACACTGAAAAGTCAACCCTGAAAATAGATAAATGAGGGCTGGTAGTTCTAAATTTTGGCTGWTCTTCATCAAACTTGGGAAGTGAAGTACTGTCAGTTCAACCCTTTCTTTTCAAACTGGCTACGAATCAACAAAAATGGAAAATCTGACTTCAACTCTCAAAAACTYAGGGAATAGCCTTAACAGCCCAGAGCCCTACAGTAATTATGAAGAGTCTATTCCTTCTCTTCAGGGATCGCCAGCTCGTGGTCGACTCATCAAAACCAAGCCCAACGTCACCTGCAGGCGAAAGCGTCAGTTCATTTCCGATGAGAAAAAAGACGCCTCCTACTGGGAGAARCGGCGAAAGAACAATGAGGCCGCCAAGCGCTCCAGAGAAAAGCGACGTCTGAACGACATGGTTTTAGAAAACCGTGTCATTGCACTGAAYGATGAGAATGTGAGACTCAAGACAGAGCTGCTCCAGCTGAAGCTGCGCTTTGGCCTTATAAGCACAGCCTCCTACATTGAAAAAAGCCAACAAATTAGTGTGGGCAACAGCGCAGGAAATGGAGTCTCCTCTTCATCCTGCTCTTCTACTCAGTACTACTCCAGTGGTTATTCCAGTGGCTCTCAGGTGATGATGAACTCTGATTCCTCTGAAACAGAGCAGTCGGGTGAGGTTCACAGGCAGTTGGTGAAATATTCTCCACGTGGCTCCTTGTCTGACATGTCCGATGGTTCCTCAAGGGACAGCCCAGAACCACTGCCCTTTGAGATTAAACAGGAGGGCGACAGATTGGAAATGGATATCACCAGTGGCACCACAACCCAGATTATGTTCAACATTCACCGTGGTCTAGCCTCTGTACCCACAAACCACCAGATCCAGCAGCATCAAGAGGTGGATGCTGCACATCAGAGCCAACAGCAACACCAACCGCACCTTCTTCAGCAGCAATCACAGCCGCATCAGGAGCCTGTCCCCCCTATCAAAACTGTAAGTCCCTCAGCGTCTCACCCACCTGCTGCCCAAAGGAGTGTCATTTTGTACGGAGCCAGCAGGATACCCCAGGATGCAGATCTGCAGACAGCACTAAAGCACGGCAGCAACAGCAGCCAGACTGGGATCAGCCAACTACAACAGTCCATTACAGAGAGGTCCATTGAGACTCTGGCTGAGGTGACAAAACATCTACAGAGGAAGTCATTGGACTCCCATCCATTTGAGTTGCTAGACAGCAGTAATGAGGTCAAAGAAAGACAGGTGTTCAGATTTTGCCAACTTACACAGCTGGAGCAGGAGCAGCAGCACCCACAGGACAAGAGTGAATCATCTGTCAAACCGGTGAGTGAACAAATGGATGGGGTCTGCCATTCTCAGCTGTATCACCATCTCCAGCAGCCTCATCTTTCATACCGCAACACACAAGAAGAGGAGCCACCAGTGCTTAGCTATGAAGGTAGACCCAGAAATGAGGGTTACTACCGAAGGCAATTACTCTCTTCAAGCAAGGACACCACATCAAGTGAAGGCGATCCCTCTAGCCCTGACAAAGAGGTATCCACAGATGATGAGGAGTCCCCMTCTTTGCCTTGCTCAGACATGGGCAGCTATCACAGCCAACATTTTTCCACTATCCTCCAGACTGATTCACCTGTGCCTCATTATCAAGGCGGTTCACTGGCACAAGGCTGGGATCCCCAGGGAGAGGTGAAGGGGACTGCACTGCCACACAAACTCAGACTCAAACACCGGGCCATGAGCACCGGGAGCAGTGGCAGCAACAGTAGCAACTACTCAGGCCAGGACTCCCCAACCAGCCCCGCGCCTACTACGCCACCTCCTCTCCCCCAGCATCCTTACTTGTCCCTTTCTCCACTGCAGACCAGTAAACGGGAGTTCCCAGTTGGACCTTGCAAACAGGTGGCACCAGAGGAGGTGGTGAGCAAAGAGAGTGAGAAAAAGGAGAATGGAGGACGACAAAACAAGAGAAGAGATTAAGTGACTTTTAGTTTCAAACTTGAGACACAGTTTCTCCTCTAAGAACTACCCTGCCGTCATGCCTTTGCCCTATAATTGGATCCCATCTTTAAGTTCTTGGGACAGTAGTCTGGGCTTTTCTATAGCCCCAAACTACTGAGTCAAAGAAAGACTGGACATACTGTAGGGCTGTATGTGATATTTGTATATATTGTACAGATTTGTCATTTCTTACATCCTCTCCATACTTACAGAAGCACTTTTGTTTATGTGATGAGAGGAGGAATGGAACTCTGTTTTTTCTACTTTTTTCTCATTCAGCACCACCCAGCAGAGTACAATACTAAAAGCACATTTTGATAGCTCGGAAAAAGAATGTACAACTAAAGGCTACTATAAAATTTAATACATATCCAACATGTAGGTCTGCCTTAACTACAATCAAATGCAAACATTCACTGAGGTTATCCTCTCAACCAAAGAACACCACCAACATCGCAAATATTAAGTTCCATCCCTCTTCCCAAACCCTACCTCTACCATCCCATCCTGTTCATTATCTCCCAAAAACAAATCACCATCTCATTTATTTTTAAGCACTTCTTTTTGTAAATAAATGTGACATAAATGAATATATGTATCTATTTTAAGCCTATATTTTAGAGAAAAATATTGAAAACAAATTCAAGAAAAAAAAAGTTGTCAAACCTTCAATGGTATAAAGAGGACTCTGAAAGTGACCACCCTATGACAAATCACAGTTACTCTACAGTCACATTGTCCACTGTTACTGTCAGGACCCAATACAAGGAATAGATTGGCCATTTTAATGTTGGTCTCTTTCTAAACATTAAAAAACAATTATTTGACCAATTATAGAGTTTTTTTGTTTGTTTGTTTGGAGAAATTGTTTACATGGGACAAATAACTAATCTGAATATGGATAAGACTAAAACAAGCAATTTTATAAATCATTACAACAGCATCAAATTTGTGTTACACAGTTCAGCTTTTTTTACAGCAGCAGCATGAGAGATATCAAGGGGTCACATGACATCCAGCAGGAGTCTTTTATTTTTTAATTGTATTTTTGCYAAAGTAATTGTGTAATGCAAAATTGATGAGAATAGCAAATCCATAAAATGTCAAATTAAATTGTATTGATCTCAAATTGGCTGGTTCGAATGAATCCATTTCCAACACAGATTTTCCATTTTTAAAGCAATTCAATTTTTTAAGCTTTACATCATTTCATGCATACACTCACTTCAAAGTGGCTAAACTATTCCTTTAAAATAAACTTCAAATGATAGCTGAGCTTAGGCATTAATGTCCTGTTTACTCAAAAATGGCCGTCCATTTTTCAGCTGTAGCAGCACCAAACAGAGAACCATGTTCTTCTTGAGACTATGGCCTCATTAAAATAATTGGATTTATAAACCTTAAAGCCTTTTGTTTCTTTGAGCTTTATGAATTGTATCTTCTTGTTGTTATCTTTCACTGGCCCAATGTATTTATCTCCCTCCCATCAACATGCCTGTCTGTTTAAAAAAGCCCACATGAACATAGACAAAGAATGTGTATAGACCCTTTTAGATACATATCACAGCCTAGGAGTTGGGAGGTTTTATCCTGGGGAGGGATGCTTGAGAGCATGAGGAGGAATTTAGTCACATTTATTTAAACACACTACAGTGCACTGAGTTCACAAGGAGACCCTCCTGTAAAGAGYCCTGCATAGCTACTGTTTAATTTTAGTGTCATGAAATATGGTTTTGTAGTGTGACCAAAATATGACCAAGAAGGCCCATGACGAACTAGATTACTGAGTTGCGGTTCAGTAAAAGTTGATGCAAACACACAACTTAGCAAACTCCAACTAAAGTCAGTTCATGTTCCAATATTAACAATAAACATCAAATGAGGGCCTTCCCTTATTTCCCCTAAATGCCTTCATTAGGTGTTGTTTTGCAGGGGTCGTTCATCCCCTTCTTATAGTAGTTCTACTACTGAGTTGTGATGAATTGCCTTCACTGGATTCTACATGTCTGTGTACCATGTTTGGCTTTTTGGTGCTTGTGTATAAATGTAAAGTTTCACAAACACTGTAATGTTTGTTTCATTGGTTTTATATCCCGTTTTAGTCGAGGTGATGTTCTGTTTYCCTCTATGCTGTGTCTTTTACTCCTACTGACTGTGATGACATGTATTTGATCCACCCCCCCCCCCCTCACTTTTTTCAGTGTGTAATAATCAGTAAAGTTTGTGGTTTTGCCAGTGGTTTTAAAGATGAAGACTGGAGAGAGAAATAAATGGTGTGGTGTTTGGAAATGGGTGGTGGTTGGTCTGGCTGGTTGATACCATGTAAAGACACTAATGTTTCATTGTGCAAAGATGGGAGCATTTCAACAAAAATAATAAAAAAAAGAATAATGTTGACTCATTTGTTCAGAGTTTTGTTTGATTGGTGCATGTGTGCTTTATTGCAGTTTTATTTAGATTTCAAATGAAACCTTTTTCAGTGTTCCTCCTGTAACTGAAGATTTCACAAAAAGGCTAAATTCTAAAGGCACATCCTGTTTTCACTGAAAGTCTTGTGTTTCATACCATCCCTGATGAATACCTTGCTCTTTTGGCAAAGGGGCTAATGGACAATGAGAGAAGCAAAGCTGTGACATAGTGACACACTTTACTCAAATAGACCAGAAAATTCCCATGGCAAGTTAGTCTGATGTAACACTGGCCTACTTCTACAAGCTCACTGCATGAAAATACTCACATCAGGGGGACCGAAAGTATGTCCAAACTTCTGGGTGCAGCATCGGCTTTTCACAATCAAGTTAAAGACCTTTCAGATCTGACAACACGTTTAAAATAAAAGTGTTGCAAAAAGACTGTTAAAGAAAGAAATATGTTGGTAAATTGTATTTTAAGATATTTATTCTTAGAAAGATAAGAAAAAGCTAGAATAGATGTTTACTACAAGATAAATGGACTAAGCTAAAAAAAAATCATTTGAGTTCACCTACTTTATCTTTGTTTTAAAACAACAATACACATTTTAAATGAATGAATTAAAATGTTCTTTAAGAAAAAAACCAAAACAAAGTGATAAAAATAAAAATAATACTGAAAAACACTAAAAGGTAATGGGTAAACAAAACGGATATATAATTTACAAAAATTAAAAATAACACAAAACACACACACATAGTGTATCCATGCACTAAATGCACACATTTAATTAAAAGGTGTTTTTATTTTTGTGCTTCCTTTTTGGTTTTAGTGTTTACACATTTTTCAGTTCCTTATTCATCACTTAAAATGTCTGTGTTTCAAACATATATTTCCTTATTTTTCCTATTATTTCACACACAACAGGTGTTTACCCATTTTAATAGCTGGAAGGAACAACAAAACACTGAACTGCACAAGTGTGATGGGTGAGAGTCAAATTTTTGTGCAGTAAAAAAGTAAAAATAATATTCAATATTTTGTAGAATGTGTGTTATTTATCTGCAGTTTTCAGTGCTGTAATTCATTTAAAAAGACAACGCAAAATTTTTGTTACACACTGTCCCAGAAAAAGGTTTGTTTTTCACTAAACACACAGAGTCAATCTTAAATATTTCTTTTTTATCTGATGTTTCCCACTGAACCAGAATTAGGTCATTTTCATAACAACATAAAGGGCAAAGGGAGGAGCAGTAAAGAGGGGAGGGAGGGGTGGGGGAGATGAGGGTGGAGGTTAACCCAGTGCACTAACTTCATGTCAGCCGGCAAACAAAGCACCTCTTTGAGGTGGACACATCAGTGTCCTTCACAGTGCTCTCAGTCACACACAAGCAAGAACACGTGCGAACACACACACACATGTATATGAATGCAAGAAAAATAAAGCAAACTGTCTTTACTTTGAGATTTCGTATATATATATAT
>NW_013952455.1:816491-818367 GCF_001266775.1 Austrofundulus limnaeus | reverse complement strand
TATATATATATATATATCACCCGTACCAAGGTGACACTGGATGCAAGCGCAGCAGAACTCGTGCAGCTTTCTGCTGCGCCCCTTGTTTTCCTGATTTGACTTGCTGCACTGGCGCTTGCATAAACAGGTCACGAGGAAAGTAGGTCACCGTGCACGAGGCAGTGGAAGAGAGGGAAAGGAGAACTCAAGTGTAGCATTTGATACGGGGAATAGATTGAAAGGCCACGGCTCTGTTCCTGCTGCTTTGTTTCTGACACGATGATGCTTTTGCCAAACAGAGCAGAAACGGGATTCTTGTGTTACCTGGTTCCTCCACGCAGCCTGGGGATAAAGGGTTAGTGGGCCAGGAGAATAGGCGGGAATGAGAGAACAGAACAGACTGGAGCCGGGAAACCCTTCGAACTGTATTAGAAAAAAAATCTGGTTTGTGTCCAAAATGACACACAAGATGCTTGCTTTTTGTTTTATTTTATTTTGTTTATTTTTTTGGTCATAAGATGGCTAAAAAGTCAGATCAGATTCAGGTTAGATGACATAATTCCTTCTCACTGTAAATCCATCTGCAATCCCAAAACTCCCTTTGTTTCATCTGTTATTTCAGATAGTCACGATGACTCTGAATAAATGATGTGAAGCATGATTTATCAGCAACATTCTAAAGACCTGAATGGGTGCCTGCACACATGCAAATAAATGAAACAAAGGATTCTGCCATGGAAATAACCCATAAATACAACTGAAAGGGATTATTTCCTAACACTCCTCACAATTTAGCTTACAATTATAGGATAACTATTGAATTGACATTGAGTTTCCTTAAAAAAAGGACCATTAAAACAACAGAAGGAAACATTGTTCATTCAATGAAAAACACAGATATTATTCCTGGAAAAAGATCTCATTACTCAAGGCCAGATAAATAAGTTAATGAAGACCTTGTGGATTTAACTTACAGCTTGAGGCCCACTGTTAGCCTTATCTCATGTTATAGAGTGTCAGAGGGAATGTTGCCTAATGAGAAGGTGTTGAAACACAACAGTAAGAACTTAATAAATGTAATTATTTTATGCTTTAGAGCAAATGCATGTGGTTAGAAGTTTACATTTATGCATCATGGGCATAGTTATCACATCAGTATCAGATTTTTAAATTTGCTATTATTTTTTTTTGGGGTGAAAGGTCCGTTTCACTAATAATGACGTTGTCCATGGTGTACATTAAAACAGTTCAATAAAAGAACAAGTAAGAACATGAAACTGCAACTATCAGTTTCAGTATGAAGAACCTAGCTGTTGATGACTACTAGCCTCTGTAAACCATTTTATGACCCGAGGAGTAAACCTCATGAGTACCACTCAAAATTTATTTGGTAGAAGTGGTCTTGAAACAAATAGGTCACATGTGGGGTCGTATTCTGATAACATTTGTGGTAGGAGTGGGCGATACTGGGAATTTGATATTGATCCACAACCAAGCAAATACAGGGCTAGTATTGCTGATACGATACTTGTCATGTTCATTGAATAAGCTTGTGATTTTGCCTTTTTTCCTATTATTTCACACACAACAGGTGTTTATCCAAATATGATAAAACACAGGACAAAGATTTTAGGCACATACAAATGTTTGTAGCTACTGAAATAACAAAAGAAAGCTCCAGCATAAACAAGGTTTTAACAAAGAGGTCACTTCTGAGCTTGACCTTTGACCCCGTGACACTGAAATCAATAAGGATCAATCTTCACCCATGAGGTATCCAGATGTGCAGACGTGTATTTTCAAGCGTTAGCAATACAGAGCTTGGACAAGAAGACAGATCACAGACAGATAGATGGTGTCGAACTATAATCTGTCCTGTTTTAAGATGCACAAACAT
>NW_013952455.1:814715-816466 GCF_001266775.1 Austrofundulus limnaeus | reverse complement strand
GTGTGTGTGTGTGTGTGTGTGTGTGTGTGTGTGTGTGCGTGTGTGTGGAGGTGGGGTGTCTGTAAAGCTTAAAAAAAGACATTGTCACACTTAAAGTGAAATTTCTCGACTTCTTTTAGCTAAATTAATTCACCCCTAGAGCTACGTGTACATTTTTCACACTCGGTCTTGTGCTATAGGTGTATCCAAATTGGCTATTTAGCAGCCTTCAAATGTAGGAGTATGAGCTTTACTGACAAAATCACTCACAAAATTAAAGAATTCCTTCATTATTGTCACAAAAATCMTTGTCATGTAATTTGGTATTTTCTAACATATTAGTGTTCATCATCCCTAAGAAAAAAATGAAAAATTGTGAAAACAAAATGGTACTGTGATGCTTTCCCTCCTTTACTTTTACAGATTCAGTTACTTTGTGTTCCAACTTTTGAGGGTCAAGAAAGAAGCTACGGTACTTGCTTTGGGTTCTCTGTGTATTTGCCTTGATGTCTAGCGAGTGAGACACAGACAGTTGGAAAAAACAAAACATCCTTGTGTGTGGGATTACCCCAAATGCAAAACATTCACAATGGGTTGGAAGGCAGATGCTACTGCCATAAATTGTGCATAGTAGCATCTATTCCCACTAATTTCAGTGCARTAGTTTCTGGCCAACAGGTTAAGAGGAGAGAGTCATAGAACCACAAAGAGAAGAGGGCAAAATGAGTATTGGAGTTTAGAGAAATCACTAAGGTTTAATGAGGCAGAGTTGAAAAAGGAGTGAAGCTCTGAACATGTAGACCACAACACCGAAGCAGGAAACTGGTCACTGTTTGAATCACTTCAGATTTTCCATTCATCTGACAGCCAATGATTCAAAGTAAAGTATTTTAATATAAATTACTCACCTAATTAAAAGTTCAATAGTAACAGGGAGATAACTACTGAGCAAAAAAATAAATGAACAAATACGTGTAAGGATTTGTAGATTTTCTTTTGGTTTGTTCTTAGAAATTTTTTATTTGATTGTGATTATTGTGTCTGATTTACTCCTTTGTGTTTTCAGTCATTCAGTTTTCTGTGTGCGCCAGCAGTTAATTGTCTACCCTCTCACCTGTTCCTAATTGTTAATCAGTCGATGTGTTCCCATTATCCTAATTTACTTCACTCTTCATTTTGTTGCATTCTTTATTCCTCCAGCAGTCGGGCATTACAGGTCTATTTGTACTTTTCCTCCAGTCGTGTAGGTTTTTGCAGTGTTACTTCTCAAATATACGTAGTTTTGTTTTTGTATTTTAGCCTTTTAAGTCTTGTCTGCATTCTGGGTCTGAAAACCCCCTGAAACCATTACAGTAAGCAATAGTAAGCAGATAGTTACAAAACAGTAACACTTGTGTACACAACGGCAGAAGTGTGAAGTGTCTCAGAGCCAAATATACACGAAAACTGGCAGTGAAAGCTGCAAAACATAGTTTAAGGGTGTAGTTTACATTTGAATTTCACATTTAATATAAAACGTTTTGTGCATGACCTGCAGGTTTGTGAGATATAATGTGAAACAATTTCTGCCCAATGTCTTCATTCACCCACCTTCAGAGTGTTTTGAGGTGATGTGAGTTTAATCAGGACAGGGAGTGGTCTGAACTAGATTTACCTTCCTGCTCACTTGAGCATCCCTCCCCACATCAGACCACACATCTGTGCTCTCTCTCTCTCTCTCTCTCTCTCTCTCTCTCTCACACACACACACACACACACACACACACACACAC
>NW_013952455.1:789553-814265 GCF_001266775.1 Austrofundulus limnaeus | reverse complement strand
CACACACACACACACACACACACACACACACACACACACACACACACACACACACACACACAAAGACACCTCAGGCATAATTGTTTGTGCATCCCTTATTATTATTATTTTTTTTCAATTGCCCATTGTTGCATGTGACCTGACAAAACTCTAAGTATGAGCACAGGAGTAAGTACCGGTAATAAAAAGAAAAATACAACCAGCTTAAACAAAAATTCCCAAAATATTGCATCAGTTACTCCCTCCTCCTACACCTGCAGTGCAGTGGGATCCCCACTACTAGTGTTTCCCCTCGGCAAAGCAAAATGCAAATGCGACACCAAGTTCACTGCCAGCCGACTTGGACGTGAGCTGTTTCTCCAACAGCAGGATCTGCCAGCTCATGTTAGAATAAAGGAGAGACGCGTCCACAGGGAGAAACTGAGAAGGGAAAACACATGAATATCTGCAACAAGCAGATTGCAGCAGCTTGGTGAGGAATGGAAAATATAAACGTTGGAGAGCGGGGGGAGTGGAAAAACCATTGCAGGGAGTTAAACCAAAAACAATCAAACAAAAAAGCTGGCTCTGTCATTTACCTCATGGGGTTCCTTCCTGTCAGGTCACAAAGCCAGCTGCAGCACAAGTAGAAAAAATAACTTGAAAATCTGCTCAGTATGTATTTTATTCCACTTGAACACTCAAACACAMACACCAATCACCCCTGCCCTGTCTAAATAACAGATTAACTCACATAAGTTATGTAAGTGGTGGGTGCCTCAGAAAGACTACAGATTTGGTTGTTTGTGCATCCCTTACACACACACCTGCAGATGCAACCATGCATTAACAAACTCACTCGAGGGGTGCTGTATGAACTCAAAAAGTATGGGTCGTGAATTTCTGTGATGCAAACCCAAGTTATGAAACGAATGGTCAAAAACTGTTGGGATAAATGTTTTAAGAAACAAAAGTTGTGTAAAAAAAAAACCTCAATCTAATGGCATCATTTTCAAAGGCCAAGACTATAAATCAAAACATGAAAAACACATTTCCTGGCAAACGTGCAGGAGCAACATGTTTATTTCGCAACTGCTCAGTGAATGCCAAGTTTGCCTTATGAGATACAGTCTGACATGACCTGGTATAAACCAGAAATATCAGTAGAAAGTAGAAATGCAGTGGATGTAAAATGTTCTCACATCCCTGTATAGGGTGCAAAGTGTAAAATAAAATAAACATGTCCTACATTTTGCTGTTTACCAAAAGTTAAATTTAAATGTAAAATCTTATATGTAAATGCTAAATCCTAAATCTAAATGTACAAATTGAATATTAAATGTTGCAGCTAAATGACAAAACTTACATTTAAGAATTTTGGAATGGAACACAACCTTTGTTGTTTGTTGTGACATAGTCATCCTGCAACAAAAGCAAACGCTAATGATGCTAACACAGCTAATGCTGCTAACGCTGCTGAAGATGACATTTAAAATTYAAATTCTGTAAATGTTCGTTGAAAACAATATGGATTGTACCTGTGGTTCGACAATTTCAAGGGCAGCTCAGACACTGGATGCAACTACAAGTTTGATGTTTTGCAAGAAAGAGTTAGCTGGGTTAGTGTTAGCCACATTAGCAGCATTAGCAGAGATAGCCATTGCTTTTGTCGCAGGATGATGATGACAGAACAAAAGCCACACAGCAACAGCAATGGCTGTGCTCCACTGTGACATATTTAAATATAAACTTTAAATTTAGATTTTGGATTTCAGATTTTGATACATCATTTAACATTTAAATTTAACATTTGGGGGGGGATTGAAAATGTAACAACAAAATGTAAATGGAAACTAGGATTTAGACTTCGAAAGTTAGCTAAATAATAAAGAACATGTTATTGATATTTTTTAACATTTTATTTTACACTTGGCRCTTTTACTACCGCACAAATTCCAGGTAAAAATAATTTAAAAATGTGATAAACAATTTGCAAACAACTTTCATCTTGACAGATATGATAAACTATTTAACTGAAAAAGAAACTATGTTGTTTGGAGGAATAAAAAAAGAAACAAACAAGTAACAAGCTTGTAACATTTGTGTGCACTCCCTGAAACTATTTGTATAAAACATCTTTTGATTTAATTATAGCCTTAGTTCTAGGAAAGAGTTTATCTGCAGCCACGCCTTGACCTGGTAGTGTTTAAAAACTCTTCATTAAAAACGTGGTTATTTTTCAGACAGTGAAGGAATGTCTTCTGCACAGCTCATTTCAGGTCACCTTACAGGTTTCTATCAAATTCAGGTCTAAACTCTAGGTCAATGCAAAACTTTAATTTCCTTCTGATAGAGACACTCCTTGGTTAATTTGAATGTGTGTGGGGTCCTTGACTTTTTGAAAAATGAATCCCTATGCTGTACATCTTGAATTTTGACCTGAATATTTTTGGCAAAAGTTTATAATTTCAGCCTTCCTTGACTTAAACCCCAGCTCCAGTTGTGAAAAKCAATCCCCCAACATGATTCTTTCACCACCATGTCCTGATGCATCTCAGTAATCCAGGTAGAAAAAAATTAAATAAAAAAATAAGTAGGACTGAAGAAGACTGACAGACAGAAGAAGTCTCTTGGACCAAAGCTTTAAACACACCTTCTCATTCAAAGAGTTTTCTTTATTTTCAAGATCATTTCAGGTGACTACCTCTTGAAGTTCATCAATAGAATGCCAAGTGTGCGAAGCAGTAATCAAAGCAAAAGGAGGAACCTAAAGGAGGAACCTTTTTACTTTGAAGAACCTAGAATATAAGACATATTTTCGGTTGTTTCACACGTTTTTGTTAAGTRTATATTTCCACGTGTTAATTCATTGATTTGATGCCTTCAGTGTGAATCCACAATTATCATAGTCATGAAAATAAAGTAAACTCTTTGAATGAGAAGGTGTGTCCAAACTTTTGGTCTGTACTGTATATCAGTGGTTCCCAAACTTTTTATCTTCTGACCCACAAAACATCCATGGAGAAAACTTGTGACCCCAAATATTACTGGTCTGAGTACACAAACTTTGTTAATATGCCTAAAAACACAGGCTTTTTGACTACCTAAACAGCTTGTACACAAATATAAATACTTATTTATTTCTTCTGTGTGTTTTTGTAATAGTTGTAGGGAAAATATTACATCAGCAATTATTTTATTACCCTTTAAATTGATTTCTGGAGATTATCCAAGGTGCTTCATGACCCATAATTGGGTCCCAAGCCCAACTTTGGGAACCAAAGTCCAGTGGTTCCCAAACTTTTCAGCTTTTAACCCACAAAATAACAGTAGCAGAGACCTGTGCCCCCAGATATTTTTGGATGATAAACATTTGTATCAGGTCAACTAAACACGGGCATAGTAACAATATTTTTATACTACATTTATCCATTTTAAATACACTAAYCTCACTCCTTTGTAACAACTAAGGCAAAAATGTAATTATTTCAGAAAATCTTTTCAGGACCCCACCTTGATGTTTCGGGACCCCACTTTGGGTCCCGACCCCAACTTTGGGAAACACTGCTGTATATAATTTGCATTAAAGGTGAAATTTTTTGAAATGATTTATCACAGTGTCATTTTTCTTCCCCCTTACGGCCTGAAATTTTAACAGCAGTGTGAAGACTTTATGTGAACTGTAGCTGTTTTTCACATTAAGTATTTTTATAAAGGCACTAAATATGATACAAACATGCTAATAAAAATATTCCCCTCATTCACCTAATGCTGAGATAWAATTTATGGTTACAGATATTTCTTTTTCTGTATTGATCTGTGTAAACTGTCACAAAAATAAGAAAATGTGTGTCAGGGACAAAAACATTTAAAAAAATTCCGTGCAAAGATTTGCTACAGAAAACATGTGATTAAAGATGCAAYAGTTTCAAAGTAAATACATTCATCCATTAACTATACCTGCTTCTTCCTCTTAGGGTCATGGGGGTCACCGGTTCCCATATCCAGCAGTCACAGTGCGAGGGGTGGGGTACACTCTGGACAAGTTGCAAGTCCATCACAGGGCGTAGAGACAAAGGAGCCAAACAACCATTCTCTCTCTCACTCACATCTAGGGACAATTTAGAGTTACAAATTAACCTAACAGTCATGTTTTTGGTCTGTGGGAGGAAGCCAGAGTACCCGGAGAGAACCCACGCATGCACGGAGAGAACATGCAAACTCTAAAAAAGATTTGATTCAGCGACCTTTTTGCTGAAASGCATCAACTCTACTACCTGAGCCACCGTGCTGCCGTTTCATAGTAAATCTGAGGAAAAGGTAAAACAAATCTCACCTGATGTAGATCGGTCTTTGGAAAATCAACGATTCTGACTCGATTGATGARCTATTGGCTAGTCTGAAAACAGCGAGGTGGATTTCTGCCATCCTCACACATTTTCAAAATTGTATTAATGTGATTTTATAAACATTTACATCACCATCAATTTTTGCATTACACAGCTATTTACATGAAACAAGACATATCATGCAAAATCCAATTTTTTAGTTGTTAAATCAATTTTGTTGTGTACTTGGAGTCTGTAGGAGTACAGAAAAGTTGAATTTAGTTTCTCCCGGTGCTGTGTAGATATCTTTATATTTTTGTGTCATATTTTTCATCCTGTTGAGTTTCTGTATTTTCTATTACTTTCTCTGAACTATTACATCACAGTATTTGCAATGCAACAGACATATAAAGTCTGGACTTACCAACTGCAATTTTGTTGTCTTAACTCTCCTCTGGGTCAGACTCTAGCTATGTTTAGATGCACAAAATTTTTTTGATCGGATTGAAGGCAAGGGCCAGGCTAAGACAGATAGGATGTCAACCGTGAGACTTTGTTTCATTTCATTTCATTTCAATTTAACTCAAATCAATTCAATTCAGTTTATTTGTACAGTGCCAAGTCACAACATATGTCGTCTCAGGGCACTGTACACAAAAAAATTATCTAAAGAGGACATCAAATTGTTTTGAATCACTTCATCACAGTCTCCCATCCTGAGCAAACGGTGGAGAGGAAAAACTCCCTGCTAATCAGGAAGAAACCCCCAGCAGAACCAGGCTCAGGACAGGCGGCCATCTGCCTCGACCGGCTGGTTGGGGGACAGGAAAGAGACGCAGAGAATCACAGAACTGGTCCAGGTGTATTTTCTTCTGGAAGAGAGACAAAGAAAACATGTTATCAATAGAATTAATAAATGAATATATGAATAAAATAAAAAAAATAAAATTATTTTAATTATTAATAATATTTTCCATTTAGTCCAATGGAATGTTCAAGTCTGTCCAACAAAATACAGTGGTTCACAGTGTCAAATGTGGCWCTAAATCTACCACTAACAGTGCAGAAAATCCATCATTGTCAGCGTTTGCCAATAGATCATTAAACCGATAGCTGGGAGATGGGTCCATAGTTTTCAACAAGGTCAACATCCAATCCAGGCTTCTTCAAGATTGGTACTACCACCACTGTTTTAAAACARGCAGGGAACACTCCAGTGGACCGTGGGGTGTTTCATTAAAATAAAATATAAGGTCCTAGGATTGACCAGAGTTCCTTAAAAGTCTGAGCAAGCAAAAGGTCTAAAGAGCAAGATGTACATCAAGCTGCATAAACAACCTTGGTTAATCCAGACAGGGAGATAATCTCAAATTAAGAGAAGCCTTGAGCAGTAACAGTAGGCGATGCAGCAGAGTAATCAAATCAACAATCAAAAGATTGAGTAATCTTTCAGCCCTATCTCTGAAGAATATTAAAAAGTCCTGAGCTATCATATTAGAACTGCAAGTGGTTGATTTGCTCTCCACAAGTTGCGACACAGTGTTAAATAACTGTTTCAAATTATGCTTATTGTTCATGATGAGGTTTGAGAAATAAATTGCTTTAGCTGAGGACATTGATGATCGAAAATAAAATGGAGTGTCTTTCCAAGTCTGCAGAAATACTTCTAGTCTAGAACGTTGCCAACGACGCTCAGCTTTTCTRTGATTTCTCTTCAAGTTCCTAAGGYCCTCATTTAGCTAGGGCATAKGATTCTTTTTTGGGCCTTYTAAAGTTATTTACAGGAGCAACAGAGTCCAATAGTTCAAGAAATGCATTATTAAAATTCATGGTCAAAGTGTCCACACAAGGTTCATGAGAAAAAATGGGATCCAACACATCAGGTAGACAATAATTAATTTTAAACAATACATCAGGACATTTACGACGAGAACACCTGAGGGGTATTTTTCCATTTCCARAAACATGAGATGAAGAGATTAAGATATCAAATAAAATTTCTGAATTGTCTAAAATGGGTAGAACACATTCAGTCCATGGCCCAGATAAGGTCATGGGTGTGTCCCCGTGTTGGCCGAGACACAAATTGTGTTAGATTTAAGGAATCGATAATGTTCATGACATCTTTTAACTGAATTGTAAATAAAATGTTTTTGGGCCGCTACATAATTGTAAAACCCTCTTTTAAACTAGAACAGACTTCTATGGAAGCTGAAGGGGTGTGGGGRTGTGAAGTGGCTCATTTGGATTTAAAGAGACAGCTTCAAAATGAGTTGATCTGAGAYGCACCACAGAAAAGGGTTGAAAGAAGGGCTTGTGGAGTTACAATAAGGAGGAACTCAGACCAAAGCATTGCAGTTCCACTTTATTTGGACCCCAACTGAATCATTCAAATGCAAAAAASAAGGATTTAAGAGCATKATATGTGTCCTTTAAATTCTGTGCTTTATTCTGAGTGCAAAAAATAGCAGCAGAAGCTACCTGTCTTAATGGATTGGTCTGGTCATTTTTGCAGTTATAATTACTTTAATAATTATCAATAATTAACAGCTGTGACAATGGTYATGGCACATGGAATATGAAGAAAGAGGAAAAGGTTTTTATTCAGGCTAGGCTAAGTACTAGCAAAATGARTGCCACCTTTTAAAATAGTTCTGCCAGGTTTATAAAACAATTCTTTCTCAGAAATCACAYGCATTTGTTAAAGAATGCTATAATAGCTAAAAAAAACTGAAAATGGTTGAAAAACAAACAAACTTTTGGCAAAAAATTACCCTGACCTAAAGAAGTATGCTTCTTTCTTCATACATCTTGCTCTATAACCGAGACAGCTATATTGTAAGCTTGAAACGTTTAGGTCGCTTTCATTTTCACATTACCGGTAAACGTGTATCGTGAACTTCCTGTAAGAAATCATCCAGGATGCACAGAAAGGGCTACCACTAGCTGTTGTTGCTATTTGCACTTGCAAATAAACAAATAATTTGATGTAAATGTCTGTCTACTGCAAAATTAATAGCAATGTAGAGGCTCGCAACATAGAAATAGTGAGACTGAAATAATAAAATTCTGGAGATTAGAGCTGTTATAAGATGGCAGTGATTCACTTTGGTGTTGACTGCTTTCAGTCTAAATATCATTCCTGTAAAACAAAACAGGCTTTTCGAGAAKCTATGTAGAAACAATAACAAGTTTTAATGTAATTTTTTTCATAATTACAGCTTTCCGTGAAAATGGCTGAAGTCTGAACGTGCTTGCAGGAGGAGCACGGCCCAGATCAACAACAGGAGTTGTAAACAATCACACTAATCTCATCTAAATATTGACATGATGACTGTCACAGGTTTTATGTCACTGTGATAAAGCTGTTACTGGTAATGCAGACTAACAGAGTGGAAGTGAACAGGTCTGAGTGCAAACACAACAGCATAAGAGGCCTTGTTTTTCAAGATAAGACACTGATGTTTGTGTCTCAACACGGGAAACAAAGCCTTCTTCAGTAACACTTCATGCGTCTGAAAACCACCAGGTGTGATAAGATCGTTCAGCCTCTGTTGTGGTATTTAGATTTGTTTGAATGTTTTTGCCACACGCTGAATTCTTGTCGATTTTTGTTTTTGTTTTTTTTACTTCAAACTGTCTTCACTGATATGTATCTGGAGCCATCAGTGTTGTGGTGTAGGTGAAAGGGCAAGGGGTTGAGGTATTACACAATACTGGTGTTATTGTCGAGTTACATACAGCCGCCTGTGTTACTTTGGGTGTGGGCAGGGTGAGTGTGGAATGTTTGTTTTGATTTTAAAGGGCTCAGTTGAGGGGCCCAGGCAAAGCAGCATGTGAGTGTGTGTGTGTCTTTGTATTTGTTACCTTGTACGGCCCATTTTTCCAAAACATACTACCTTGTGAGGACCCACTGCTCCTTACGGGGCCCATATGTTCAAATAGTGTTTTTGTTTAGGGGTTAGGTTAGTACTAGGGTTAGGGTTGCGCTATAAAAATGAAGAAAAGCAAATGCAAAGTCCTTGTAAAGATAGAAAAACATACTGTGTGTGTGTGTCGGTATATGAGTGAAGGGAGGGTCCAATCGAGCCAAATTACCCTCACTCGCCTCTGTTTTTGTTTTTCATTCCCCATCCATGGCTAAAAAAGGAGGTCAAATGTGGTGCTTCAGTCAGCAGAGCAACACGAATCAAGTCTAAAATAACATTATGATAAAAAAAATCTGCATTTTGTGAGCTTTTCAACAGATCTTTTTGTGGCTTTTTGTGTCAGATTCATCAGCTTAGTTCTGATGTTTTGTGGCCCAACTTTTATTAGCCTGAGAGAAAGTTTAAAAAGGTTATCTGTGGTCACTGAGCTTCAGGGAAAAGGCAGTTAGCCGTGTGTTGTTCTKACTGTTGACTTTGAACGAGCTCCAGCCTCACTGACCTTGAGGACGGGCACAGACRCACAGGTGTTGGAGAGTGTGTACACTGAATGTCTGATACAAGTGTTTACAGGGMGTGGCAGGAACAAGGAACCAAAGAAACAAACAAAAAAAATACCCAAGCGTCACAGAAACACAATTACCCCTGGCAATAAAACAAATTAGTGTTGAAGTCAGATGGAGACTCCACAAATGYATACGCCAAACACATTCCGGAGCACACTGACCAAAACACGAGGAAACGAGCACTTAACATAGCTTACACTCCACAAACAGTAACAGGAAGGAATTCCATCGTGTTGAAAAAGCATTTCACACATTTCTATCTCAAGCTCCA
This sequence comes from Austrofundulus limnaeus, assembly GCF_001266775.1. Classification (NCBI taxonomy): domain Eukaryota; kingdom Metazoa; phylum Chordata; class Actinopteri; order Cyprinodontiformes; family Rivulidae; genus Austrofundulus; species Austrofundulus limnaeus. Next base: position 805,195 of record NW_013952455.1, on the reverse strand, counting down.
TTTAATTCGCTGGGTGACAAGTAGGCTGGAGAATAACTTTATCTAGCTGGCACGTTGTGTTGCTTTTCAAAACAAACCAATTAAATAAAACCAACTATCATAGTTGGTTTTTTGTTGTAGTATTTGGGTTGGCTAAACAGGGTTAGCTATCTTGAATTAGTCTGACCTGGAAAGTTAAYCAGTTTTAAGATGTACAGCCAAAACTGATTTCCAGGAAGTTCATTTAAGTCCATCAAGTGTTTTGTGGGATATTTTGCTAATAGACAACAATTGTTGGTAAAGTTTTATATGGCCAATTTTATGTGTTTCTCAGGCATATAGTTCAATTCTATGCCATAATAAAGTAACTGTGTAACCTACAGTTGGGAAAATGCTGTTTATAAGTATAAATCAAAAATTAATTTGACTGCATTTTTCTAAACACCTTGAAATTGGCCTCTGTCTCTTTAAGAACTTCCTACCGCTTCCGTCACACCCRTTTCTTCACGACATCACAACAGTTTCATGCCGTTTACAATCTGTAGCATTGTAGCCTATTTTGTTGTAATAATGAGAATTTTAAAAAAGCAGAAATATTATACAATWTCAGTTTTGGAAATTGACAAGTCARGATACAATTCAGTCTCAMAGRAAAGTACGTTTTCTGAAGAACAGGAGCAAGTAGAGAGAGGAATGTTTCAGCTTTGTTAGATTAGTGATAGGATAAATGGCTCTTTGAAGGGATCCTGATCTTTGGGAGGCATTTGTTTTATAGAGCCGTGCAAAAGAGCCGTTTGATTTTGAATGAGTCACATCATCACATGGGGAAATATGTCATCATGAATGGCGACGTGATGACATCATCACGTCATCACGTTACGTGTGTTTTGTCAAGCAGAAACCCCCTCCCCATTTTCCCGTGAGCTACTCTGCCATTCTGCCTGTTTTCCGTGAAAAAGCATTTGGGAGCAATTTAAGGATGAAAAAATAAAGCTTATATGAGGAATAAAATAATTAAACCGCAAATGGCTCATTACTGCCCGCGACTCGGCTCCTATCGTTCGTTGTAAAGAGCCGTTCAAAAGATTTGGATCGTTCGTGAACRTCACATCACTAGTTTAGATATCTCCCATTCATCCTCACATATAAAAACATCAATGTTAAGCTAATTTATTTATTACTAAAATGTGGTGTAAGCCAACTAAAGAACACAGATTGCAATATAAGTTACATATGATGACCATAGCTCACAGATAGACCAAACAACTGAACAAAACAACATAAGTTGTTTTTTCAGCTTTTCTGGGCAGACAACAATGGTGTTTGTATTTTTGAGTGTTGGAATTTACATCATCTTTTAATGATAATCTTGTTATTAGTCCACTGTTAAATTCTCTTTTGTTCAGATAGCCATCATCTGTAAAGTGTCTCAAAATTGACATTTATTATTGTCATTATTATTATTATTATTATTGTCGGGGGGTTACTTCCAAAATTGAAGTCCCACCATTTTTTAAGAACCGTGTCATTTATGAGAAGCTAGAAAAGAAGGTAGTCTCTTTGGCATCTGAAAATACATTTCATTAAAGTCATTTTTTGAAAGGATCGCACCAGTTGTTTGCCAGTTGTTGATGCCGACAGCCTGCAGGAGTCACGGTGGAGGTGCGCTCTGTGATGCGGAAGCTTGGCTAGGAGACACAGGCCAGAGGAGGAGCTGCTCCTAAAAGGCGATTCTAGGGCCAACCTGCCATTTTTGTTCTCCTGAATGACTACCTCAGGACAATACAGGATTTCTCAAACATTTATGAATGAGTCAAAACAAGACTCTGGGCATGTTTTTGATGAGGGGATAACATTATAACATGATATAAAGCTCAAAAAAGTTTATTTTACATGCTATTGCCTTTTTAAGGAAAACATCTCATACAATGTGTTGCACTTGGAGTATGTGTTGTGCCAGATAATCAGCAACTAACGCATCAACTTTTTAGCACAATATCTGTAAAACTGGAATAAACTCATCTTTGTGTTTCAAGGTCAGTTGGCTGTGGTGGCCCACTTTAATTGGGATAATTCCTAAAATTATATGTCATCATAGAAGTTCAATTAAAATGCATCCAGCTCCTCATGAGATTTTTTTTTTGCTAACAGAAAAAAAGAGTTTTTAAAATAGTCAATTTTAATCAAATATCTTACATTCAGTTAGTGTTCAGAAAGGTTTTGTGTGTCACTCAGCTACTGCAGATTTGAGATCGATATTTGAAAAAGTTTCACAGAGTTACAGCCATTTTTGTGTTTTCTAAGATCACTTGGCTGTATTGGCAATCTTCAGTTGACTTGACCTTAAAAGTTAATCAATGATAAGGCCAAAGTTTCTGCAAATTTTGTTGAAATTCATCCAGTGGTTCAGGAAATATTGTGCTAACAGACAGATACAAAACATTTGCATGTATGCACGAGCAAAAACAAAATAATGTGCCTTCACCTTTTGGTCAAGGGTGATACAAAATAAATGCGTTCATTAATAACTGAATTAAATAAACAAGAGAGAAACACTTAATTACTAAACAGTTTTTATTACTGCTTGAACARATTTTCTACATGATATCATCAGGTAATAAAAAGTGGAAATATGTGTCTGAAGAAAGATTTATAGACAGGTCATTGCAGTTCTGCAATTAAGACAATCACTTTTCAATTTTAGCCAAGTCTTAAACACAGCTGGTACTGTTGGGGAAATACTTTAACGACCTCTGCATCTGATTCATTTACTTGTAAAATAAACAGCACAGCTTCTATCCTCTGGCTGTGAAAACCCAAGAACTCAGAATTAAAGCTGAAACGACAAAATGTAAATTTGCACACAGAATTTGCCCAAACTGCTGTGTTATCTACATTCTATAGACATGTCCTTCTATTGAAAGTGTATACTAGTACTGTGTGTTGCTGTCAAGAAGGACACCAAACTGTGTTTCACTGTTTTTAGTTTGTGCTTTTTGCAGTGATATAAAGATCTATTATGTTCTATTGTATTCTAATATTTAAAGAACTGAATATACATGGTAATGTTACAAAACAAAAGTCACTATAAAAGCCTCTAGTGATAAAATGATCACAAGTTTTCTTTGTATCTTTTAAAGTCTAATGGACCCAGAAAAAATTAATAAAATGAGCTCCTATGGGAAAAGCAGCAAAATGTAGGTCAGCCCCTCCTGCTTTCTCCAACACGGCCCCACCTTGTTTTCACCCTTCCACTAAGTAAGTTTGCAAGCCTGGAATAAACCCATGACCCACTACAGAGCAAGAAGTTTGTTGGAAACCCTCCACCCCGCCCCCTTTTCCTTTCTGAAGAATAATCAGCAGCACTCCTAGAATCCTGACCTTATACAGCAGCCAGTTAGCTCACTCGCCAACAGACTAAACTGCAGGCACGTGTCTGACTTTGACTGCAGGAATGTCACGTTTCTGCAGTGACTCCTCTGAAGTCAGTCAAACATTGTCAAGTTTAGTTCGCAAACGTTTCCATGAAATGCTAGTGGCTAAACAAAATGGAAACAAATACAACATGCAAGTAGTAAAAAAAGAAGAAAGGAAGCAGAGAATTATGCTGTATTTTTTTTTCTTTGGGATACTGGAATGTAAGACACACTCTTATGACCGAGTGCAGCAGCTGACTACACAGCTGTGGTTATTTAGCCTTCCTGTATAAATATGTTGGTCCAATCATATTACTGAGAAAAGACGCCACTGACCGACAGACGAAGCAGGTGAACTGAAGTCTTGTCTACACACCAGAAATAAAATCWTTTTAAAAAGTATTATTATTGTTTGAATCATCACACAGCAAAATTTGTCTGACCCAGTTCTKGCCCACACAAGGCACTAACACTCTAACTCTCGGCCCAGATACAGCAAAGAATGACAGTCCTTTGGTGGCCCAGATGTGGTTTTCCAGAGGTGGATCATGCATGGGCCAGCACCATGTAAACAAATCCACAACTGCACCAGTGTGGCATAAAACAGTGCCATCATTGCCAGACCTGGCCCACGTTTGGTTGACAAACCACTTGRCATTCCAGCCAGTAGTCAGCCAGCTTGACACCAGATCTGGCCCACACCAGTCTACCTCCTATTTATAGAGCTTTTGGTGAGAAAACTGATTATTTTTATTTTTTAGATGGATCTGTGGAMTCGTGAGACAGAGGTTTAGTAACAATGATGCAACGACCTATTTGCACATGCCCACTATGGCTTTGTGACATAAACGTAAATAAAAATGAACACAGCATCTCCACTTCAAATCTTCAGAATTTAAGCCCAATGTCTGTTTTTGGGAGATACCATGTGGTCTTTTTGGGGGCAGCATCTGTGCACTTGGGATGTGGGGCTGTACCATTATCACAAAAGTACCCCCTACAAAACCCCCCAACTTGCTAACAGGTTGTTACATGTTATCAATCACAATAAGTTGATACTTAAATTAATTAAAATTGAAAATACTGAACAAATATTTGAAAAAAAGCATATTTGAACAAACAGCATGTTAAAAACTACTAATCAACAAAACCAATAACTAAAAATGATCTACAGAGAGGTTTTTTTTAGCATGGAAAATGTCCCATTTGCCTAAGTGGAGGGGTAAAGTTTAAAAAGTACTGCAGCCTGCCACTAGGGGACGCTTCATTTTGTGGCCTCAAATTCCTGCTTCCAGACCTGTTTCTAGCTCTAGTTTGTTTCAAAGCCATGTGCCCTAGAAACAGAACCAAAACAAACAGTTTTTTTATTGGTTTGTTTGCATTTTCCTCGCTTCATTCCAATTGAATTAAACATYAAAAATTATTTATAGGCTGAATTTTTTTAACATTAAGAAGAAACTGAAAAAACAAAAAAAAACTTTAACTCAAGGATTTTCGCCACTCCTTTATTTATGGGGTATTGCATAACTTTTGTTCAAATTATGTAATAAAGTGTGATTAAAACGGAAAAAAAAAAAACATTTTTTTTCAAAGCATATCCGGAGTACTGAAGGCTGAGCCTCAGAGGAGGATTTAACATAACAGATCAGTTAACTCAAAGGTCAAGACTCAGYATGATCAACATGATATGGGAGAAGGAAATGTTTCTAAAGTTACACTGACGAGCAGTAGGAAAGTGAAAGAATTTAAAATCTGTCATACGTGCCGCTTCACCACTGGGATTCATTAAGTTAATATTAGCTAATAGCTCATCCAACCCAAATACTTGACCTGCACAGCAGTGAAAGGTTTCCCAGCTGCAATGTGAGTAGTGCTCAGAGCAGCAGCAGGGTATAAACATCAGCACAGTTTACACAGGAAAGCAGATAAGGTGGAAGGGAAGAAGGAGCAGAGGGTCCCCCTGTGAGATAACTTAAATACGATCTGAAAACAGAATAGCAAATCTGCATTCTGTGACCTATTACACAACTTGGTGTAAACAGCACCGTTTGCATTAAATAAACAAACTAGTGAGAWCTTTTCCTGCTTTATTGGACTGCACAAATAAACCAAACCATGTATTTTTTTGTGATTTCAACCTTGCAGCCAAATAAAAGCTGTATTTTAGGAAAAACTTCCATTAACTGTATAATTTCAATGAGCAGAGAAGGCTGGTGTACTTTTAGAGTAATGAAACTCTCCATCTCCATCTTCCACCACTTAACCGTGGAGGGGGTGCGGAGGCAACAGGTCTAGGAGATAAACCAGGCATCCCTCTCCTCAGCGACAGGTTCTGGGTCTCCCCAGAGACCTCTAAAAGGAGGCATCCAGGAGGCATCCTAATCAGATGAACACTTTTCGATGCAGAGGAGCAGCTCTGCTTCAGTTGACAGAGCTCCTCTCCCTATCTCTAAAGGYTGAGCTCGGTCACCCTACAAAGGAAGCGCATTTTAGACACTTGGATCCTGAATCTTGTTTTTTCAGTACCGATCCATGCCTCATGACCACAGGTTGGAACATAGACAGACCAGTAAATCAAGAGCTTTGCCTTTTGACTCAGCTCTCTCTTTCTTTCCCAAAACTGACCAAAGCAACACCCTCATTACTGATGATGAGGCCCTACTCTGTYAATCCATTTTCCGCTTCATCCTACCATCACTTGTGAACAAGACACTCAGATACCTAAACTTCTCAAGTGGAGGCAGAGGCTTCACCATACAGGTCAACCTCTTCGGACGTGTATAAAAAGCCTCAAAAATCCGTAAGACTTGAACAAATCCGTGAGATTGCTCCATACGTCCATATCCCTGCAAAATGATGTAAACTCCTTAGAACTTACGGACAATCCATACAAGTTGACATGTATGGCTTCACTCTGACCTGGAGCAGGCATTCCACACTTTTTTGGTTGAAGAGCAAAAATTGTATATAAAGTATTTAGCCTGATATTTGAACACATTGAGGAAAATCCTTCCCTACAGCCATCATTCAGTGAATGCTTTACTTGAAAAYGGCCTTTATGTCCTCGTATTTATACTAAAACAACTCCCAGTTAGTAGTTCAACGTTCCACCAAATAGAAGTTCCACTTTATCATCACTCCACAAACAGGATTTGGTTTTTGAGCTTGTATTTGAGCGTTTGCTCAACACATTTTTTTGTTTTGTTTTGGGTGTACATGCCCGCTGTGACTGTGTGCCATAAAAATAAAGAACAATAATTGCAGCATTGCAGGATATGGCAGTACTACAGCATCACATACAGGCCTGGCAACTTCAGCATTTTGRGTTGTTATTTTGTGTTTTCATGTGAATGGAAACATTTCTAGAAACAGTGCTGTRTTTATGAGGGTATTTTTAGAAACATTTGGTAAGACAGAGTTTCTGTGTTGACAAGGCCTTGATTTAGTGTAGATTACAACACCAGCTTCTTCTGGTTGTACAGACACAGCTACCATGCCCTGTTGACTTACACCCCCTGCTCACGTTGTCTGTTCTCTTCATTCACAATGTTATCAATTACATACACACGCATGTGCACGCACGCACACACACACACACACACACACACACAGTGGGCCACAATGTAACTGATGCTTCTTTGCACACACAAAGCCTCTGAACCTACTTTCTTATCCAGTGCAATCTAGTTTGTCACAAAGCAGCAAGCAGCAGGCCTCAAGTGAGTGAGACCTGAGACCAGGCATTCCAGAGAGCCTGGCAAAACATTATTTCTGGAATCAGGTGTCAGAAAAACGGAGGTTCAGTTGCACTAAATAAACTCCAGTGAGGATGCACTGGCAGAAAACAGAGTAAACTAGTTTTTAGAAGAAGATAAGTTCCTATTAATTAAGATTCAATGCATATAAAACAGAGAATCTAGGTTTAAAAAGTGGTGCCTGGAAGATGCTTTTTTGTTATCCGATTGAAAATATCATTTTAAGCCATAAATTCAGTTGTTGATGTCTCATTCAGTAAACACGAGATGTTGATCTGAAGGTTGGAAGAAGGGTCAGGGTCAAAGAATTATCTTCCATTAGCTGAAACAGTGTCTGTACCTTGTGCTATGAGTTTAAAGCTAGAACTAAGGTTAAAACAGTAATAACATATTTGCATTTCTGCTAATTAATACTAAATGTAAAGTATCTGAGAAAAAGAAATCAATGCTTTGTGCTTTTTTATTTCCCTTGAGAGGACATTTTGGCTTCCCTTTCAATAATAAAGCTGATAAACCCATCATCAGTATCATGTGATGGGATAACAAATCACCAGAGTCATGTTAATGGGTTTATGTTTAAACAGTGGGCTGCAAAATGAATTAACTCCATTTGTGTTTTTTCTGTTTTGTTTCTTTCCAAAACTGGATGTAAAACAAATTTGGGGGAAGTTTGTGTTTTTGGTAGATTTGCACCAAAAATGGCGGTGTTCTTGGTGAACAAGAAGGTCATCTGACCATAGCACCATTTTATACACTTGATGAGCTTTTAATATGCATTGTTTTTATGCCACTAATCCATGAAGCCCATCTGTGTGCAGCTTGTAGTGCCCATACGGACAGATTCTCTAATTTCTACAGGGAAGCTGCCCAGCTCCATTAGGGTTCTCTTTGACCTCTTGGTTGCTTCTCTGATTAAAGCCCTTTAAATCGGTCTGTAAGTTTGGATGGACTACCCTCTCTTGGGAGTTTTATTTGTAGAATCATCTTATTCAGTTTGGTTCTTTGGGATGTTCAGAGTTTAGGATCTCTTTTTATTACTTAACTCTGATTTGTACTCTTTCACAACTTTTGGCATTTTTCTATTGTAAGGCCAAGCCTAGCCGCTCTGGGTTCAAAACCCGGCTGGGAGTATTTGCATTTGTCATTACGGCCCACATCCAGCCTGACTTCTGGAACCCAGAGACTAAGTCTACTGGGGCTAATATTTTTCACATAATGAGTCCCGCCCACCCTGAGGTGGCAGTTGACTTAAAGCAACCAGAACCCGGGCTGGGGTGGAATAAGGCCTGGCCAACTGTGGCCAGGCAAAAGGAAATGACAACAAAGAGGAACTCCTGCATTTAAACAGAGCTTTGCTACAATGGATAACAACACAGACAGTGCTGAAATACCTGATGTTTTTTTTTATTATTATTTGAGTCACTATCACAAAGAGATGTATAACAGTTAAAGTTTGTATAAGCAAAGATCAGAGAATTTGCTTTTTTAAGCTTGTTAGCTGCTTTTTTTATTTCTTTGTCCTGTTTCACTTTGGCTGTGCCAGCTTTTAAAAAATAAGCCAGATATATGACAAAAAAGGTAAACGTGTGTATTATGCCAGATTTATTAAACATGAAGATGACTCTTTTTTTTCACTTTTTATATTTGTAGGCAATGTAGGTCAGGCACTGTAAAATCAATGAGACATGAACYGGTTTTCATTTTTATATTGTTTGAAAAATAAAATTCCCAATATAACTTCTGGAGTGTGAAGTGTTATTTCATTATTATAGTTATGTAGACCCTTACAAAGACTCCTAGTAATCTACTGTACATGTGTGTTCTGTTTGCAGGTGCAAAGATGGTGCTGCTGTGATTGACGTGTTTCAGGAGCAGTTATTTCTTCCCACAGAGACGTTGAATTCTTGCTGCAGACAAAGGGTTTGACCAAGAGCCTAGATTTCCCACAGGCCTGGTTACTGCGCCCACCTGATGCTTGCTCTCAGTCAATGGCAGGCCGAGCATCTCATTCTCTAACATTCCTCCTCACTGACTGCAGCACATCTGAGAGGCAGCAGTGCAGGGCTTGATAAAGTATGAATGAGGAGCCCATTGAGGAAACGCGCCGAGGAAATTAAATGAGATTAATAGGAACAGTGGCTTGAGGACATTAATAACACAACTAAGAGCAATTAGTTGACTCAGCAGAGTTACAGTCTGAGCTTAAGAGGGATTATTAGGTCAATTCATTGTTTTGTTATGACAAAAATACTTCAAAGATTACAGCAAAAAGGAAAGAATGACAATTAAAAACAGYTCATACAAGTTCAATGAGGATTCAAACTTCTTAAAGATGCTGTATGCCTTAAAGGCCTGGCAAGGAATGCATATCACCCTYTACATTCCATGCCAGTTTCCTACTATGCTGCAAACATTTGRGGGAAACCTCAAAATGATGCTATATGCAAACTCATGAGATGTCATGCTCAAAATATGTCTTGTGAATGACTCTCAGCTGCTGCTACAACATTTTCTTCATCTCACTATATAAAAAAATGCAAAATCATTTTAATAATTTAGATTAATGTCACTCAGCTGTGGCAGACATCTTACTAGACTGGCTCCAAAAGTTAATCGGTCGCTGATATACATTAACTGACTACTTTCTAAAAGTTTCATTAAAATTCATCTTGTGTTTCATGGGATGTTTTAAAAACTATGGTGTGTCAAGTGTAACRTGTAAAAGAATATGTTTCTAAAACATTTTCATTATGTAGCTCGCTGTCATGTAAATATTAAATTTTAAATTTAAATGTGTAAATCAAAATTGAAACATTAAATCTTAAATGTTACAACTAAATGATAAAGTTTACATTTAAGAATTTCAGAATGGAACAGTTTTGGCTGTTGGGGGGTGTGGGGGGGCATCATTGTCCTGCAACCGAAGCAAATGCTAACACCACTAACGCTTCAGAAGTTGGTATTTAAAATCTAAATTCAAAATGAGTTAACTGAAAATAATGGAGATGGTACATATATAGATGGAAATTTGAAGAGCTGCTCAGACACCATCCACAACTGCAAGTTTGATGTCTTATAGAAAAGTGAGAGCAAGTTTAGCAGCATTAGCAATGTTAGCAGCATTCAATGTTAGCAATGTTACCAGTGTTAGCAGTGTTAGCAGTGGCTTTTGTCGCAGGATGATGACACCAATGGCAAAGGCTGGTTTCCATTCTGAAATACTCAAGTTTATTGTTTATTATTTATTGTTTATTGTAAGCTTTAGTGCAAAATGTTAGAACTGTGAGCTAAATAACAAGAAAAAGCTAGTGGAAATTTTTTTAACTAGCATTTTACACTAAAAATGAGCTTAATAATATCAATGCATTGGTGACAGTTTTTAGACATTTTATTGTACACTGGTGCCCCATAAATWACAGACACATGCACATGCCAGACACGGGGAAAATATCAAACATTATTACTGTATTTGGCATTAAGGTATGAGGAGATACATATTGTGCAACCCTGTGAAGAAAAACAATGCCTAAATAAATTGTTTAAAGCTCAAACTGAAACATTAGGATAAAAAAGGACAAGTAGTGGAACAAATATATATTGTGCTTTATTTAAATCCAAAACTTGTAACACCTTTAAAAAAGTCTTGTAAAGTTTGATTCTAATAATCCCTGCTGCTGTGTGGGTTAGCAGATGGATGGCACAATTTGTGCCCACTTGTGTGTCAGACTTACAAAGACTTGGCAAATCAGTTTCAAGGAACAGTGAGGGACTGAGGGCACACGTGATTGGGTGGCACATGGTGACGGCCATTACTGTACCAAAACCATTTATGTTTGGTTTCATCTATTTTTCCAGTCAATAGTCCTGATAAATTGACTTACTGTTATTTAAAGCATACTCATCAKGCAGAAGGCCTTCACATGTAGAATATATGATAGTGAAACAACTTCAGCTTTAAAAATAAACAAGTTATTTGATAATTACATATTTCTCTGTAATTATTTTAGCTCTTTCTGAATAGATACAATTAGCTAAGAGAGCCACCAGCTCTCACCACGCAGAGTGACTCACTTGTCAGTCTCTGTATGGGAAATGAATCATTGTCTCACTTTTAGACTGAGGTCTTAAAGACATCTGTGCAAATCCTCCACATGTATCATTTTTATAACAACCCAAAGGCCTTGGTGTGCTGAAAGCAATGAGTCACTTTTAAAAAACAAATAACAAGTATAATTGCAGTCTTTTAAATAAATTGTTTAAACTGTTAAAGTTAACTTGGACAACAAATGTCAAGCTTTAAGTCAGGCGCTTGTGCCTCTCCCATCCTAATTAAAGTAAAACACAAAATGTCAGTTGAAACCAATTTACACTTGACATTCAAGTATCTTGTAAAGATAAATGATATAAAATAAATAGTTAAAATTACCCCACTATTATCAAGATTGCCYTCATATTAAAGGATGTTTTCCAAATTTGTCACAATCAACCATGTTCTGGAAACCAAAGTCTTTATCCAGTGTAAAAGGGACAAAAAAACATAACTGTCAAAATCAGTGGAGGCGTTTAATCCAAGAGTGCAGGCAGAATTCAAGGAACTCCAGCAAAACAACTTCAWTACACAAAAATAAAGTGCTGATCAGGCAGCCAACTCTATGGAAATGTCAGAACAAACACTGGGAACAGGGAGGAGACATGAGGAAGATTGTGATGGTATACCCCAATCCCAATGAAGTTGGGACKTTGTGTAAAACATACAATTATTTAAAAATCCCTTTTCAACCTATATTCAATTGAATACACTAAAAAGACACTATATTTAATGTTCAAACAAATTAACTTTATTGATTTTTTTGCAAACATTGACATTTTGATTTTGATGCCTGCAAACACATTTCAAAAAAGCTGGAACAGAAGCAACAAAAAAGAGTGTGAAAGTTGAGGGATTCTCAAAAAAAACATGTTTGGAGCATTCCACAGGAGAGCAAGTTAATTGGAAACAAGTGAATGTCATGAAGAGTATAAAGAGACTTTCATGSAAAGGCTCRGTTGTTCACAATCAAGGATGAGAYGAAGTTGGCCATAGGCAGGGCCAGAGCAGACAACCACAGGAGAGAGAACKTATGTAAAAGAAACTCAAGAAACTAAAATAACATCAGTGTTTAAAMACAAAACACTACAAATAAAAACAAAAATATAGATCCTGACAGTACCCTACCCTGAAAGGCTCTAGGCAGTATTTTTGAGTCCCAGATTGTTCGAGTGCTTCTAGAATTGAACTTTGACCTTTCTGTCTCGTACATCTTCTAGTCAGTCTCTATTGATTATCATATATCCGTTGTGGTTTTACAGAAAGAAGTTTTATGCTTCTTTCAGTGCTGAGGGGGTGATTGGTGGGGCAGAGGATAGAGAGGCGAGCCTGTGATCTGGAAGTTGCCAGTTTGAATCCCCTGACCGTTACAATGGACATGGAAAGGGAAAGACGAAGCATCCACATCTGCCGTTTCTGCTCCACACAGGTGGGCTACAGTAAGCCTGGTGTTCAGTGGCTGYGTCAGGAAGGACATTTGTCAAGAAAAAACAGTTGCCAAATCCACATGCAAGTCCTCATGCCGAGAAAAGCAGCAGCTGAAAAAAATTCATAGTGCCCGTTGTATGTGAGGAAAAATACAAAATGATGAATGAGAGAAATAGGTATTTCTGATTATCTGAAGCAAACAAAACAAAATTACACATCCTGACAGTAGGTATGTGTATAGCGGGATATGTGTCGGTGTGCGTCACAAACCCTTCTCAGGAAGAATTAAAAACTGCTTTGCAGGAATWATAAAAGTAAGCTAAGGGCAATATAATTAGTGATTTCTAACCCTTGAAGCCTGGTGTGAAGCTATATATGCACAGAGGCTTTCATAATAAAATGACTAACTGTCAAATGTCTTGGTAAGCATTTTCTCATTTCAGCAAATATTTACGTGTTGTACTTTTAAAACATAATCATAAAGTACAAACAGCATGTCATTGTAATATAGATACATGTCTTTAAGCTAATTCAGAGTGAGGRAAAAAAGTTTCAGACAAATAACGAACAAGCAGTTGTTCTCAGTCTTCAGATTTTTTTCTAACAAAAACAATATTCTCTAACCAGCTGACACTTACATATAGACATATGAACAATAAAGGATTAGCTGGTAATGAAAATAAAAATGATCTAGAATACATTAGCAATAAATAAAGGATTTATCAGCCCACAATTCTTTTCTTCTCTCAGCACAACAAAAATGCACAGATGTGTACGTGGTAGTAGACAGACAGTGTCTTTTCTAAGTGGCACTCTAAGGAAAAATATGTTGGGACCCACCCTAATACAGTAYATAAATAAAGGCCTAGCATTTCTGAAAAGAATTACCTGCCATCTTTCATGTCAGACTTAGACTAAGCCCATAATATGTTGACAAATGATGGTGTTGTCACTAGTTTGGTTAAACCTAGAAAAAGACATTGTGCCTAATCTTATGTGTAATAAACATCTCTCAGCTGACTTTTAGCTGAATAGATAAAAGACTGGCTGAGACATGGCAAGTTTTCTGTTATAATATTGACTAGCTGTGGTGCTCATCTTAAACTGGGCTGACTCCAAAGATTAAATCATTACAGATGTTACATCCAATTATTACTTTCACTAAGTTTAGTTAAAATCTGTCCAGTGATTTAAGAGATATTTTGCTAAAAGCACAAAAGCACACGGTTATGGGAATAAACCGTTTTGGTACCTTCCCCTTTCAGCGGGAGATAATAAAAGTGATTTCCTGAATGTTGTTACAATGACTTATGTTTGTTTTCTATCTACTGCAAATAAGTCAGCTGTTCACATCTGCTTACTTCTTTCTTCCTCTTGGCTCATAGATTGTATAATATAACTAAATTCTTGACAAAATCTTGTTAGAAGTCACCAGAACTTTGTTAAAAAAAAAAAAAAAAGATCTTTAGACGCAAACAACAGTCTTGGTACTTTTTATCTTTATCTTCTGATAATCTGTTTCAGTTTTCTACCAGAGCTTGTGAATTAAATATTAGTTACTAAAATGCACCAGRAAAAAACACTTTTTTATTACCTTATTATCTTTTGCAAAACATGGGTGGGCTTCAGGGACAAGCTCAAATTAAAGTAATCACGGTTACGTCGCCCTGATATGCATCAGCATGTAAGCATTTTGAGTGTTTTATGAGCGCAATAAGATCTTACAGTTGTAAGAGTTTACTCCTTCTGTTAGAGTTTTGTTAATTATGGACAAATGAATCACTGCATGAACTCACTCTTCCATTCACCCCCGCAACCACACACACACACACACACACACACACACACACACACACACACACACACACACNTACACATACATACTGTATATAAAGATATACATACATACATGCCTACATTCATAAATATTGTCAGTATATTCACACAGACATATATACACACTCAGTGACCTGTCAGAACCCCCCGGGTCAGAACATCTGTTTGTGAGCAGTTGTGAACATGCGTGTATACAAGATTTCTCTAATGGAATATTTAATAGTGAAAAAAAAAAGCTTAGCATTGTTTATAATCCAGTCTTGTAAAATGATGGGAGTGTAAACTCTACCTCTTCTTTGATCTGCTGCTCTTCATGTCAATCTGATCATGTCCAGGTTCTTTTAGTTTAACCTTCTCCTGGGTTGTTCTCATCAAAAATGTTATGAGAGATGAGCTGTTAGCTCCTCCATTAGCTTACTGGGTGTACTATTTTTTTGCGTCCTCTGACATGTTTTCTTTTTTTTCTTTTTCTTTTTTTATTGATGAAACGAGCATGGCAGTACATCAAATCGTACAAAAGAACATGTATTGAACATTTCTGTCATTATTGTCCAAAAGTTTAAACAAGCTTACTGGGTGTACTGAACACGGCTGATGTCGACTCGTTGACACAGATGAACCCACCCACTGCTGGTGTGCGTTCGGAGGTCAGCCTGTGTTCGCAGGTCAGCTGCGAACCCAGACAGTCCTACTGTATACTTTTGCATTGAGAACTTACTGCGCATGTCCAAAATCTTCACGAGTTGTCTATGGGAAGCTGTAGCGCCGAACACAGCCTTAACCCAGAAGTGACTCACACGAAAACGTTCATGAGTAAAATAGAAGTTTACACATCAATAACTATAAATTATTTATTTTGCTTATCAGAAAACATATATATATATGATATATTGTCGAAACATTTATGTTCAATGTACAATCATGTCCAATCAGTCACGGAGGGAAATATTAAAATGTGTTAATTTTAATGACCGAGTCTGCAGAAAATGGCTTAAGGTGAATAATGCTGTTTGGGACCCATAGACAGGTTTGATTTTTGTGTAGAAATATACATTCTATGTACATGTTCACCAGTGGCAGCTGGTCAATAGGGGGCGCTAGGGTGCCGCCCCACCACTAGTTTCTTGTACACACACACACA
>NW_013952455.1:787853-789404 GCF_001266775.1 Austrofundulus limnaeus | reverse complement strand
ATGCAAGTTCAGAAGTCAAAATGTTCGGTTCTGGGTGTGTAAACCCACATTATTATCTACAAAGACTACCAGCATCAGAGCTTCTTCAAAGTGCCTGGTTAAGTTTTATTTTTCAAGGAAATGGACCCACAACAGGGCGGAAAGTGCTTGTGGACACACAGGATGAATGTTACAAAAACAAGGGTGAGTTATGAACTGTAAATGTGTTTTAACCGTCTAATTTAGCTGTTTCTACCCTCTGTGTCAGAATATGAGGGGAGAAAGAACAGCTGTGTTTAAGTTTCTTTACCAAATGGGTGCTCAGCACCATGTTTTACTTTCACTTTCGCCCCACACTGTAATCAGCGTGTCCGTGTTGTTTTTCTTTTTAAAAATGCTGGAGCATTTCAAACTGTGATCTAAAGTTAACGTCAGCTGTTTTAAATGCATTTTTTGCCTGGTGTTAAATACGGGAGCAGCAGAATGAGGCAGAGAAGCTATGAGCACTGTGTGTGAAGTCCTCATAAGGATAGCAAGATGGATGTGTGTCTCCTTTTTTCCTCCGTGTTGCTGTTTTTGCATCAAAAAAGCTGGGAACGTAATCATTTTATGCAACAAAATATATTAATCTTATTAATATACAAACAAAAACAGAATATTTAGCACTAGATAAAATAAGTAATGAATTTATTTATTTATTTTAAGAAAGGGCTGAAAGAAGAAATCCTGTGTGGCAACACTTTATACAGCCTCTTCAGACAAGGCTTAGTTAATATATGTTTTTTTAGTTAGTTTTGTTTTAAATTAAGACTTGTGTAACATTTGTTATCATTCTTATTTTTATCATGTTAATGGAGGGAGGAAGAAAAAGTAGTATCGGCTTCAAGAATCGGCCAAAAAATGTCGGCTGCAGTGTTGTTTTAGTCGCTCTGTATTTATGTTTTTTTTTTTCGTTATTCAAAATACTATGTTACTGTAGATGACTTTTAATGGTGCAACTTCAAACTAACATGTAATATTATTTTATGCTATTTTAACCAGACTGTACCTGGCTGCAATGCATTTCAATGAAAATGCACGTCTGCAGATTATTCTTTCCCAAGTTCAAAAAGGGAGAAGGCACAGCAAAGCCTATCAGAACTCCTGAAACCCTAAGCAAGTCTTACCACATTAGTCACTTTTAGTATGCCAACTTGATTTCAATAAATCAAAATCATCCATACTTTAATTATATCTACCGTATTCAAAGCCGTGTCACAAGGGCATGTGATGTGTGAAAGTGTTGAATAAGAAACTTTCCTCACAATGTTAAACAAAAATTACAAAAACAAGTGACACTTTACTGTTTCTACTATGCAAAGACTGTGTACAGTTTAATGTTGTTGATTTTTCCAGACTGCGCTGTGGGTTCATCTCCAGTTGTCCCAGACAAGGCCAGCATCTCCACACCACCTCCTGATGCACGTGTCTTCACTACATGTCCTGGTGCATGCATCTTCACTACACGTCCTGATGCACGCGTCTTCACTACACGTCCTGATGCACGCGTCTTCACTACACGTCCTGATGCAC
>NW_013952455.1:773799-786734 GCF_001266775.1 Austrofundulus limnaeus | reverse complement strand
AACTAATACAGTATCAGAGTTTATTGGAGGATGACATTTTCAGCTTCTTTCTCAAACTGTTCCATCTTATCATACTTCATGTGGACGTTCTCTACAGCCAGCTCCAGAAGCGGACCATCGACTCTGTCTTTGTTCAGAGAATCATGCAGCAGTTCACAGACAACATACAAAAGTGCAGGTAAATTATTTTGTATATTGTGCTGTTTAATTTTACTTTTGTACTTAACCACCTAATGTTTCTTGTTATTTTACCTGTTTACTAAAGATGAAGTTTTTCCCACTTGTTTCTGTTCAGAGATTTCATTCCTACTGTCTGTGAAGAACATGGTGTGTCTCAGCAGGAGAAAAAAACGTTGCTCACTGGGCTCAGGTGATCTTCACTTCTCCTCTGACCACAGCTGAATCTGAGGAGCTTTTCAACACCAAAGACAATCCAGACTATCCTCAGGCACAACATCACATCTCACTGCTCTGACCATGCTATATAGAGAAGAATCTTGTTAAAACATTCCTGACTTTAAGCAGAGTCAAGAAGAAATTTGCTTCTCAGTAATAGAAGGGCAAAATTTATGTACAAAAAATAAAACACTACGACATTGTCATGCTGCTTTATTATTTTCATTTGTTTAATAAATACACTGGCATGATACAACTTAGTACATGTTTGATTGCTTTTGGAGATGAGCCTATTTTGGATTTGTAGCCCCCCCACCCCCACCCCGGAGAGAAATCCACCAGCCGCCACTGATGTTCACTATATATATTTCCTATAAACATTAAGGAACATAAAAAACATGTCAAGTGGATAAAACATTATCTTTCTGGCTGCATATTAACTGTTCAGATTAAAAATCATTAATAATATCATATTTTCATATTAAAGTCACTAGATACATCAAGACATGACATTACCTAATTGTTTTTTCTTAGGTCAGAATCAGAAGTACCGTAAGTTTTTTTATTTATTTTTTTTATTTTTTTACTTTTTCAAAATTGATCAGAGAAAAGTGTCTTGTTAGAGTTGAATTCTGTTTTGGTTAAAAGCTCTCCTCTCTGTCTTCTCTGGTGTTATCACTCAGCGGAGCTCTTCACAGCTGTGTATAAAACAATTGTTTTTCCTTTAATCTTCAGGATGAAACTCTAACAGGCAAGCAGGGTAAGAAGTTGGAATGCTTGATTTTCTGTGATTTGAACTTCTTCTTATGTGCCGGCAGTATGTAATATGTTAATATGCAATAGATTACCAAAATGTAAGTCTCTTTGTCAATATCTTTTGCCGCCACAAATAGGCTAGGGACCAAACCCCGGACACATAAAATCTGAGAAGATGTCAGACTTCGTAGTACAAGTAAAACGGCTTCAATATACAGTATATACAGTATAAAGGAGGTCACGGTCATGACTCACAGTTTCAGCAACGTTTTTACATGAGATTTAAAACAGGGTTCCTGCAGGTTTCACCAACACAAACTTAAGAATTTTAAGACCACGAAGTTTAAGACCTATATCACAACAAACAGAAATTTACAAAAGAAATGCCTTAAACTCCGGCAGCACATGGATCAGTTGGTAGAGCTGTTACCTTCCAGCAAGAAGGTTGCCGGATCGAAAACCAGCCAGTTTGCWTGTTCTCTCTGGGTACTCCAGTTTACCTCCCACAGACCAGAAACATGACTGTTAGACTAACTCTAARTTATCCCAAGGTGTGAGTGAGAGAGTGAATGGTTGTCTCTGTGGTCCAGGGTGTGCCCTGCYCCTCGCACTGTGACTGTTGGAAATGGGCACCAGTGACCCTGAAAGGAAAAARGGGTTAAAAAACAATAGATGTATGCYTTWAACTTGTCCCTTTGAAGGTATTGTTAAATTTGCTCGCCAATGACATGAAACCTGATTGGCTGCAATATAGGTTGCGTGTTTGTAGTTGTAACTACTGTATATTCAATCAGTGTTGCGGGAGCATTTGCATTACGCGGTCATTTAAAATAATTTAAGATTTGGACGCAACAATTTAGRGAATTTTAGACATTTTAAGGTCTAAAATTTGAATTTTCAGGTTTTAGACTTTTAAGATTTTTGTAAGACCTCGCAGAAAGCTTTTAAAAGCAACAAGTGAAAGAGTTTTTGTAGATTGGACCGTCTTCGACTGACAGTAATATTTGTGAGTTGGAGTTACTCCATTTATCTGAGAGAAAATATGAATTTGTTTTGTACAAMTTTAATAGTGGGTGTTAGTTTGCTGATTATCCATGTGCCTATTTACCTAATTACCTTCTACTTAGAGCTGTGGATTGATGAAGAGTTGAAGCATACAGTGACCTCAATCCTGGACTGACTTCATCTGACACCACTATTTGGTATCTGAGTTAAAAGCAGGACATTACACAAAAAAAAAGAGAAAACTTGGATCACATTCAGTGTTCAAAAAAAGCTAATATTTGCCATGTCTTGGAAAAATAAAGCTAAATTTCTAGGAATTGTGTATAAAGATGTTTCTACAATGTTGCATTTAGCAGAACTGGTTGTTTATGTAAAAGGGGGAAAAAAAAGTTTGAGAGGGCTCAGGATTTTCCCGGTAAGAAAAAGCAGAGAAAAAAAATACAAAAAAAAAAAAAAAAAAAAAAAAAAAAAAAAAAAAAAAAAAAAAACAAGGTCAGCACAGTTGCAGAAACTAAATAAAGCTCAGAGATTCTTGAAAGATCTACAAAGAGAAAGAGGAGGAGCAGAGCAGCTCAGTGGGGAAGAGGCATCAGTTTACAGTAAGGGCCTCCCTGCTCCTCCTCACCGCTCAATCCTTCCTCCTCTAATCCAAACACCTGTGGGGGGGGGGGGGAGGCCACGGGGCCCCATGTGAGTGGCTGCTCACATGCAGTCACGACGCAACGTGTTACAGTAACACCTTTACTGCAGGCAACAAGCTATTACGTAAAGCAGATTGGGGCAGAAAACAGCCAAATGCACAGAAGCCAACTGTGCCAGGGTCGGTCTGGGACGTAAGAAAGAAAGTGGGGCAGTTGGTAATTGATCGCGAGGGATTTTAAACATCAACTGTTGTTTGTGTTTGCCATTTCTCTGCTTACATGGTGTGTTACAGAGTGCCACCCCAAGCTGCAAAACCGCTACCACACCAAGTAGCCTGCCAGGGACACATGTACATGCAACAAGTGGACTGGGAATGTGCAGAGAAAGTGACAAATCCCACTTACAAAATTTGAACCCACATTAAAATATGCAGACAGATTATAGCTTGGGACACGTTTTATTTAGCAGGTTTTATTTTGTTGTCTGAGCTTATAACACTCTGTCTGGGTATGACTGACGTGTCCAGAGCTGCCGAGTTCAGAGAGTCCGACAAACAGGAGACTGTGACAGAGTTAAACACAAACACACACACGCAGGCGCGCAGGCTGCATTTCCATGAGACTTCAATAAGAGGGACAAAAAGACAGGTTAAGCTGGGATTTCTCTGYGAGTATGTGGGCCACTGAACCTGTAAAATCAGGTTTTACAGACCCTGTCATGATGCAGGAAATACCAGCTAACAGTGACTCTGTTTCGGTTCAAACACTTTGATTCCCGACGGACCTTCTGCCTCAGATATGAGCAATTAAATGCCAGAATAGCAAACTCTGACATGGTTTTGTTGGAACCTGGCAAAGCTGTAGTTGCTGGGAGCATCAGGAGCTCCTGTTT
This sequence comes from Austrofundulus limnaeus, assembly GCF_001266775.1. NCBI lineage: Eukaryota > Metazoa > Chordata > Actinopteri > Cyprinodontiformes > Rivulidae > Austrofundulus > Austrofundulus limnaeus. Next base: position 783,044 of record NW_013952455.1, on the reverse strand, counting down.
TATGTTTCATACTTGGAAAGTAGCAACTAAAGTCCTGCCTGATGAGAGGCTTCTCAAATTTGACTTGACCTACTGTCATGTCCTCGCTCACCCGCTTTTCTAGGAAGCCCTCCCCATTTCAGAAAACCAACAGTTATTAGTGGCAGAAGTTTTTATTTTTTTATTTTTTCCCAGCTCTTAAGCAACTCCTGTGATCATGGACAACAGAAGCTCCAACATGAGCGGCTGAGAAACGTGGCAACATTCAGCTCCAGGAAGCCTTTTCACAATTATCGTAAAAGGTAGACATATTTTGTAAAGAGAAAGAAAAATACTTCCTGTTCATCATGATGTGGGGGGAAAAAACTAGGTTATGAGCTCAAATTAAAATCTGGGGGAAATAAATGTTGCCATTGTCTGTGAAGCAACAGGCAGAGTTGAGGAGATGGGTGTGTTCTGGGTTTAAAAATGGGGGGAATGGACGGATGGTGGAGGAGAAGGAGAAGAATGGGAGGGAGGACGGCACGTGAAGGCAGGGAGTGTGCAGTCTGAGAGCCATGTGCTGAGGCCAAGCATGTGAGTGACTGGAGCTGTTCACGTCAATGTATGACTCACTCTGGAGGAGGCCACACACACAAAACACACACAAAGACAAATTCATCCATGAAGGTGATGTGCAAAAACATGCCCAAAGTCTAAAATTAGACACAAATTACTCTGAAAAACACAAAYTATTAACAGACAACAAAAAGAAGCACCTTTCACTATAGTAAATAAAGAGCAGCATATTGAATACTGTAAAAGCCTCCATTTAAAAAATAAAACACAAAACTCTGAATAGATATTCTTTTTACAATCGTTTTGAGCATTTAATGATCTCCTGCAAATAGGAAATTTAAATTATACACATTACTTACAGCAGTGAACTAAAGTCAGAAATGCAGCCAGAAGTCTTTACAACACAAACACTTGAAACAGTTTTCATTTGCTTCATACAATATTCAATATAAATTAAGCATTTTAAACTAGAAATGTAGTCTGCRCATGTGTCCCAACAGACTGATGTTTAGTGTACGGAGCCCATCTRGTGACAATGAATTAAAGAAAAATGTGTGCGTGGCCACAAGATAATAACTCGTGGTCACATGTTAGTTAATGCTATGGTTCCCAAACACTTCACAGGCCACCCTTTGGCTTATAAAAGAAATTCCAGTGAACATTTTTTGTTGTAGTTTCGCTTGGAGGGTTGGGCATCGTTTGAATTTGAACGATTCATGATTCTGATTCCAGTTCCTAATGATTCCCGATTATTTTTAGAGACAGGGTAAAAAAAGTTTACAGGGTTTAAATGAGGTAGCTAACCAGCGTTCCTTCTGGGTGAAATAGTCTTAACTTTTCAATTTTAATTATATGAACTTTTTTATGAAATTCAGTAAGAATTCCTCACAGTGCTGTTATCAACCACTAAGGAAATATCAAATGGATTTGAATATAAATGTTATAAATTTACTTTGCACAGGGGCACTCTRAAAATTGTCATATTGCACTGGCAAATACATAATTTCACTTAGTTTCAGGAGATTCAGATTGAAATTAGGTGAAATAATCTGAGTGTAGAATGAGACAATTGCACTTGGTAAGACTTCTTAAAATAAGTATAATTTCCAGGCTAACAAGATTAATAATCCAACAAATTATGTTCTTGTTTAATGTAGCAGTCTCATTACGAGATCAAAAATACTTTTTGGCTGGATATAAGATTACAAGGCTTGGTTAGATGGATATTTTCTGCAGTGTATACACTTTTACAAGAGAGCTTTATTTTTAAAAAYATGAAGATACATTGACACATATCCAGTGTCTGATGCTCCAGGTACATATGTTACTGAGTTTTAAGGTCTAGTATAACTTGTTCTCTGCTTCGATGTTGGTATTAGACATAGTTTTACTTACCYACGCCTGTTAGCAAAGAAAGAAGCCTGAGCTGTGTTTAATCATGCTGGTCGTGCGACCTCCTTTGCATGATAAAATCTTATTCTTTTACTAAAGTTAAGAAACACYATATCACTGACTCACACTGTCCATTTGCGCACAAACTACCTGTGTATTCTTCTTTGGTGGTGGTCCAGCAGCTCACCTGCGGATTCTTCTTTGGTGGTGTTCAAAGGCTCACATACTCCTCATCGTTGGTGTTTTGSTGGCTCATCTGTGGACTTTGTTTGGCAGCTGCGCCTTCCGGTCGGCAGACTGGGTATCGAAAGAAGGTTTCAAAATAATTTTATTTAAACAATTCCGAGAGAATTGGCACGCTAGTCCCGGTTCAAATCGAAAATCGAGACTCRATGCCGGACCCTTTTCCCTTCATAMTGGATGAAGACCGCAGCTAAATAAAACTTWACTATGACACAGATGGTCTTTTCAGGGTCTTGATGAGGTCCTCAGACATATATTAAAACTTAATGGGCTAGCATATGTGATAGCCAGCGATAAGTCATGGAAGGTTTTAAGCATGCAAACACATTGTGTTTGTTTTAAAATTGTAGAGGAGATTGGGGTGGTAGAGTGCAGGAAAATCTCTTGCAAAGGGAAAAAAATCAGAATCAGAATCATGAGGCTTGAAGAAGGTCAGCTTTCTGCAGACCAATATTCCAATGGGTCATGAACGCATACTGGGGTTGTCATCCTGTTTGAAAGGGTACCTTAGATCTTGAAATTGGCATGCRTATTTGTTTAGTTCTTACTACAAATTAACTGACTGTAATGACTGGAACTCTATTTAGAAGTGACATTTCAGTTTGAATATCATTCCTACAATTATGTTCTTAGTTATTGTTTTCTAAATATTCCCTCTGATCTGATCATTTTTTGTTCTTTAAAAATTCTGTGTAAGAATTTTAATATTTGACACAAAAAAAGGATACATTAAATACTACCTACAAATCTTGTGCCCTGTAACAGAAATGTGGGCAGAAACATTTTCAAAGCATGAGAGTATAATGACTAAGATGTTTACAAAGGTTGACCTGATCTACAAAAGTCTCAGAGCTTTACCAGCAAACTGTCAGGATTCTTATTGCTGCATCCAAAGTAAGACAATCACCTGAGGTGAACAACATAAACTGCATTCCTCTGCCAAGGTGGAGTACCACATTTCCATAAAAATATAATCATTCCTATGTGGCACTGAGYCCATTCTCTATGGCCCTGAAACAATTTTTTACAAGATTCTAACCACAACTTTTGATTGTGACTAAACAAAGTATAATGAAAGGCCTAGTGGTGCATCTCACCTGCTGAGTTTCATTAGTTTTAAACTAATGAGAGCTGCAGCCATTTTGGTCTAATCTTGTAAATGAGGTTTTGCTACTTTGTGCAATATTGTGAGATAATAAGATTTGTTAGTGCTCAGACTATGTGTTGATAATAACTCTCAGCTACTACCACATCAAGATTGAGCTAAATCCCTGTAAAGTCATAGACATTTCTGTGTCAGCCAAAGTCCCTTTGCCTTGGCAGCCGTATTGAAAGAGGTGACAGAGAGGTCAGCTGTAGATGTTCATCCAATATTTGCTTTCTGAAAGCTGCATTGAAATCTGTCCAGTGAGTCAGGATATATTTTGTCAGCAGACACACAGGTAAAATCATTGGCTCCCCTTCGCCAGCGGGCATTAATCAACTAGTACCCAATATAAGCTTCTGATAATACCAGCTGTACAAAAATACCACATAGTCCCATCTATGGTTGCTCAACATTTTCACTAGTGCAATATCTCTCATTTTATCTTTGTATCTTAAGCAGCTCGTTGCAAAACCACTGCTTTTCAAGACTTCGATWCTAAAGATTGTGATTCATCCTCTGCACAAGATTGTTTAAAAGCATCCATGTGAGTTTTACTTCAATCCCCGCATTCTAATTTCAGGGCTAATTTTTTTCCTAAATTAACCTGAAAGAATTTTACAGTGACGCAGATTCAAGAAAACACGTGATTAAATCTGTCTGAAAATAGACCGATGCAACTACAGCAACACAAGATGTGAGCTTCCAGCATGTGGAAAGGGCAGCTGCAGTGTGGCAATGCCAGCCATATAAAAAAAGGTAACAAAAAGGATCAATACAGTCATTTCAGTGTGATAATGTTATATTGCAAATCTGATGTGATCTGTTAGCTCTTGTGTTGTAAATGACTGTGTACCACCATGTAACTTAATGTATAATAAATTCACTGAGTATTAGTCTGAGGTTGAAAACTGTGGTGGCCATCTTGAATTGGGTTGACCCCAAAATGTAATCAGTGGTAGATCCACATTTATTGATTACTTTCTGAGGGGGCTGAGTCATACTTGCAATAGCAGCGTTGTAGGAGGAGGACAACTGGACAYGCAGACCTCCACCTCTGTTTAACGGACGGTTTTTCTTCACAAAGATGGCTTCCTTTACTTCTCTCTCAAACCAACATTCCTCTCTATCAAGGATGGATAGAGAGGAACGTTTCAGGGATCTCTTTCAGGGATGAACATCTTCATCCCTGAAGGAGTGACCACTAGCCTGTAGATGAGTGTAAACTGCAGAGTCCTGACCTGACAAAGTAACTCGTCTGTGCTGGCTCATTCTTTTGAACAGTGGCTGTTTTGTTTCCCCAATGTATTACTGATCACAGTCCTCCTGACACTTAACATCATATACTATATTACTCTGTTTTTGCCGGGGAACTGGATCTTTGGGGGTGAACTAATCTTTGTTGCAACGTGTTTTGCAGTTTGAAAGCCACTGGGACRTCATGTTTAGAGAATAAACGTCTCAGTTTCTCTGAAAATCCCGCCACATATGGAATGACGACTGGTTTGGGTCTGGGTTTAGGGTCTTCATTTTCACCTGGTTGTTGGCTGGAATCCTGTTTGAGTTTCTTGTCGGCTTTCAGAAAAGCCCAGTTAGGATAACCGCACTGCTCCAGGGCCTGTCTTGTGTGTGACTTCTCTTTCTCCCTGGTTCCTGTGTTTGTGGGGACACTGTCTGCTCTGTGGTACAGAGTTCTGATGACTCCTAACTTGTGTTCCAGTGGGTGATGGGAATCAAAGCACAAATACTGGTCTGTATGGGYGGGTTTGCGATACACGTCAGTTTCTAACCATCCTCCATCTGAAACTGAGACATCACAGTCCAGGAACACCAACCTGCCATTTTTTACATCCTCTCGTGTGAACTTTATATACTTATCCACAGAGTTGATGTGATCAGTGAAATATTGGACTTCCTGGGCTTTAATTTTAACCCAGTCGTCATCAACATACCTGAACCAATGGCTCTGTGGTGTCCCTGTAAAGGACATCAGAGCTCTCTTTTCTACTTCCTCCATGTACAGGTTTGAAACAATAGTGGAAACTGGGGAGCTCGTAGCACACCCATGTTTCTGCCTATAGTATTGCCCCCCATATGTGAAATAGGTTGACTCCAGGCACAGTTTCAGAAGTTGGCACAGTTGTTCTGTGGAAAGAGTGGTTCTGCTGCTAAGAGTGGTGTCTGATTTTAATCTGACACCTAAGAACCACAGCATCCAAACCAATAAGTCAGGTGATGGGGTACACCCTCAATGAACAATAGAGCTAATCTARCCTATTGTTAAGCGATGACCCTCTTTTGCATGTGACTGACCTCTTTGTCCACCATGTGGAGGTAGTGCTTTTAAGGCTGAGTTCACCTGAAACTCATCAGACTGATGCTACGTTCACACCGAACGCGTTTTGAGTGGCCAAAAAGCGCAAAATGCCTCTCGTTGGATGCACTATGTTCAGACCGAAAAACGCACTAGTGTTCAGACCAGAACGAGCAGCAGCGGCTGCAGTGAGGTGTGGGAGGAGCGTCTCCTCGGCAGGTGAATAAAGATAACATTAAAAAATGGCTTTGATTTATTTACTAAAAAGCAAGCGAACGTTGCGCACAGCAGATAATTAACTCACCAGATGATTTAGAGGCGATATGTTTGGTTAGTTTTGTCACTCCAGAAGCTGCCAGGTGACGGACTTTTTTTTTTGTCCCAAGCAGCTGATCCACATCAGTGCTGATATATCCTGCCAGAAAACCCAACTGCACATGGTCGATTTCAGGTAAAGATCTCCGTCTGTTTCGGTTTTCAGTGGGAGACGCGTCGAACAGCGAAAAGTTCAGAWATTTGAACTCTGGCGGCGGCTCGGGCGGCAGCGGCTTCCGCTGCACCRCATGCGCGGAAAACGCTCTGCGTCCCTTCCGCCTTCATTGCGTGCCGTCCAAAACGTACGTGACGCGACGCACGACCCCTAGAGGCGCGTCCTCATAGACTTTGCATGTGAATCGGCTGCTCCTGCCACTCAAAACGCATTCGGTGTGAACGTACCATGAGGAAGTCTCTTAGACGAAAGACGAAACGTTTCACTAAGAACCCATCCAGAGGACCTACTTATTTTTAATTTTTCATTATCAGTGAACATGATAGAACTATGTTTAAATGTACAACATGCAGTGGAATCTTTTATTATTAAACTGTAGTAGTTAGCATGCTATCCTATCAGTTTTCCAACTTGAAACCGGAACACAGTAACATGGAGTCTGACACAGGATTTTAGTTCCAACTTCAAATGTAAATAAAACAAAGCATTAAAGTAGACATGCTTTTAACTCCTTCTTTTTTACATTTAAATCCTGCAGTTGTGGTCTATATAAAGTGGAACTGCAATGTTATTGTCTGAATTCCTTTTTATTGTTACTCCACAAGACTCTCTTTCACCTAGTTTCTGAGTTGTGTCTCAGATCAACTCATTTTGATGCCGTTCTTTTAAATCCAAATGAAGTGCTTCACACCCTGCCCCCCTCCTGCTTCCAGATCGATTCATTCTAGTTTGAAAGAAGGCTTTACTACTATATAGCGATGCCAAAACTTTTTATTTACAAATTAAATAAAAAAGATGTCAAAAAGAGAAGACTTGTCCATCCAGCCTTACAGGTTGGAGCCAGAGTCTGACCCAGAGCCAGAGGAGAATGAAAACAATAAAATTGTAGTTGGTAAATCCAAACCTTATTTGGCAGTTATGTCACAAATACTCTGAAGTAATAGTTCAGAAAACATCACAGAAAATAGAGAAAATGGGTTGAAAAATATGACCCAAAGAGAATATCAAGATATCTACAGGCTTTTTTTTCCCAAGCCTGTTTGTTATTTTAAGATAAACAGGTTTTATAAGCCTGACAAAGTAAAATTATTGGGGCTCTCATTTGTCAATCCTTTAGCCTAGCCTGGACAAAGAGTGTTGTCTATTTATTCAAATTCCATACTCTATTGTYACAGCTAATAAAGTGCTAGATTAGGCAAAACATCTCTTCAAAATCTATTTCTTTAAGCAAAAAATGGTGGACAGTCAGGAGCAATTAAAATTTGTATTAATTGAATGTTTCTTAGCTACAACCACACCAAATTTTAGTACAATAACAATAGACAATAAAGCACAATAATATTGCTTTCAAGAATCATCATTCTTGCTTGTTTGGGATATTTTTGTCCTTGCTGTTTAAGGCAGCTGATTTTTATTTTTTTTTATTTATTTTATTTTTTTTTGCAACAAGATTTACCCAGATAAGACAGGGAGTGGTCATACACAGTCAGCACAGATCAGAGAAAACATTAAACAGTGTTTGTATAACTTTCACACCCTCATCTGCTCCTGAAATGCTGCTATGTCACAACCATGAAGGCAAACAGTGGAAACCTCTGCTTCCAGATCCTCAACTTTGCCAGAACACTAGGCAGCTAAAACAACAACAAAAACAAACTACTAAGTGTGAGAGTAATTCATACTCTCAAAGATTTGTATCACTTTTTTACATGACACACATCCTTTTTGCCAAGTAGGCAGGAAATGATGTAACCCCACCTTGTGCAAACAATGCAGAAGCTGTCAGAGAAATGAAAACAGAACAACACAGAGCCTTTATATGCTACAGCTTTGTGTCAGGGTTATTTGTGGGTTTTATCATGCTTTAATAAAAATCCTCTCATGCTGAGRTGTTAATCCAAATTTTAAAATGATTAGGCTATATGTGCAAACTTATGCAGTATTGCAAGACGTCACACTCAGAGTAATTGTGATTGACTCTCATCAACGATCACAAAAACTTTAGCCAAATACTTGTAAAATTGGCTGCTTTAAAGACATGTTTGTGTTGGTTAAAGTCAATTAGCTGTGATCACCTTGAATTGGGGTGAAAATTTGTCCAGCGGTTCATGAGATAGTTTATTATAGATAAATACATGAACATCAAGATGGGCAAAAACATTTTCATCCACCATTGCCTTTCCAGCAGTGGGCGATGACTTAAGAGGGAATCCAGCATCAGGCATAAAGTGAGACGCCTCTTCCTTCCTCAAACACTTTTGCCCTAGGGGATGAGGATCAGCAATTTTATTGACAACTACAGTATAGTCTCATCAGTCCTGATTACAGTCCGGCTATGCCGATTCCTTTCCGGAATAACCCCAAATAAAACCTTTAAAAGGCTCATCAGCCAGGCAGAGTTTACTTTAAATACCACTCTGATGTTTCATGGTGAAAGGCATCATTGCTACAGTAAGTTTTGTTCCAAGTCTGCACGCAGCTCAGACACACAGCCTGGCTCACTGGGCATGCATAATACATGAGATAGTAGGAGATGAGAGCCAATGTCCTGGTTCTCCTCCAGAACTGCTGACCTATGCAGCAACCCCTCTAACTCACAATGTGAGGCAAATCCTCAGCGAATGTATCCCAACCCAGAACCCTTTGCTGAGTGAGCATCTGCTGCAGCCAAGAGCATGACAACTGGGCCGGCAGGCTTCTCTCACTTCTGTCACAAGTCTGGACTCTGAGCAGCCAGAGCTAACTTTAGTTTTCAGTTTTAAGGACAAAAAAGATTCTAAAAATGTTTTTCCTTCAGGTTTAAGTTGTGCAAAGACCATTGAGACCTTTAGAATATCCACACCAGTAATCTACATTACAGGGGTTAAAGTGGTAGCTGCACTAAGAAATGAGCTGAGAGTGGAAGTGGAAAACTCACAGACAGGAATATACCCCCACCTGGCGAAACCTGCATGTCAGCACAGCTTCCAGTTGAAAAACTCACTGAAGGCTGAGCAGGCAGGTCATTTGCGCCACTCAGTGGAACTGTTCAGACAGATATGAAGTTTATTATCTCCTCTGTATGTGTGTGTGTGTGTGTGTGTGTGTGTGTGCGTGCGTGCGTGCGTGCGTGCATGTGTGTGTAT
>NW_013952455.1:766576-771480 GCF_001266775.1 Austrofundulus limnaeus | reverse complement strand
TTCTTGTGTTCTTAGTCTTAAGAAGCACGAGTACAAGTAGTTCTTTTTTTACAAGCATTTCTTAGCCCTTTGATCATCCATGGTTTGTCATCTTGCTTTGTGTAATTTTTTTCAAACTTTTTTTTATACAAACATCCTAAAATGTTCATGAAAGCATCATATGCTTTGTTCACATTGCCAACATACATATATCATTCCAGTTTTGTTTTCCCAAGTCATCCTTTAAATTGTCCGTAGCTTTTTTTGATGTGTCAATTCTTTTTTTCTTAGTTGTATCTACTTTTGTGTTGTATTGATCATTTTTATAAATCATGAAAACTGGTAGGTGATCACTTACATCAGTAATACCACTCGTTATCTCTCTTTTTGTTATGTTTGTGAAAATATTATCRATTATTGTGGCTCTATAAGTAGTGATTCTTGTAGGTTTTGATATCAATGGATAGAGATTTAAACTGTGCATAGAATTTAAGAATGCACCAATATTATTTGTATCTGTTGTATTTCCCAGGTCAGTATTGAAGTCTCCACACAGAAAAATTGTTTTGTTAGCACTCTTTCATGAACTATTTCATGAACCACTGGGTAGATTTTAACAAAACTTTCAGTAAATGATAATTGTGTGTACCTAGTAACCTAATTTGCCTGTTTAAAAAAATTCTGTAATGACTAACTAAATGGGTGTAATAAAAGAAATACAAAAGGAAAACATTAGATGTACTTCTACAAATGGATTAAATTTTAGAGTTAACACAATTCAAGATGGTCACCACAGCTCATCAACATCATCTAATAYTGAGATACAATTTGGTGTGGCAGTAGCTGAAATTATTTACGGGACAGCACATGTACTCCAAGTCCAGATTAAAATGAGAAACAAGCTTGGAGCTTTGGCTTTAACTGCAACGTTGGAACACTCTGTGTGTTAGCAAATTAACTCATGAACGACTTGACATTTTTTATTGAAACATGTAAAAGTTATAACTGGATGTACATCTCAAATGTCAATAAAATTTATTACGGCTCCCACTAATATCCTTTTACCAACTCAAAAGTGATATACCATACTCCAAATTACAAAAAAAAAAAAAAAATACGGTAACATTTATGTGGTAGTAGATGAATGTCATCCTAAAAACACACTCATCTTCTGAAATGTGGCGGTGACTGCTATGTAGGAAAATATGCGTTGTTCAAAGTGGCGTGTCTGAATAAAACAGGAATCCACTGGATTATTCTTAAAACTTTATTTTCAATCTTCTGACTCYAATCAGGGACACAGYACAGCACTCAGCAGGCCTCAGTGTAAGACCTTGGGCTGAAAACCCAAACAAAACACAGCAGCCTTCCTCTGAGCAGAGACTCTGCAACACACTAACAACTTCTTTCTACTGTAAAAAATGAATTGAGCTTATAATGCATTTCTCTTACTGGTTACACTTCTGGAGGTGTTATCTTTTATGTCAGATGTAGAACATAACTCAAATTTTTTAGGCTAAAGAAAGAACACATGATAAGAAACACACCAACTCTTTGTCTGCTTTAACCATAAAGGCTGAAATGATTAGAAAGTATAAAATACAATGTTGCATCTAATTTTCAGTTAATTAGTTACAAAATTTCCTTCAGCTATTTTAAATTCATCTGTGGCACTTTTTCAAGAAATGCAAGGTCTTTAAATGTTTGAATGAAGGAGCCTGTTTTTGAACAGCTAATGAACTAAAGGTGAAACTTTTTTTTAAATGACTGAGGATGTGAAGAGACATTAAAAATGGATCCATTATATTTTTACTAAAGTATATTGCACAGTATTTTCTGTTACAATCTCATATGGTATCTTAATATTACTAATGTTATAGTTAATCTTATGTATCTATTTATTGTTTTAACACTTTAAGAACACTTTAAGATCTGCTGCTGCTGTTACACCTGAATTTCTCCTCTGTGGGACAAAAAAAAAGGCTGTTTCTATTGTATTGTATTCTGTTCTGGTCGGTGTATAATCAGTGTATCATTTGTTCTTTCTATTTTCAATTGCCAATCAAAAATCAAATGAAAAATTGACTGGTTATTTTGTTTTTTGTTTTAAACAAAAAAATGCATGTTTTTTCATATTTTGTTTTTACACTCTGTTGTATTCTGTTCTATATTTTTGTGTTAACAAAGTTGTGAAGTAATTTTATTGTTGTGACACATGAACGCCTGCAGGTGTCAGTGAGAATATACACTGAGAAAAAAGTATTTCTGTCTGATGAATTTCCATTTTAGTCTTTTGGATGTAATTAGCATTTAAAAATAAACTCAAACCTTTTGAAAAAGGCACCTAAAAATCCCTTTCTTAGAAAATTATGTTTTTCCTTTTTTATCTGTTGGCTTAAGATGTAAATTATAGAGGAGGCACAGCGCACCTGCCCAACCCCACAGTGAAGCATGGTGGKGGGAGCATCTTGATGTGGGTGTACTCTGTGAGACTAGTCAGGAGTTAGTGTCAGCTCATGGAACAAATTGCAGTGGTTTTCTCAATGAAATTCTGTTCAGAGCTCAGTGTGGAGATGTGTCTCTTTTATGATAGTTATTTTTACATTCTGTGTTCTTTTTCTGTGTATCTGTTTTCCTCCTCCTCAGTCTTTGTCCACAGCTCCTCCCACTCCTGTTCCAGTGTTTGTCTTTTCTGTTCATTAGTGTCTCCATATATTGTGTGTCCTTGTGTTAGGTAATCAGTTCTGCATTGTATTGGCTATCTGCCACATGTCTCGGTTTCTTCTCGCATAAAAAAAAGAACTTGCAGACACATCAGCCTTTTTCTCTATTTAATAAATCACTTTGTTTTAGAACTCCTTGTGCCTGCCTGCGTCTGGGTCCAAACTAGTTAAAACTGTGATAATCAGGTCCTCAAACTGGGCCGAAGGCTCAACTTCAGCGTGACAATGACCCAAAGTGCACAACACAAGAGTGGCTTAAAGACATTTCTGTCATTGTCCTCGAGTTTACCAGTCAGAGATCTGAGTTGAGTTCTGTCAATCATCCCTGGAGAGACATGAAATAGCTGTCAGTCCCCAGCCAACACTAACCATTTTAAGATTTACAAAACAGAACCACATAACCCTTATCCCAGCTATGTAAAGCTTGTATCAAACCTAAAAGGCCTCAGGGCTGGAACTGCTGCTGAAGGTGCTTCAGCTCACCAGGGCCCAGTCTCAGTACTCGCACTACACTCTACTACCCCTCTRTGAAATGTGTACTCAGTCGRAGTGCACATAAGGGTTCAAGTACTCAGGTTCCAACTTTTTTCTTTATTTAGTGTCCCCATTAGTCTCTGACTCAGCAGAGACTGCTCCTCATGGGGACCAACACATGAAATCGAACATCAAAACAATACAACCAATAAACAAACACATTTAAAATGAAAGTTTAATTAAATAAAATTTACTTAAAATTAAAATGCAAAGCCAGTGCAATCAACAAAAACAAGAAGCACCCACTTGAAAACTTCAAAACGTAAATCAACTGGCTTAAAACTCCTACAAAACATTACACAGAAGACAAAAGACACACTACGAACCAACAATAAATGAATTAAACAATAAACACCATCACCACCTCAAAACCATCTCCTTTCGAATAACCAATCCCGTAAACCACCCTTAGATATAAACTATAACTGTCTAATACTTTAAATCAAAATATAATACGTTCCAGTTACCAATGGCTCTGTACATAACTGTTTCAATGGATTAGTTTTAGGTAATGGCAAGGTAAAGTTCACAGCAGCAGCTTGTCTTGTTGCAAAATCATGTCTGTTTGAAGTTGGCAACAACTGAGGAAATAAACTGAAAGGTTTATGCAAGATCCAAATTTTAAAGAAGAAAAGAATAAGACAGAATATCCGTCTTTCTTCAACCTTTAACCATGWTAGATTCATAGAATCCACACAGGTCATAAAGGCACAACCAAAGGCTAATCTCAAAGCTTTGTTCTGAACAGTTTGTAATTKATCTTTKTTRGACTGCTGGACCACACAGCAGAACAGTAGTCAAGATGACATAGAACCAAAGATWGTATCACCAATTTTCTTATTCTAAAAGACATGAAATGGGCATTATGCCTAATTAAGTCAATATTTTTTGAATGTGTGTAGACCACAACAATGACTGATCAATCATAACTCCCAACAGTCTAAACTAACTAAGTTTCAACATGTTCTCTGTTATCCAATCATAACCAGCCAATAGTTCTGCTGTAACATCTCATTTACCTGAACCAAACAATCCGAGGATACAGATATAGTTATATCATCTGCATATACAATAGTAGAGGCAGCATTCAACACATACGGTGTATCATTCACAAAAATAMTATAAAGCAAAGGACCCAGGCAACTGCCTTGTGGTATCCCACATGGAAAAGTCAAAACATCAGAACAAAAACCATTGAACATTACACATTGTTTCCTTTGATCCAAATAACTGTACGTAAACTTAATAGCAGATTCATCAAAACCATATGCAATTTTATCACCTGAGGTTTATGGTCAAAAATATAAAATATTGCCTTTTTCCATGATTCTGGATAAATGGATCTTCAATGCACAAATTAAAAATATAAACCAAAGGTTGTCCTATTAAATTAGGTGAGATCATAAGCAGCCTTCCCTCCAGGTTTGTCAGTGTTAATTTTCAGCAATTTAGCCAGCTCATCCACAGTTATATAATTAAATTGAAAATATTTTTTTATCTTTCATAATTAGATTTTCAATCATTTCATAAGATAATTTTCCACTCACTGTAGGCATGAAGAGCTGTAAGTTTTACCTCTACTCATAAGATTGTCTATTGTTGATATATTTTTACTGTCATTGCTGTACTGTTTAAACATTTTGAAGTAATATCGTTGTTGTATTTATT
>NW_013952455.1:758026-763303 GCF_001266775.1 Austrofundulus limnaeus | reverse complement strand
TTTATTGTCTGTTTACTTGTGTTAATTTATTTCTAATTGTGCGATAGGCTTGCCAAACTTCAGGATTGCCAGAGTTTATCATTTTCTCTGTCTTGTTCATACAACATATATCATTATCCATTGAAGGAGCTTTTGTCGATCTCACAGATATTCTTCTCAATGGAGCATGTTTACCACATACTTCCAAAAACCATTTACAAAATTTATCCAGAGCCATTTCTACCTTTTTGATCTTTAAAACATCTTCCCATTGTATCTTTGGCACATCTTTTATAAAATCTTGTTCTGAAAAAAATTTAATTCTCTTTTATGAATGATTTTAGGCCCAGCCCTGGGAACTTTTRTTCTAACAGCCAAAGCAATGGTAGTGTGATCACTGAAGCCCACAGCTGCCAAAATAATATTGGAACATTTTTTAGGACAGCTATCGATACATGAAGTGGTTAAACCACTTGCTCATTTAAAACTTGTTCTACCTGAGAGAGATTACATATGATAACTGTATCGCTGAGTATTTTCTTTAGGTAACAATTTGTTTGAAAACCAGTCAATATTTGTATCCTCACACAAGTGTGCAAAAATTGAAGAATTGGAACTTGCAACCATGTCATAACTGTGACATCCAAAGGCAGGACAGGTCGCTGTTTTGGCATTTGAACTGCTAAAAATGTTACAATAGTACAAAAACAAGTAATCATTTTTAGGAGAAGAAAGCACATGAACCGAAGGAGTCTTATACACCAGAGTATTGGTGTTTTTCTTCTATAAGTTCTTCTTCTTTGATTTTATTGGCGGTTAGCAGACTAATTTAAGTGCATTCCCACCACCCCTAGACTGGAAGATGCTCATTGGACATTGCCATTTTTCTGCTTTTTAATTCAAAACATCACATGCAGTGCTGAATTATGGGTAATACACTTCACCAAAGTCTGCTTGCGGGCTTATCTGAAGTGTGGATCAASAGCTCAAAGGGGCGGGAAGAAAGATCACTCCGGAGAATTGATTGGATTTAGAGGATTTTTTTGTTGTTGTTGTACTGTACAGGATTCACATTTTACATAGAGAAAAAAATGCAKACTGCCTACTGTCTGTATATAATTTCTAAATTTTCAAAATCTCAAATCTTAATCCTGTAGTGTCTTTTTTAATTTTTTATATAATTTTTATCCAAAAAAATTTCAAAAACCTACTATATTTAAATACAGCACATTTCATATTTTATTTAAAGGAACATTTTTGTTAGGCTAAAAAATATAATAAATAAGTAAGTAAACTTTATATACAGGAACATTCAAGCCACTGCCGCCTGAAATGTTCCAGGTTCCAGGCACCACCAGCAGCATTTGATTTAAAGATCTCAAGAGTCCTGGATGGAGAGTGGGGCTTCAAAAAGGTCCAATATTTATTGGGGGGCCTGAGCATGAAGTGCTCTATAGGTTAAAGGTAAGGTAAGGTAAAGTACATTTTATTTATATAGCACTTTTCAGCAGCAGGGCAACACAAAGTGCTTTATGTGATTTAAGAAAAGATGCAAATAGAAGAAAGAACACAAGTAGGCAGTGTAAATCTAAGTGAAAAGGCAGAATAATCGAAGATATCATAACATACCTTCTGTATGTATACTTTACTTGTATACTTTAAAACCAACATTATTATATTAGCCCTCAAATGYGCAGGAGTAATGTGAGCTCTTCTGTTGGTTTTAGTAATTACTGATGATTTCAAATAATATAATGTTGAGGAAAAAAGCAGCATCATATTACCAATGAGGACTAAAATATAATCATTTGGTGTAACAAATATGTTTATTAGGGTTTCTTAAAAAAACAATGTTTTGCTGATGAATATCAAATTTTGGATTAAAACTGTTCATTAAAATGAATTCATGCGTTTATTCAGATGTCCCACAAGGCCTCMGTTTATSTTGTGGGTCATTTTGACCCAAAGGCTGCAAGAGGGTCAAGAACTGAAACCAATAGGTGGACAGAGAGCACAGTTCACAGACAAGAAGAAAGCTCTGACAAAGACAACATGTTGCAAACAAACAAGTGGGTTTTCAAGAAAGAGAGGAGAATATCAGGGTTAGGCCTGTTCAGGGTAATAAAATCTGTGAATACAAGTTCTGTTGTACAACTTCTGCCTGAAGCTTTGGAAAATCATATCCTCATTTATCTTTGTTAGTTGATGTCACTGAGAGAAATTTTCMTGTGTTTTATCCTCATAACCTTCCGCATTAGGGTTTCAATGAAGTTCAGAAGTAAGAGCCAACTTTTGCCGTGAATGATTCCAATAAAAAACATACAGGGTCAACACTTCCATTAAAATTGCCATTAAAATCTGGCACGTTGCTAAAACAATAACAATGAGAGGCATTTCAAAACAATGAGTCGTGCAGTACTTAAAATAAAAGTTTTCCTTCTAGTCAGGAGACAGTCTAGTAAAGAGTCATCTAAGGTGCAGTTAAAGTGAATCACAGTGGTCATGTTTCTAAATGAGAACTGGTTCTCAAATATTTCACCTGTTACATTAAAGGTCAGATTACAAACAGAAAACAAGCACATTTCAAAATAAATACAAATTAAAATAAAWACAAAAACAAGTAGTCTCACAGAAACAAATAATTGTCTCTTCTTCATGTCGGTTTAACGTAAAAGCAGCGACGTGGGCACATGAGGGGATTCTGAGTCTGAGTCGTCCAACTGCTTTCAGGAATGTCGTCCATCCAGTTGGAGCTCTGCGCTGCAGATGGTGACTAACACGGCCTAGCTGAAGGAGTCACTCTAGAAGTTCCCAGGCAATAACCMCTCCTCCTCCACCGCCGCCTCCCTGAAGACTCAGGTGGAGCTACGTGTCACCCGATGTGGCTCAGAGCCCACTGAAGAGAACCAACCTCCGCACACCAGTGCTTTTCTAAAAGCACACAGCTCGTGACTCGCCGCTGCTTTAGAGAGCTGGACGAGAGCTTCTTCACGTTTGTCTCAGGAAAAATGTCAAGTATGTTGTGCATGCGCAGGTCAGAGGAGGCTCTGCGTTTTTTCCTGGTTGCTAATAAATCTGAGTTTACCGACACACTTCATCACCTGGTTTGACTGAAGTTCTTTTCAACATAAAACACATCTGGATGGTTTTCAAGTCCTTTTCCTCCCAGTTGATATTAGCTTCATAAAGTGCTTTTGCTACATTTGTTAAACGGCTGTTTGAATTTCTGCCAGTATCCACAAAATCATTGCAGAGACATTTCGTAGAAATTCAAAATCAATTTTTCTTTGAGAGTCCAATAGGCTCAGTTCCGTTTGCAGACTTGAAATGCTCACTTTCTCAACCGTCCAAGACTCATAGTTGTTCTCAGGGGTTTCTTCTGGCATTTGTGGTACTGACGCAGTACAAAGTCAAAGTTTGCAGTTGTGGACATGGCATAAAAGACGTTTGCCTTATCTGGTATGTGCAACTCTGAAAAACAAAAGTACAGTTTATAAAAGGTGATTTGTTACAAATGTGTTCTGTTAAGTTTGCCACCATTTAAAGCTTTTATTTTGACAGATTTCCTCAGTTCTAACCTCTTTCCTGTGAGATGACCTGCGTCAGGGTGAAGTCCTGCCTGTTCATGTGTTCCAGGTGATGCTTCTCCAAAGCTCTCTGAATCACCTGAGCAGTTTTTTCATGACTGGTTAACTGGAAATGACAAAAGAATCACAAATGTTCTTAAATGCATCTTGAAGAAGGAGGAAGTTTTGCTTCAGGAAGGTGGTTGAGTTTATGTAACATTACAGAGCATTTACAGTCAGGAATGGTGTTGTACCTGTGGACGCCTTTTATTGTTACTGCAGTGTTATCTAATGTTGTTTTAGGGTTTTCTATTTATTTTTAAACACCTATCTTTGAAAGATTTCTTTGAACTGGTTTGAACTGTTTGCTCTGTTTTTGAATATTTTATCACCCTTTTGGAACTATTATGGCACTTCACCAAACCAAATTAGCATTATTAACTAGCAAAAATGCCTGACTGAGCCTTCCTAAGTCCAAGTATTATCAGGAGTGAAATCATTATATTTTGGAGAAACTGAAAAAGAGATATTATGAAAGTAGATAAAAAATAAAGATCAAGGTCTTGTGGTCATCACAGAGATGAAAGAATTACTACAAATAAAATAAACTTGTTTTGGATTTTGACAAGGAGGCAATGAAGGTATCAGGGACAAAGAAYTGACTCCTCCTGGCATTCAGACCAAATATTCAGGACTGAAAAAAACTCCAAAAATTTCTTCTATTTAGCTGCAACGATGTGATTTTACACAAATAATCCTCATAGCAACATTTGTCAGGACCATTTCCGACCCACATGAGGCACTAGCACTCAACCCCAGGTACTGCAAAGAATGACAACCCTTTGGTGCCTCAAATGTGGTTTGCCAGAGGTGGTCCATGCATGGGCCAGCACCACATAAACCAAACCACAACTGGGCCACTTGTGGGTTGCCATCTTAAAAAAAACAGTGTCATCGTTGCCAGACATGGCCCACATCCGGTTGACAAACCAATGCCCATGCCAGCAGTCAGCCAGCTTGACACCAAGTCTGGCCCACACCYGTCTGCTATGTGGGTGGGCTAACATGGCAGAAGCTCAGGAAATGTGGAGTATCTCTTAAAATATTATATTTTAAATCCCACAGCTGACTTGTAGCACAGATAGTCTTTAATCATCACAACACACTGTCAAATTGTGATACTGGTCCACCCATATGCATACCAATTGCTTCAGCTATGTGACTACATCCCATACTAGCACAGATTCAAGGGTGTTGATCAGTGATAATCAGTAAAATAAGACTGGAACATTGAARGTGTATTRTGACCTTATGACRCCTGACAGTATCAGTTATTTAAAAAATCTGTATCGACCAAAAGATCTACTAAGAGATTCACTGTGTCACACTTTGAATCAACCCTATTTTAAGAACATTGGGCCTCATGCAAGAACATGTTCGTATTCTTATCCTAAATTTCTCTTACTTTTGTTCGTACGTAGGGTTCGTAYGAACATGTCACGTCAGATTCAATAAATGAGCTGCGTAAATTCCACCTGTTCGTATCCAGCTGTTCGTGCACGAGGAGCTGGATCAGAGGAGATTAGCATAATTACCACCCCAAAAACACCATATAAGGCTATGTTTCCTGCCTCAGATATCAGGAAGTGTCTATTCAGGAAAATGACAGCGAAAATTAAAAAGAAGAACTTTACGAGTTCAGAGACTGAAGTCCGTCTGTCAGAGATCCAGA
>NW_013952455.1:738038-758016 GCF_001266775.1 Austrofundulus limnaeus | reverse complement strand
TGAATGCCACAAATTCTCCTAAATCACTCGTACGCACAACTTAAGAACAAATCTGTGCGTACGAACGGTTCTTGCATGAGGCCCATTGTTTGCATTTTTAACTTTAAGCGGTAACTCACCAGAATGCTTCTGTACATGTTGCCATTGTTTTGGCCCACGTCCACGCTAACCCTGATGATGCAGGAGTCGGCCCCCTGATKGTTATACACGGGCAGGGAGTTCATGGAAACGGAGCGTTTGTGATGGGAGGCCAGASGAGGAGTAGGGTGCGAGGCTGCCGAGCAGAGGTCTGTGCTGCAGTCAGGAGAGGAGCTGGAGGGAGAAGGAGACTCTGACGAGGAAACTGCTGAGGGGCAGGGGGAGGACAAAGAGGATGAGAAGGCCTCAGACATGTTGCTGCAAGAGCTGTGGAAGGACTGTAGAGGAGCAAGAGAGAAATAAACAAGAAACAACGTTTTTAGTTGTCATTGTAAATAGTAATAGCACTTGTAGCACTTTCGAAAACAGAGAAGTATTAATAMTTTTCTAAGACACCTGAGAGTTTASTATACACAATAACAGACTTTTGAAGTATCTTGATAATATCTTGTATGAGCACCAGTATGGTTTTAGAAAGAACTGTTATACATATATGGCTCTCCTGCATCTTAGAGAAAAGATTTTAGCTTTTTTCAAGAAAAAATAATGTGCTTCAGGAATATTCTTGGACTTGTGTAAAGCTTTTGACACTGTAGATTATGATATTCTATAATGTGACTTGAAAGGATGCAACCCCGGGTGCAGGACTGAATGAGTGGGGCAGTAAAAATGCATTTACAGAAATCCAGGAGCATGAACAGGTAACAAGGAAGGCAAAACACGCTGTGGTGACAAACATGCAAGCAACAAARCAGACTGAGGAGAGAGAACAGAATATAAAGTGGAACTAACATGCTACAACAAGAAACACCTGGGAGAGAAACATGAGGAACATGTGAATGTGGGAAGGGCTGGAGCAGAGACAGTCAGGAGGAAGTAAACAGAAAAAAAGTGGAATACAGAAACAAAAAAGAGTAACCAAAAACACTTACAAAACAGATACACAGACCATGACAATATTACCATCTATTTATGGTTTAAAATTAAGGTTCTGAAATAGTTGGAAAATTACTAGTAGAACAAAGAGCACTTTGTCTTTTTTAATAATAATTTGTCACTGCAAGATGCTCTAAAATGTGGAGTTCCACAAGGGTCCATTTTGAGTCTACTGTTGTTTCTGATTTACATCGATGATTTACCAAAATTGACAGTGTTCAGAATTGGAAGTCAGAAGGTCCAGCCTGTCAGCCAGGACCTGTATGTTTGAGGCCTTGGGTCTTCTCAGTAATATAAACAACCCTCTCAGCTTTCCAGCATCTATTCCAGGCTGTACTAAATATTGTGTTTAATTTTTATTTTTCAATTAAGTACAAAAAAAATCTTGCTGTAATTATTTTAGACATCCCCAAGTATTTTTTTCTTGTTTTGTTTTGTTAGTTGCTGAACAATTTAAGTGATCCTGAAAAGGGGATTTTTTTTTTTACTAAACATTACGTAAGTTTCTTCATATTTAAAGTAACTTCCTCCTCACTCATCRGAAATACCAAATTGGTTGTTCTTTTTTTTTTCTTTGGATTGCTTAAAAATAGATGACTGTCAAACAGAAACAAAGAAAGCTTTCTWCACAGATTGCATTTTGATGAAAGCGCAGTGCAACAAAGCTTGCAACAAAAGCAGTCACTGTTGGCACAAGGGACAAACCAAAGAATGGATAGAAGTCAGAGACATTAGACAATGGAGGCTGAAACCACCACGCACACACAGCTGGTTACCTGAGGTCGGGTGGAACGGGACAGATGTGGAAAAGACAGATCCTCCATCTCAGAACCGCTGGATCCAGAAGACGAAACACTGATTTGGTCAGCTGGGAGTTTCCTAGAACCATCGATTTGTGGCAACAAACTGAAGACAGAGAACTTACTTTAAGAACTATGCTGGAATAAAAAAAATACAATAAAATGAATAATATGATCATTATTTTATGGAAGCCAAGAGCGGACCTTTTCTGCATATAATTTTTCCCCACGGTTTTCTCGTGATAAGTTAATTTCCTGATTTTTTTTCATGTTTTTATTTTTTGAGGTAATGAGTTACGGTTTTCCTCTCGTGCATCATCCSGTAACCTGAAGACAACCTGGTCCCCTCAGCTGGTAAATGATGAAGTTTATCATCAGCAGGATCACTTAAGAGTAAAAGCCTGTTGAGCTACAGTCGGGCCAGCCGTCTCCTTAAATGACGACAGCTGATTTGAGTTATTTTTACAAGACAAACTGCAGTTTCAGCCTTAGTTATGGTATATTAAACATCATCAGTGACCAGCTGAGGGGACCAGGCCATCTCTATGGTTACTGAATGATGCACAAAAGAAAAACCATAACTYGTCATCTCAAGAAAACCACTGGGAAATGAACTTGCCATCTTGAGAAAAAGCTCATCGTTATTTCGTTAACATGAGAAAACCATGGAAAAAATTATATGCGGAAACCGTCCACTTTCGGCTTCCATATTTAGGATTTTGCATTCTTTGAAAGAATTTCTGTCAATATGCACATCACCTTTCTTGCCAGAGTTTTTTAATCAAACATTGAAAATAACATGAGCAATCTCATGCAATAAGTAAGTACAACAAGATGTCACTGTTGTGTTGGAAATAACCTTTGGCTACAAAACTTTGCTCAATATCTGTAAAACTGAGTAAAACATATTTTGGGTTGGCTACTGTTGATTAGCTGTGATGACATACATTGAATAGACTGGGGGGCTCTGCAGTGACTAAGTGGGGGGTTCCTGGATATGGGAAGAGTTTCTGAAAATCAAATTGAATATTTTACTAATTATCATTGTACACTAACAGCGTTGTGCTGGTCAATACTTTCTGTAATCAATCATGGTTGACAGCAACACCTTTCAACTTCCCCCACAAGTCAGTTGGACCAATCACAGTTTTCCCCAACTCCTCCCACGCYAAAAAATGTTTGCCTTTTTCCCAAACTACACCTACACCCAGGAACCTCCCACTTAGTGATTGCAGAGACCACTACTTGGCTGTAGATGAATGCCCTATGATTATTTTCTCAATGTTTTATTAAAATCTGTACATTGGTTCAAATGATATTTTAGTTCCAAACAAGTAGGAGTGACTCCTATTGAAACTTAAAAGTTTTAAGCAAGGATATTATGCAAAGAGTTGCTCTTAGTGTTTATGTTGTAAATGAGTCTAAGCTTCAATCACACCAAAGTTTAGCTTAKTATCTGTAAAATAGATCAAATTTTATTTATTTTTGTGTTTTTTAAAGTTTGCTGTGATGGTCATATTGAATTAAATTGGCTCTAAACATTAATCAGCTGTAGATTCATTTGGTATTTCCTAAAGGTTTCATTATAATATTTCCAGGGACTCCAATTAGTTAAAGATGTTTTTTTAAGTAAATAGCTCTTGGGCAAGCTGTGAGTGAGTTTAGGGTAACTCTCAGCTACCGTCTGAGTAAAAAACAGTTTAGGAGTTGCTTGATTGGTATGCTGTGGCAGCCATCTTGAATCAGGTTGATTTCACAAGGTAATCGATTGTAGGTATACGTCCTAAAATTACTTTCTTAAATTTTAATAGTGTGTGAAAATGTGTGGGAAATTTTGGTACCTTGCATAAAAACACAGACAAAAATAAAAATAAGCACTTATTAGATGATGTGTTTGTTTTAACTGTGTCTTTGTGTTTCTGAGCAGAGCAGCCTGATACTTACAAGGAGAGTTTCTTGGTGAGGGAGCGTTTGTTGCAGGACGGTGGAGAACACGTGTCAACCGGAGGCTCGAGACATCTTGAAAGTTCATAACTTTAATGAAACACACAAGTACTTTAATACTCGATTTGAGGGCGCAAGGTGTCTAAAAAACTACAACTAATGAAAAGCAGATTTCTTCCTTAAGTTAAAGATCAAGAAAGCAGTATATTATAAAAAAAAAAACAACCATGATAATGCAGCTTTCAGTTTATACAGCAGTCAGTGTTTGATTATGTCTCGACAGCACGTTCTTTGCATGTGAGTCTCTCATGTGTCAAAGGATAAAACAGTTTTTTGGTTGTTTTGACTCACCTCTCCTGATCAGTAAGCGGCTTATGTTCATGTATACCAGCAGTGATTTTAGGGTAATGAGGGAGATTATACTGGGAACATGACGCCTGCATCCCCTGAATCTGTGAAAGGATATCAAATTCCTGTAGGAAAGAGGAAAAAAATAAGAAATGTTGATGGATAAATGAGAAAACTAAAGCAACAACACACTGGAAGATGTTACAGAAGGTCAGCTTTTTAGTGGTTRCATTAACTCGCTGAATCAACAAAGTGATACGAGAGAGTGAGTTCTGTTTCAGGGTTCTGTTCGCATTAATCTGTAAATGATTAAAACGTGTCAGGTGATTTGAGCTTCTAATAAGTGCTAAAGTATGCGTCTTACTTTTTGTTTACTCTGACAAAACCTGTTAGCTTTTCACACCCAAACAGCATGTAGGAATTGAAATATGCCACACCTACACCCTTGGACTGTGGTTTTGCTTGTTTAAAGACATAAAAAAGGAAGATTGWATTAAAAAAGGAGGAACCCTGCTTACCCTTCTCCTCTTCTCAAAGTTTATGAGTCCACCCTGTTGAAAGAGTCAATTTTTAGTACTTTAATACATAAAACAGTAAATATACTGGTGAATATCCTAACTATTCATGTACAGTAGATGTCTCGATGTGTCTGAAATGCATCTGTGGACTTCTAAAGTCTATCTGAATTTCAGAATGTAAAGTGTAAAGTATTTACTGATTATTTTTAAATGTGCAAATAATTTTGAGTAATAGTTCCATTTCAAGTGAGAAGTTATAAATAATCTTGCTATCGATACACACACCCCAAACATTTGCACTAGCTATTTACTTATCTAAGTCACAGGACACCTTGTGAGTCAAAACTTACAGAGCACGGTTTTATTTTGATCCAACATGGCAGCTTTAGAAATGGCGGCCATGTTCTAGACATAGCCTAAAAGATAGCTGCCCCCCATCCCCACTTTACTTAAGATTGACATTCRATTTAAATGAACTTTTCGCTGCTATGTACTAATATTTAATCCCTAATATGAAGTAAATTTTGTGTATGTTTCATTTTTGTCTGCACGATTTACCTGCACAGTGTCTGGCAGAGCTGTGTCCAACATGGTGAGGCTGGACAGATAGGTGCCCAGGTAAGGAACCACTCCACTGGAGGTACTCTGCAAGCACAACATGTATGAACACCTATCTCTTTTATTTGTTTTGTCTCTTATACCACAGCTTAAATATGACAATGTTCATAAATGTCTWTCAGTCAGTCAGCAGCACTGAGCTTATATTACAACCCAGAATGACCTCAGTCCAGTCTATTATTATCAACCAAAGATCCAGGTGACCTGGGAGTCATTTGAAACCTGCCTAACCCCTRTGCTAAAGATAGGTTCTGGTCTTGACTGTGCCAGAGATTCTCCACCCACACTTAGGGGGAGAAATCAGCTCTCATGTGGCTTACAGAGGAGTAATATTAGAATGAAAAAAAATCCATGCATCTTTGGCCTCACGTGAACGTTACACTCCCAAGATAAAAAAAAACAGCATTTTGTTTCATTCCCACGGCATGATCAGTTTATGCTCAGATGTGTGCCTTTTGGCTTAATCACATTTTAAATGCCCCTTTTTGTCACTGTAAGGTTTGACTCACCATCTGTCTGAGGAGTTGACACTTCTTGGGTATCTTTGGAGAAACGTTATCCACTGTGGCTTGGTTTCCATCCTGTTAATGACAGTCAAAGCAGGATTCATTTTAAGGTTGCAGGCACATATTGGCGTGAGAAGAACTTCCATTACACATTAGCTTGAAATATCCTGTTTAGAAGGTTTTTTTTCTTTTTCAAATGAACAGAGGCCATTCCTAAACCTCTGAAGCCTTTATATGTGTACAGACAGTTCTGTAAGCAAATGAGGGTCAGTATTTTCACTGATAAAAAGCCTCCTTTATGAAAATAGGGACAGTATTTCTTAATGAAGAGTTGTTCTTGTTCACCAACAAATACTAACAACTGTTTACAAAAAGTGCTGGWGATCTGTTTACTTTAGATCGCTTTCCCTAGAACTGAACAAAAACAAAGTCACCAGAAAATGACTTCCAAAAACAGCATTGAAAGGGAACGTAATGTGCTTGAGGACTGTTTACTGTTAATATTCTGTTCCTTCCTGCAAACATTAACTCAAGACACAATCTTTTTAATTATTACAAGAGTGAAATTCATGGGCAAGAAGACAATCATTTCCAGTGTAAGAAACAATCATTGCACTACGTATGTTCTTTAACTGAACTTTGACATCTTTTCATGCCGTATTTGTTGGTCTTATCCACAATCTTTGGGGTCTTTTCTTCTTGCTAGTGCTCTCACTGCTCTACTCTGGTGTACTTCAGTTTAGTAATTTAGCTCCTGTTCTCCTTGTGTTAAAGGAAAGTCAAAACCAAACCCACACCAGAAACATGGACATCACCTTCTTTCAAATCCATCAGAGTTAGGGTTAGGGTTAGGGTTAGGGTTAGTAGGGTTTTAACAGTTCAGACAGAGCATTAGCATAGCACAGCATGATACTGTGTGTTGTTATTGTTGGGTCATTGCTATGTAACTTTCATTATGGCATTTATATATGGGGTTTATTTGATATTTCAAAGTAATGGTTATACTACAYTAAGATGACGCTTGTTATGTAAAGAGACAATATTTGTGGACATAATCAAGAAAGCTGTATTTTGATTTAGAGAATGTATCTGTTGTGCATTACTTTTAARAGAAAACATATTTTTGACAGATGCTTTTACAGGATCTTTGCAAACCCCTTTGAGAGCATCTATTTCTGGCTGTCATCAAACCTGAAGTTAACTTGTGCTTGCATTGTTGGTGATCAGTTCAAACTCCAGCTTCACACCAATTATTCCTCACCTCCACTAGGAGCTCTTTGTTGATCAGAACACAGTTCTCRTCAGGAAAAGTCATCCAGAGGTTTTCAAATGCAGCTGTGCTGTCTCTGCAAAAAACAACAAACCCTATATTAAGTGTCATGCTTAAACTATTATCCATGTTAAGTGTTAAAGATCCACACATAATGGTTAGCTTGCACTGTACACTGTTTTAACACCTTGAACGATATTGACCTGAACTAGAATCTGGSTCATTGCTTTCAAACCATATTTCTGCTGACACCGCAAAAAAACAAAGTTATAGGATTGCACTTGAAGAGGGTTCAAAGGCCTCATTAAACAATGATTATGTAGAAATTCATATCATTTATGAGCGTAACAACAAACTAAAGAATGTGGCCTTTGAAATAGAAATGATCCAACCTTGAAACAGCAGCCCAAGTCTTCCTCAGCCTGTGAATTGCATTTGAATGAAGGGCAGACAGGATGGCCTTCAGAGAAGAGAAGTTTTTYAAGCGACGGCATTCCTGTAAAAGAAACAACTTGCATGTCAAGGAAACTATTCTAGGCATGTTTCTGTCTTCTTAGATTTGCACAAGACAAACCTTCTAAAAAAAGAGTCACCATTTTTAGCTCCTAAAACTCACCTGTGCTACTTTGATCCACTTCTCTATGATGCGAGCCCTCTGCACCGCTGATGTGGGA
Organism: Austrofundulus limnaeus; assembly: GCF_001266775.1. NCBI lineage: Eukaryota > Metazoa > Chordata > Actinopteri > Cyprinodontiformes > Rivulidae > Austrofundulus > Austrofundulus limnaeus. The sequence continues at coordinate 750,264 of NW_013952455.1, read as the reverse complement.
GGCACACGGGAGGACGTGCAAGGAGGGCAGAGCAGGGACGCAATGACCCAGTTGGTGATGGCATTGAATTGGGCAATAGTGGCACGAATGGTGGGAGACATGTTCTCCTTCTTGTCTCTTTGGGACCACATGCAKCCCAAACACTGGTAGGGAGCCACTTTGATGAACAGAGCCTGAAATGTCCAGCGACAGCTGTCAGTCACTATCAAAAAAACTGAGTGCRGACAATTAGAAATGTTCTCTAACATACAGAGTCTATTCGGGTGAGCTGTTCTGCAATGGCTGTAGCGGAGAAGTCCATGACGTTGCCTTGACCTAGTGAGTTTTCACATTCTGAGTCCTCATCAACCGATACCTCCTCATCTTGGTCAAGGTCTGCTGCAGCAGAGTCGACCTTTGATGCTACTTCTGAAACRYGTACCAAGAATAAAGAAAATGTAAGAAGTTTTATTGGGTTTTTACATCATTCCAAGCAACTCGGACTTTAAGACTGAGCAACAAAGCCATGCTGCAAATAGGGTATGTTATGAGGTGAACGGTCACCTTCTTTGTGGAACCTGTCGAGCAGCTCCTCGGCTTGACTCGCCAATGAGCAGAAGTTGGGCTGGCTGTGCATGTCGCCGTACACTGCGGCGCTGATCCTTAGGTGATCCAACAGCAGCATGAGCGCCGGATGCAGCGAAGGATCCCTGAAGTCTTCACTGTACTCCTCCAACCATGTCTGAACGAAGGTCAGGAGAGAGCTGGGGGGGTGGGAACGGAAGTAACATTACATTTTAACCACAAAAATGACACAATAAACCAGAGGAACTCATTAGAGATAAGCAGGTTAAACTCAAAACTTATGGACCCTACCTCTTGGTGTAATCAGCATTGTCAAGATCAAAGGAAGTACTGTCTCTGTGAGCAAAAATGTATAAAACAAARGATTTAAAAGTCAGAATATGCACAGTATCTTCTTTTTGTACAGAAATCTTTTAATCATTATTTGTGGCTGCCTAGCTGCTATGCTAACTGCTGACGGCAGATCCTGCCGACCACAATCTAAAACCTTGAAGCACATAATTACTGTTGACAGTCTCCAGATAATGAGCACCTGCAAGGCACTCCTGATTATATCAAAGCTGGGATAAGATGCTTGCTTTATCAGAGGGAACATTGAGTGAAAAGATCTTTCCCGCCCCACCCAACCATCACCACCACATCGTGACTCTGCCTGAGCAACAAAACAAAAAGGGTTTTTTTAAGTATAAAGCAAACTTTTTATCTTGTGGGAAATCACTAGACTGGTAGGAACTGTGTTCCAAAGCTGGCACAAAGCCTATAGAAGAGTGTTTAGATGTGTGAATAAGTGCTAATGCATATGTGTTGAAGCCTTCTGAATGTTTGCCCATTTTTCTTCTTTACAGCTCAATTTTCAGTTTGTTACACCTCCTGCTGCTTTAGGATGTGTGCTTTAGGAAAACCCATACCTTTTCTAACAACTGTATTAAAGAGCCTGTCACATCAAATTTTTGTATTTAATATGAAGGCATTGATGACATCTTGTAAAAAATAAAAATCACGCCGCTGAGATGAACAGTTGTTGAGATATTTGCAACATGACAGGATGGATGGATGGATGGATGGATGGATGGATGGATGGATGGATGGATGGATGGATGGATGGATGGATGGAGCCAAGCTCAAATGAAAATATGCCACTTGTTTGTCAAAATAAGTGAACAGATGAACATTAAAGTTTCTTAAATATAAAGATGTTTTCTTTGACTTTTTGTATTTGAAGGACAGGCATGTCACAGGCACTTTAAACACAGAGCTAACAGYGTTAATCATTGTTGGGCATAACTAGAATACAAACTTTAACAACTGCAGTATGATACAAATTTATTCATTGATGATTATTGTGTTTTTTTCTTTTTAACAATTATGGTAATAATTTTCCATTAGCATGTTTTTATGCTAAAATAGATTTCTGGAAATCACCAGGGAGCCTTTACTTAATGTTTTACGACCCACAGTGGGGTCTCAACCCCAACTTTGGGAACCACTGGCTTGGATAATTACAGAAGTAATCTAAGCTTTAGAGAAGATTGATGATATTGGGGTTTCAAGGAGTAGCTCCATTCAAAACATTTCCATAAATGATCTATTTTTTTCCTCAATAATAAATATACTGAAGAAATAAAAACAGTCACGCGTCAGACCCAGTTATGGACGTACTTGTGAAAGAGCATCTCTATGAGCTTTGTTGTGCTGGTAAAAGTTCTGTATGTGGAGAGAAAGATCCGGCTGTAGTCGTGCTCCTGGTTTCTACAGTTGAGGAGGTGACTGACCAGCTGGTCCAGGGTGGCAGCCTTCAGGCGCCGCACCTTGTAGGTTCGGTACTGGATGAAGCCACAGCATGTTGAGCTGGTCTCATCGGGGCTGGGGGACGTGAGAACGGGCTCCCGGCGCAGAGTGACTCCGTACACCACTCCGTCCTCGGTCTCCTCACCCCACTCCTGCACTGGATTCTTAGAAGAACAGRGGAGACAAATAGAAGGTTTTTATTTTCAAGCACAAACTCTAAACATAGTTTGCACCTTTATACTGGTCAAAACGCACAGTTATACACTGAGTAATGTTTGTGGTTATAACAGAAGGGTTGAAAGACAAGCCATGAAGATATAAAAATACTAACAAGTCATCATGACCAAGCAGCGAGCTACACACAAATTAGTGACATACAGTAATAAGGGAGTTGCACTGATCCTTCATGGACCACAGCAAATACGTCATGTTTAATACCCATCATCTACACTGACTGCACCAACAGATCAGCATATGAAGACAACGATAACAAGTTTTAGGTTTTTAGGTAATGCACACCAAAATGCAACCATTACAAGTCTTTACTTCCATGAAATAAAATGTAAGGTCAATTGACCAAAGGGGTTCACAAGAGAGTTTAGAACAAATAAGAAAATCAATAATAAAATAAATGTAAATCTCAGGTATCAAATATCCACAAGTGGGTGTATCCATAAAGTGTGTGTGGGGAGGGACAAACTAAAACAACAAAGTATCACAACAAACTTCTGATGAAACTGAAACCGAACTTCACTTAGAAATCAGTGTAAAGAAATGAGTTTTCAGACGACTCTACAGACTGCAGGATGAGATAAAGGGGCAGGTTGTTCCACTGCAAAAGCCMAATATCCTCTGTGCTTTAATTAAACCCTTGACTGCACTACAAGCATCTGACTGGAGGACCTCAGTCCTGTTTTAAGATCATAAAAGTCAAAAAGTTCTGATAAGTAATTGGGTGCCGAGCCATTCAAAACTTTAAAGTAAATAAAATAATCTTAAAATCAATATGAAAATGAACATGCAATTTGCTAAAACTGGAGTGAGGTGGTCACGTTTTCTGATGGATGGATGGATGGATGGATGGATGGATGGATGGATGGATGGATGGATGGATGGATGGATGGATGATGGATGATGCTTTATTGATTCTTTGCAGGAACTTACAGAAGAAATAAAAGTTAACAGATGTGCAGTTGTTCTGTACTAACTGCAGATGATGGAATGCTGATTGTTTAAGACCAACATATATTTTAAAAAACTGCAGTAGTTCATTATGGAGGTGATGAAATTATTGGTCTGCCCACACCCAACCTTTCTGAACTAAATAATAAGGCCATCACAGGCATTGTATTATTAACARCACAGGACATCAATAACACCTCACTTTACTGCCCTCGGGTAAAGATACAGGATGTTGTGTTACAGGACAACTCATTTTGAAAAAAGCTTGAAGCTCACAGTTATAAACACCTTAAACAATAGACCTGTTAAGGATACCATTTTATGTTGAACTTTGTGTGATGATGTTTTGTTATGTTTTGTCTCATGCTGTATGGTAGTTAACCATGGTTGGTTGTTACTAACTACATGCTGATGGGAGTGAAGGGGCTGGTTTGTGGAAAAGAATGTCCCCTTGTAGGACCATAAAGTTTTAAGTCTAAAAGCATAGATAATTGTCTTTTTAAGGGATGTATTATGTTGCTTTGGCAATTACACATAATAAAACCTAGTTTTTAAAATTGAAGTTATTTGCTTCTCAAATTTAAGAGTTTCTATAAACTTTAATGGATTGTCTGCAGGAGAAGGCAAAGCTGCAATAATATTTTTGCCCACTAAGTAATCATTTTAGAAGTCACCTATTAGTTTGGTGCGGTAGTGGCTTAGAGTCATATCAAAACAGACTCTGAGCATTTACACCTTTCTCAGGATGTGGCTGTGCTGTGAACAAAACCTCTTACACCTTTAATAAAGTTTTCACACTTTTTTCTACAACGAAGCACCGTCAACTTTCCAGGAATTTAGTGGGCACGCATAAATGTTTATGGATAAATACAGGAGAACTGCAGCGTGAGCACAACAAAGCAAAATCCTGAATACCAGAGGGCTTTAACTTTCCATTGTGTCGGCTCAGAGCTCACCACAGGTCTGCAGCTCCTACAGCAGCTGGAGCTGCAGACTTATTAAAACAGACCAGCTTTTCATATATTCAAACCAGAGGTCGGGACTCTTTAGATCTCAGCGAAGGCTGTTCAATCATTTTTCAAGCGAAAGCGCCAACAGCAGACTCTTGGCATGACACCGAGGAAGCAGTTTTATCAGATGTGCATACTGAGCACCTTGTTCAGGCTTTCAGCTCATCTGAACCGTAAGAAGACAGCAGCTGGTTGCATAATGCCAGTTAATGTGCCCATGTTTTTTTTTTTGTAAGAAAAAAAATTAATAAATACAAATGAATGCCTATTGTGATAAGAGGACACTTTACTACATCACAGGCTTGATGATCCATATTCAGTTCAAGMAGATGTTAGCCTTTTGATTTTTACAATTAATCTGATTTAAATGCAAACCTAACCCCTCGGGGCGGCTCAGACATCCCGGCTTCCATCTTTTGATCTCCAAAGTGAAACAAGAAGATGAGACGCAGCTCGCTGAGTGACTTTGTCATTTAAATACCGTGACCCAGATTTAAATCAAACTCGCTTACTTTTCCTACAAAACAAATGCTGGCATACTGTAAATACCAGCTCTGACATGACTGCTGACTAAAACATCTGAGTTATGTGCAAATGGATCAAATTAACTTCATTTATTTTACAAGTCCATTCTAGGTTGAAATGAGAATTTATGTGTTTATTTGTTTTTACTGTTAGCAAAGTAGGGCTTATATTACTGGATATTTCAAGGACTCTGCAAAAGTAATCACTAGGTGTGAATCTATAACAACTAATTTGTGGACTCAACCTAATAATGTTGGTTGCTACAACCAGCTGGCTTTAGAGAACACAACGACTGCATCGCAGCCAATCATAGATGTTGCCCTAAAATTTGGTGTGGTAGTAGCTGGGTGTTGTCCTCAATGGATATTCTGAGCGCAACACAATGAGCAAGATTGTTGATTAAAACTACACTGTTAATTGTTGTTAACCCTTTTTTGTTCTGTTAGCATATGTACAGCATCTCTTGAATCACCAGAGGAATTTTAATGAAACTATCAGTGAATAATTACTGGTTGCTCACTATCCTTTTGGAGTCAACCCAATTCAGTAAGGCTGCCAGATAAATCAGCCTAAGCCAACACAAAAATGGCAAAATCTCTGTGATTTTTACTGAATCTGGGCCAAAGTTTGACATTGTAGATGAGAATTATTCACAATGTATATTCTAAAGTACGAATCAATAATTCAAGAAAACAGTTTGTTGCCTGAGACTGAAAATATTRTTTTTGAGCTTCATAACTCCATCACTTCTTAATATTAAACAATCTCCAGATAAAATGAAAGGTGTCAGGAGATAAGCGGTCATTTGAGAAATACTAGGTCTTTCATTGTAATGGAGTGTTTGCAGGTGCTGGTCACAGATGTGCCGAGCTTCTACAGGGTGACGAGATAGAAGAGCAAAAAATGAAACAAAAGTAAAAGTAGAGTCTAATTAATTACTGTTTACAGCCCGAAGCAGTTTTCAGGATTTAAAATTACAGTTAAAAAACTGACTCTTCTTTCAGAAAAATCACAAGGTTACATATTTACCCAAGAAGTAAACAGGCATCCATTTATCTGAGACTGAAGCTGTCGTTTTTTTTTAATTTGTAAGAAAAATAGTTTGTCATTTGTTTAGCAATGACAGATAGACCATTAAAAACACTGAAATGTGATGTTAAAACTATTATATTTTAGAATTTGTTTATTTTTGTGGCCCCAGAGGACTTAAAGTGCTGATTTGCTCCACCATTTGAATATTGAGACATCAAGTCAAACTTACCATTGTTATCTCCCATTTTCCCATCTCGTCAAGTCTCTCAAGAACTGTGGCTCTTCATCTTGACAGAAACCTCTCTTGAAATGAGCTCTAAACTTGTTGAACCATAAATGTATTTAAAGCTTATCTTCACAGAACTTGAAATCAAATCCTTTTTAAAAGAATTATCTTGAGCTACAACAGCAAACCTGATTGAGAATTTTAAAGACAACTGTCAACAGAGTTCTTGCTTGCTTCTTTTTGTGTCTTTATAAAATATGTCCAGCTTGTGTCCATGTGGCCGTTTGTCCCAGGGCCAACAGAGGTGAGGGTCAGGTTGCTCCAACTTGTCTGAGCGGAAGAGTGAGATCCAGGAGCACTGACTGCAGCTGAGAGCTCTGATCTGTGACAGCAGAGGAGCCCGAAACTGGCTGGGTTTTATAGGAGGAGGAGACTCCTCAGGCAAAGTATGAGGGGAGGTGTGGCACTGTGCGTGTATGTGGACTTGTTTCTGCTACAGAGTGAGGACTACCTTTTGTTTTTAACCAGCAAACGGAGGTCRTTTTTTGGAAGTTTGGACATATTTCTGGTCCTCACTGTTTTTGCAGTTCTACTGCGCTCTACCAGTTAGGTTTAGAGGAATGGCGTGAATTGAGTTATGGTTCAGGTTAGTGTTCATAATAGTGTATTAATGGTTAGGGTTATGGAAAAGCTTGGGGTTAAGCATAAATGCAGTTAAAATAAGAATGGAAGTCAGTACAAAGTACTGCTCGATGAAATTACAAGGATGTGTGTGTGTGCACATTTTTGCTAAAATAATAGGGACCATTTTCTAGAGAAACACAGCTGTGTGGGGACYCAATGCTCCTCATGAAAACCAAAGTCTGGTACCTATGCTGATTTTGGTTGGGGGGTTAGGTTTAGGACCAAGATGTGAATTGAGTTTAGGCTAGATTTAGGGTTTGGTATGTACTGGGGTGGTTAGGTTTGAAAGGTCAAGGTTAGGCTATAGAAATGACYAGAAAATGAATGGAAGTCAGTGCAAGGTCCCCACAGTGATAGAAAAACAATCTGTGTGTGTTTGTGTGCATACAATCCTTTTGAGTCTATTTATGTTCAGTGATCTGAGAAATACACCAACAATGATTTAATTATTGTTTTACATTGAAGGCAAAGTCGTGAGAAAAACAAACATGTAAAATTAGAGCTCATAAAATTTAGACCTTTGTAAATAACATTTAGGCCTTTGTAAATAATACTGTAGGTTGGTATAACAGTGTGACAAAAAGAAAGTGTGACTTTCTTCTCACTTTATACTTATTTTAGCACTAAACTRAGTCACCGGGTCAGTTCACTGACCAATAACAGTTTATTTGTTCATCCTTAAATAATAAGACTCTTAAACGCTGAAGCATGACTTTGTATGATTAAAGGGAAACCCTTAATCAATGAATATTTAGCTAAATGAGGAGGAAACCAAATTTCCATCCATTTTTTACCTCACTTCAGAGTCATGGGGATCACCGGTGCCCATATCCAGCAGTCAGGGGTGGGGTACACCCTGGACAGGGCCGTCTAGAGACAAACAACTATTCACTCTCTCACTCACACCTACAATGTARAGTTATCATTTAAGCAGTGGTGGACAGTAACAAAGTACATTTACTTAAGTACTGTACTTAGAAACATTTTTGAGCATCTTTACTTTACTTGAGTAATCATTTTTTGTGGTTCTTATTACTTTCACTCCACTACATTTCAAAGACAAATGTTGTAATTTTGACCCCACTACATTTCTAGGAAGCTTGTTAGTTCCTTGCTACTGTAGGTTCAGCATTGCGTTGTAATCAGCTGTTGCTGTTTTTCTTTCTTGAAATGCCACACTATGTTCCTCACAAGGGGAACCAATTCACAGTTGTAACTCACACCTGGAATAGATTTGGAATTACATCATTTTCATTAACTGTCGCAAGCTGAGCTCCAGCAATGGAGACGATTGAAGAGAGTAGAGAAACCATGGCCATATCTCAGCTCGAGGTTTGAGATTTCAGGACTGAAAAATAGTTTGTGTCAGTTTAAATGACTCCTGTGTTCATTGTGGATGAACTACATTTCTGCATTTAAGAACTCACCACTCACTTTATTGTATTTTTATGCAGAAGTCTTTACAGGTGTAGAATTTGGTGGTTCTACATCTCATTTACATCAGGTGGTTTCTGAGAGTTACAAGGTTCTGTAAAATCACTCTGAAAACAACACAGCAGTGTACTGATATTAGAAAATTTAATTTGTACTTTTGAATACTTGAATATTTTAAAATGCATGTACTTTTGAATACGTAAGTGTTTTCAAAAGCAAGTACTTCAGTACTTTAACATGAGTAGAGTTTTGCCGGAGTACTTTTACTTGTAGTTGAGTAGATTTTTGCCGGAGTAACTTTTACTTGTAGTTGATTTGACCCCGAGTATCAATACTTTTACTCAACTACTAGAGTTGAGTACTTTTTCCACCACTGCCTAACAGTCATGTTTTTGGTCTGTGCTGAGGGAGTGCTTGGAGAAAACCCAGGCATGCATGGAGAGAACATGCAAAATCTACCCAGAAAGGTCACCAGCCAGGATTCGATCCGRCAACCTTCTCGCTGGGAGACAACAGCTCCACCAACTGAGCCTTCCAAAAATACCAAGAAAGCAAATTTGTCTTTTGGAATACTATTTAAAAAATATGAATCAAAAATGAATAAAATAATGAACACAAACTAAGATCCACACAAATAAAGGCAAAAAAAAAGAATTTGAAGAATATCTAGTTTGAAAAAGTTGCCGAGTAATTTACTTAGATTNGTCCCCCACCCAAGCCACTACAATTTTGGGATGCACTTAGTGGCATGACATTTATCAGGAATAAAGACTTCTGAATTCTGGTGCATTTGTGCGTGCGGGGGTCCTTCTGTTACTGCTATGTGGTATCTAGTTATCCACAAATCTGTCGCGGTTAAAGCTCCACAGTTTTTATCGGAATCTTCTGTGCACGTCTGTTTTATCTCCATTCATGAGTTTTTACGGTTTTACTTATAAAAGTCTGCTTCCTGTTAACAGCTGGCTCAGGAAGCGAGTCGTCCGAGCACTTTCAGCACAAACACACAGGCCCATGAACTTCTGACGAATCACACATTACCGTCGTAGTGGGAGGGGGGTAAAATGTTCAGCTGGCAGGTTGTGCCAAAAGGGGCAGCCGAGTCGACGCTGAGGACATTGGTGACACAATTTTTGCCATGAAACTTGACATCCATGCCGACTTTGGCAGTTCGGAGGGAGTGTGAATTTTGCTTAACACTACAAAACCTAAAATGAAGCAGAACTGCTGGTGTTGTTGCCATGTTTACCTTTGTAGTTGTAACTGGCATCTGGTATTGACTTTACACCTCACTACTGTCACTCACTAGCCTGGCCCTTGCCTTCCTACGCAGCTCCACTCAATTCTAGTTTCCCTTCACTGCTCCGTTTGGGATTTCTCCCATTGAGATGGATTTCGCTGGCAGATTTTTAGCTGGGCCAATCAGAGAAGAGAACATCGATTTTCTGCACAGAGTCTGCTTGTAGTTTATTTTACCTCGGCCAATCAGTAAACAGAAGGAGTAGTTTTGAACGACGTCGATGTTCTGCACAGTGTCTGCTAGTTAGTTTAGCAATGACAGTGGAGGAAGTGAATGAAGCCAGTCTGTGTTGATAAGGTTTCCAAATTAAATTAAATTTGACTGACAAAGCAGCAGCTCTCATTTACAGCCGTCTCGTTCGGCTCAGTACTTCTCTCCTCTCAGTAGGGTTGTTTACAGCAACGCATGATTTCCGGTTAGCTTCTTAGCTTAGCCTCCGTCACAGCGACATACGTCGCAGCCAACTGATCCAATCATTTTAAACTTCAGCAGAGGCCACGTCTCCTGCAAGAAACGCTTCTCTATTCAGCAAGTCCAGACCCTTGTATGAAGCAAAGTGAAGGACAGGGTCTGGTTTAAACCAGGCTAGTCACTCACTGTTCCAGCTACAAGTTCAGTAGTTGGAACAGTTCGCAATCAGTGGGATTTTCTAAGTGCTGTGCTGAGTAACCAGGCTGTTATCAGGAACATGTCTCTTTGTTTTATGCCAGAGGTGCCCAATCCTGGTCTTTGAGGGCTATTATCCATATGTTAGTTGTTTCTCTGCTTTGACACACCTCATTTGATTAAATCATTGATTAACAAGCATTTGCTGAACTTATAAAGATGCTGAATTGCAGGTAAATAACTGAAACCTGCAGGATAGTTGCCCTTGGGGACCAGAATCTGAGACTTTCATGCATTCAAACACTGAAGCAAAATGTTGGGAGGTAAATGTAGTGCAGAATATGTTTGTCTGATTTAGTGAGACATAAACTGACAGAAGTGTACAATTGAATCCTACAGTTTGTCACCATGTGTCATGCTCATGGCAGCCATACTGGATTCGGAGGATTCTAGGCAAATATTCTTGCTATGGTCTCATCATTCATCATCTGAGTGTTGAGTGGCCATTTTTTGAAAATCGTGGGTTGTTGGGTTTTTTTTTTTTTTTTTTTTTTTTTTTTTTTTTTTTGTACCACTTGCAAAAAATGCATTCTTGGCTGTGCACATTATTCCTTTGCCTACATCTGTCCATATCAACTCACTTTATTATCTCCTTCGCACTTCAGCGCTCTTGAGACAGACTGGAGATGCCCACAATACGTATTTTGTTTTCGAGGAAAGTTGTTTCACGTATTGGTAAGTTCAAAATGTAAGACAGGGCAGTGTCACTCCGATACTCACAACAAGAATTTAAGAACGCCATAAATGTCACAAGACATTCTGGAGACATTCTGGAGACACCCTTGTGAACGCTGTTTGTCAACATGGCCATGTGAGAGACTTCCATAAGCCATGTTGACAGATTTCTTTCTACCAAGAAAAATTTAACAAATAAAATCAAGACATTTTCCTGATTCCTAAAGTGTAAAATATATTTTTATTCCACAACTAAAAATTTACGCTCAGTGTCTGTTCACTGTACATACACACCACCTGAGCAGATTCCAGCCTTGATTGGTATTCAGACTAATTGTTCAGAAACTGGTCCTGCAGGGACTGAAGCATCTTAAATTCTACGTTAGACGCATTTGTGTCAACACAGGCAGAGTACGTAAGCAGAAATGCATTCCCTCCATTGGCAGATTAATGCTTTCCATGAAGTCTAAACCTTCAAATGCATAGTTGAGTGGCACCAACCGCTTGAAAACATTTATGGAAAAAATACAGAAATGTGGAAAGAATCTATGAAAACAGATCACACTTGACACATAAAACAAGAGATGCTTTTGAACATTTGGTTACCTGCACACACAAGACACTATGATGCACAAATCCTTTGTAGTAAAAGGAGCGCAGCGATAAATGGCAACATAATATTTCTGTCCTTTTTGTTTGAAATTTTGTGCAGCTCTGGTTTCAGTTTTACTTCAAGAACAAGCGTCATGGCCACAGATACTCTGATGCCGTTGGGTGTGGTTCATCAGAGTCTTTTCATTTTGGTGCTCCCCAGGCGCTAAACACAAACACGTTGCCAGAGTAACAACGTCACCTCAACTTTCCATTGTCACATCATCTCTTATTGTAAAATTGTATCTAAGGGGCATTCCCATTGACCTTTATAAAAAATTTAAGGATAAATTGCTCTCTCCCCTTCTAGATATGTTTATGGAATCATTTAAAAAAGGCACCCTGCCTCCCTCTTTGAATCAGGCTCTAATTATTCTGCTGCCAAAACYGGGTAAGCCCCCAAATAAATGTGAAAACATGAGACCCATCAGTTTACTCAACTCTGATCTCAAAATCATTTGTAAAATACTGGCAATGCGGCTGCAAAGAATT
>NW_013952455.1:728461-735157 GCF_001266775.1 Austrofundulus limnaeus | reverse complement strand
GTTTTGAATCCACAAAATACTTTTTTGGGGCCAGCACTGATTGGCCAAGCAATCCCGACAGCAAGTGATGGCCAAGCAGGGCGTGTCATCACAACTTTTCACAAGTGTGTCTTTACCTCCGTGGCAGAGGCTCCGCCGAACCCATGAGACCGGCTCATCGAACCCCTAGGGTTCGATCGAACCCAGGTTAAGAACCACTGGTTTAGAAGTTCAAACTGTGTAGCAAAGGCAAACCAGACACAACAAAATGCAGTGTTGCAAGGAGATGTTTAAATTCTAAATTTTAATTTGTTTTATTAACATTTTCATTGCATGGTTACCTTTAATGTTGATGTGGTACTGATTAATTTAAAAATTTTTTTTAACAATTTGTCAACCCAATCATGCATCACAGACCTCCTGCTACACTGTGGCTCGCCTGTGCACAAAGGTGACTGAGAGGTGCTGAGAGGCATCAGCTCTCTCATTTTCACCCTCTTAAAGATTTCACGAATAAACAGATTAATGGGACATTAGGAGAAAGATTAAGAAARGAAAAATGACAGGATGACAGCTGAGATAGATTTGTTTCACAAACAATTCTGATTTAGTCCTGATGCATCTCAGTTCTCAATTCTGATCTAGAGTTACATTATTAAAGCTACGGTGATGTTTTATTTCTGTTCAAGTGGGTTAAATGTAATTTTATAACTGCCGCAGCAGTATGGAGGTAAGTCGACAGTGACTGACACAAAAYAGGTACAAAGTCCAAACACTGCTCCCGCTTTTAAAATTACAACCTGCTTCATCCTACTGTGAGCTCTTCTTCATTTTGTTTTTATTTTTATTTATTTATTTTTGACAAAATATTGTTGTTTGTTTTGTTGTTGTTGTTTTCGTTAATTGCTACATGTGGCAGAGACTGGGGAACAGAGGATGACACTTCACAATTGTTTCTAATTGATGTTTTTGTTTTTGGATGTTGTAAAGTGGGCTAGTTTTAATTTTATTACTTTGACACAATACTTTGACACACTGCACCAGAGCGGATCGGACCGGATAACGGCATCTGAGGCAAGAGTCAGGACCACAGTCACTTTGATTGATTGATTTGATTTAACGATTTTTTTTTTCAGACATGTGAAATCATTGAATCTATATAACTCAATATACCCTTTCCCATATCTACAAACATATTTTTTACAATTACATATTTTTTTACAGGCTGGTTAGGGGTGTTTTAACAGAGCCATATTGTTACACATCCTTTCACGTGTATGACATTCAAATTTTGTGCAGATAGCATTTTCCTTTCTCAAGTTATGACTAAAATTAATCTAAAAATGTTACTTCCAACCCGACTCGACCAAGCTACTCCCCGCTGCCTCCAGCCTCAAACCGCCCACATCAAGACCTCGGCCAATGACGGTTTGGGCCGTCTCCGCCCACAGGACAACACGTTCTGCAGAGACCCCTACTTGACAGAGTGGGACAGGGTTAAATTGACCCCAGCAGCAATTAAGGTTCAGCTGTATCCTGAGTTGCCATTTTCCAAAACTGCTTTTGTATAATGTTGCTGCTTTTTCAATTATTATTACAACTAAATACAATGCTCCTAAGATGGGTTGGAAACAGCAAAAAGCATTGCTGTGATGATGTGCAGAAATGGGCGTGACGAAATCCGTAGGAGGTTCTTAAAGAGACAAAGACCAATTTCAAGGCATTTAGAAATGGTTATGATGTGAAGTCAAATAAAATTTTTGTTTTGTAGACAGCATTTTCATATCAACTGAATGTGACATAGTTGCTTTACTTTGGTAACTTTATTTTGGTGTAGAATTGAACTACATGCCTGGGAAACACATAATACTGGCCCTTTAAAATAAATAAAAATAACTTGACATGTAAACAGTTACACATTCAATGGAGTATTGATACTGGTATTGGTGTCATTTCGAGTATCGGGGCATTTTGTGCGAGTACATTACCGATAGCAGTAGTGCCTATGACACCATTGGCATCCAGACACCGATACGCTGATGGTATTTTTTTCAGCTATAATCAGCTTTAAAAAATTGGTTAGATATTCACCTCCTTCACTGCAAATATGGTGATGTTAAATTTAACAGCCATATTTGCTGTGTTCCATCTAAAAATACACCCAACACGATAGGCCCATTTTCATCTCTAACACTACGTATAGCCATGTGTCTGAAAAYTGGCTAGAAATCTTTCTGTAAATGTATTACTGTATTGGCCTGTCTGCTTGTGTATTATGTCTTGTCCAAATTCTTTGCTGGCAAAAGGTGTGTGAGCAGGTTTACTGAAACAAGAAGTCCTTTTCTGCTCAGTGTCCATGCTTTAGGTCTTTGCCTTCTTAAAACTGATTTTCCTGTTTTGTGATWATACGTTCAGTATTTTACATGTGATTTTATCAGATTTATCTTGACTAATAACACCACTTCACAATTTCTCAGTTCTACCTGTAAATTTATTCAAAGCTTTTCAGCTTCAGTTTGCTACATATTTTTGTGTTGGAAGTCTTTCATCTACATATTTTTAAGAAATTAGTCTTCAAGTTTTAGCTGAAACTGGTCCACAGAGACTCGACTTTACTTTCAAGTAACTAATGGGTTTTGCAACAATAAATGACAAAAAGACAAACAAGTGATTATTTCCGTAGCTTCCTTTAAAAGAATTACTAACTAAATTTATGGATTTCAGGCAATTGGACTTTGGATTTAGGGATTTATAGGTGTTAAAAGACAGGCTGATGGACAAAAGGTCACAGCTGTGAGGAATGCAGGCCAGCAGTTCCTTATCAAAAGAACACAAGATGTAAATACCTTTTAAAAGTTTTAACATTTACTAGTCATGACAACCACTTGTGAATGAAGAACCTGTGCAATTTGAAGAATGTTCTTTGTTCCAGTGTTTTGGAATGTAAGCAACATGGTTTCAGTTCCACACACCTTGTTTTAAACACTGGTTCACTGTTGTAGCAGCAATGCAAATTAACTCATTAGGAAAAATCTGAGACTGAGGCATTCACACTGAGATCATTTTGTCTTCTGCACGTTTTTTGGTCCCTTTCTTGTTCCACGATTTTCATGCTATTTCAACAATTCTTATATCAAAACTTTCGGCTCATTCAGGACCTTCTGGCTATGACTTTTGTTATTTCTGCTGTTTATATATTTTTTTGCTGTTTCCCTTTTATAGCCACTTTTTGCCATTGAAAAGGAATGGGGTTATTTTCAACATCCTTAAAATCCTTCAAAATATTCTAAATCTTTACAGCACCTTACATAGTTAGTTCTGATTATGCTCTTTTACACTTCCTTGTGCAAATTTTAGCTACTTCTTTGCTAATTTTAGCTTTTTTCTGGTATCTGGTTTGTGTTTTTTTTTTTTTTTCAAGTATCTTGGGGTCTTAAGAGTTCACAAGTGAGGGAAGACTGGAGCGAGAGATTGATAGACAGAGTGGTGCAGCTTCTGCAGTTTTGCAGACTCTGTTGTAATGAAGAGCTATAAGACAAAACTCTCTACAGGGTGGGTCATTTATATGGATACACCTAAATAAATGGGAATGGTTGGTGATATTAACTTCCTGTTTGTGGCACGTTAGTATTTGGGAGCGGGAAAACTTTTCAAGATGGGTGGTGACCATGGCGGCCATTTTAACGTTGGCCATTTTGTATCCAACTTTAGTTTTTTCAATGGGAAGAGGGTCATGKGAAATATTGAAACAGTTTTGTCCAATTATAAAAATACAGGTGATGTTTCAAACTAACATGTCCTGCATGTAAACAATAAACCTTAAGGGACATTTTCATTTGAACAGTTTATTTAATAATTAGATTTTAAAGGATTGACACACAGGTAAATATCAAGAGATGCCTCTGGACAGATGTGATGTCTCCACATTAGAATACATGGATGTAACAGCTGGACAGATGTGATGTCTCAGCTGGACAGATGTGTTGTCTCCACATTAGAATACATGGAAATTCAGACAAAAGAAGGTATAGCAAGCAGAAAAATTACAACTTGACCTTGACCTCTTTTGGGGACCTTGAAATTGATTGTGGTCATGATTGCACCAAGAGGTGACTTCCTGTGCAATTGGACATGCCATTGTTAAATAGTTATTATTTCAGAACTGTTATAAGGAAATGTGAAATTTGACACCGAACGTAACTAAATGAATTTGAAATGGGCATCTTTGCTGGTGTCTTTGGTGACACATGTCTATGGTTTCTATGTAAACCGGYAAATGACAGTGATACAAATGTTTCAGATGAAAATATAAGTTCCTTTTTTTAATTTCTATTTTCACTTCAGATCAAACTCCTTGTATCAGTTCTGTATTTATTAAATTCATAAACATATTTAAACTTAATATTCATCATCACATTTACCATTACGCTTAAATTTAGTAGAAAATGAGGCAGATTTCAGAGGGCTTGATGACCGCAGCTTTTTCAGTGTATAAAACAGAGAAGAAAGAATCCTGCCCCCTGCTGGACAGAAGACTCCACAACAGGATGGTGTTTTTCTCTCCAGTTGTCCATGTTCCTGAGGACCTTCCTCCTGATCCAGTTCGGACTCTGTGAGTAAAACACACACTTCGCTGGTGGTCCCAACATCCATCCTTCAGATAAGTGTTGTGTGGAAATCTTTGTTTAGCAAAGAACAGAAACATGTGATTTAAGGAATAAAGGTATTTTGTGGGATGGTTTTCTGAGTTCTGTTTATTGCGATAAACAAGAACACAGTCATATGCTGCCTGTGAAAATCTGTGCTAACAGGCAGCTCTAATGATTAACTATTATATACTGTTTCAACATACATATATTTCTTCCAAAGGAAATTCTCCAGAGACATTGTGGCATGAAATATTGCCCTGTCTGTCTCTGCGCCCCATAGATTGACTGTCAATCCATCCCTTGACTTATAGACCCCAGCCAGAATGAGGACCCCAAAATATGCCTGTGCATTTTATTCAGCTCCCATTTCCCCAAAACACACGCCTTCCTTCTAATGATTTTTGGTATTGAATTGGGCATGGGTAGCTTAAAAGGTGTCTTGGTGTCTGTGACACAAGTTGCTGCCATCCCATAGGCCCTGAACTGTCTTTATTTTTCTGCACACAGTTTTCCCTCGTGTTTGCTTGGAGATGAAGACCACTGCATTTCAACATTTTTTGACATGAATGTCTTGGTTGGAGAAATGTGACTAGTATATCATAACGTGGTTCATAATCAGAATCATCAGATTCAGAATTGACCTCAACACTGTCTTCAGTTTCAGACACACCAGCCTCTRGTTCATGGTCATGATCAAAGAGAAGTTCCAGTGCCTCCTGACCTGTCGTGTTTTATATTTATGCCGCTGACAGCGACGATATCACGTCTCTGCAGTGCATTACGTTTTAAGACTCCCTTACAGGGAATATTCATATTTTCCTACTTCCCTGCTGAGTGTCCACTCAGTGTGGGTGGAGTTTGTTCACTGGAAGAGGAAAAAGCTCCTGTCAAAAGACATGACATTAAAAGCAGTATTTTGTGCCAGAAAAAAAGTACAACTGCTGGAGGAACTTTTTCTCCCTCTTCTCGGTATTGATCAAAAGTATTATAGTAATAGTTATATTCATGACAAGAAATACATCCTGTGTGTCTGCTATAGTATAAATAATACTCTTTGTAAATACTTTAGTAAAGGTTTTTCACATTTTTGCTACTCTTTATGTATGTTTTAATTGTCAATTGGCTGAGAGAACAGAGACCAGGGGGGCTCCAGTCACCTAATTCAGAGGAATAGGTGCATAAATCTTGAACCTGCACGTTTCCTTATTTCCCAAGAAACAAAAAAAAAAATCTTCCATTTAAAACAGTTGTACAGATATTGTTTTCATGTTGTTTTCATATCTCTTTGTCCTCCATAAATAACTACAAAACAGAGTTTATACAGACTGAGGTCTGCAACATATTCTACGTCAAAGAAAAGCTTTCTGGAGTTTCATCTGAACAACATTTTTGCAGCAACTTTTCTTTGAAGTTTCCCTTCATATTCAAAAGCTTTTCAGAGCACCCTTTTCTGACGATGATGAGGATAGAGCTCTCTGATTAAAAGTAAAGCCAACTTAACTTGTGTTATCAGTTAGGTTAGACTCCATTTCTTAAATAATCAGCTTGTGTTTGTGTTTTAACACATGGTTCCCAACCTGGGGGCGAGGCCCTCCTGGAAGGACGTCAGAAAGCGTGGGTGGGGGTTGCATCACCTTGTCTCCTCAGAGGTTGTGAAAATATCAATTTATTGTGTGTATATAAAAATCACCAAAACAAGTCAATGTGAACAATCAAAATTCTGTAAAACGTAGTCCTTTTTTTTCTTTTCCAAATCAAAGTTTGTAACTATTTAGTTTATTATTCTGACAAAGAGATAAAGGTTTTACTTTGGGAGAGGTGATATGTACAGTATTCAACTCTATGATAAAATGTCCTGATGCATCTCAGTAATCAAGGTAAAAAATCAAAAAGAAAAAAAATTGTGTAGGTCTTCTGGAAGAGTTCTTCTCTAATGAAACGTTTCGTCTCTCCTCCAAGAGACTTCTTCAGTCTGAGAGTTTCAGGCAAAATACTCACATCACATGGCTATCGTTGACACCTAATTAAAACCTATTGTTAACAGGGGTGGAGTGACACTGGCAATAGC
>NW_013952455.1:722012-726496 GCF_001266775.1 Austrofundulus limnaeus | reverse complement strand
GGTTTTAACACAGTGGCGGGTCATTTTGACCCGAAGACAACAGGAGGGTTAAGGAAGCTTTACCTCTGTTTGTTTCTTGGGTTCTGGTTCTTATTTGTTCTTAAACAGAAAGTCCAGCTGTTACACCAGGCAGGAGGGACAGGTTTTTGTGCTAATGATGTTTACCATGTTAGCAACTCTGTGGGAAACAAAACCATTATTGGAATTCAGAGGTTCTCAAACTGGGGTCCCGGAAACCCCAGGGGTCTGTGTCTGTGTCTTGAGGTCCTCAAAAAATTTCACTAAATTGTTGATTTGGTTTTTATTTTTTAAAATGCATGAATAACAATGAACTAATAAAACAAACGAAATAAAAATATATATTTCCATGGCATTTAGGGGTTGAACTGACAATAAATTATCTTTTAAAACAGCATGGGTTTTATGAGGGGGTCCCTGGAATTTTTTTTACACTGTTATAAGGGGTCCCTAGACCCAAAAGGTTTGAGAACCCTTGCCTTAGATAACCAGAAGATTATTGCAAACTGTATATACTTTGAGTAAAAAGGAACTGTAATTATCACTTCATAAAGTTGCTCTAGTGAACGCATGAGATTCTGCATGTTTTTTTTAAGAAGCTCTCTTCTTTTACTTACTCCTGGCAGCTCCTCTGAGATGACCCTGAAGGAGAGCCTGGACGAGTGCATGGAGGCCTTGGACCTCTTCCTCAACAACCACTTCAGCGAGAGTCTGGAGAGGCTGCGACCGAGGTGACACACACTCAGCCTGAGTCGGGCCACATGCAGCTGACCGACTGTTCAGTTCTGCTCTCAGCGTGATGTCAGCAGAGCTTGTTACGTTCAGAGACTTCCCTGGTGCGAGTTAAGAAACAGAGTCCCTGCTGATCGGCTTCAGGTCTCYAGGATATCGAGTGTTTGCTGAAGCTGACGCCCAAGGTCTGACKGATTCAACAGCCTGTAGAGAGTTAGCCCCGCAAAGCAAACACTTTGCACAAGACACRCCGAGATGAACGAGGAGATAGGAAAGATATTTAACTCGTATCTCGTCTCCGCAGGAAAATATGTAGATCGTACAGCAGCTAACTGTGTTTGTATCCAGCGTGAAGTRGACAATAATTAACCTGCAATCCTGTGTTTCCTATTTAGAGTCGATGAGAGTATGTACCAYGCTCTCATCTACGCCACGATGCTAGAAATGCAGGCCATGATGACTTTTCAGCACGATGACATCAGCAATGCAGGACACACAATGAAGAGTGCCCAGGAAGTCTGTCAGAGGTTAGAAGTTTTGCACATGATTGTTTTTACTCACGAGTTAACTKGGAAAAAAGAAAACTTAAATGTTTTAACTTCTCTGCTGATAGCTCTTTGATAAAGAAGCCATAATGGTGCAATAACATGTCTGACTCGTCTGTGACCAGACTACCACTTTGACTGCATTTGCATCTAAGAAGCCTCAGTAGCACATGTTCAGATAGGACAAATGAGCAGATGATTGGTGTGTCAGAAATACTGTGGCTGCTGATAGGAGCTCAGTGATGACAGAGGAACACATTGTTTCCATTTAATATCTGGTTGTTACCCTGTATTAGCCTTGAAATTAATGTTTAAAATATACCGCTGCAGATGAGAAAAAACATCAAAAAACTAAATTGTGTAAATTATGCTATTGTTGTTTTTTTTTAAGAATTTCAGTGATGTTTTTGTTCAAATTGGTTGACTCAGCTTAAATTTAAAAAGACAAGATAAAAAAGAACTAATTACTTCCTTTAAGCTGAAAGACACRTTCAGCTAGCTGATTTAAAGATAGTTGTCTAAATTTAGATTTTATTGCTGAATTTAATCCATTTAAATATGTGATAACAACAGATTAGCTGACTTCTGAGATATGGAAGAGGATGTCATTAAACACCAGGGGTGTAAAAATATATCAATACATTGAAGTAGCACAGTAGTTCATTTCCAGCTACTTTATTGATTCTCTAAAGCAGTGGTTCCCAAAGTTGGGGTCAGGACCCAAAGTGGGGTCCTGAAACATCGAGGTGGGGTCCTGAAAATATTTTCTGAAATAATTACACAAAAAATGACAACTAAGCACATTTTTTGCCTTTGTTGTTGCGAAATAATAAAATTAGTGTACTTAAAATAGACAAAAATAGCGTAATAAATAATGTTACTATGCTCTTGTTAATTTTACGTGAAAACAATGTTTATCAACTGGTAACAGCTGGGGGCACGGGTCTCTGCTGTTGGTATTTTGTGGGTCAAAAGCTGAAAAGTTTGGGAACCACTGCTCTAAATAGGGCTGTTGGCAAGAATTTGGTGATACGATACATATCATGACAGAGGGGTCACGATACGATATATCCCGATATATTGCGATACTGTAGGCAAGGCAGTATATTGCGATATATTGTGATTTTTTTTTTGTCCAAAAATTCTATTAAATAAAAACCTCTTACTGGGGAAGAAAAATGAAAAACCAAAATTCATTGTCTCAGAAAATTCTAATATTACAGAGACATACTTTTGATTCATTTAGCTGTGTTCTGCTTTGTATGTGTTTTATTTTGTTTTATATTTCTTATTTCATCCATATTTTTCAATTATTAGGCTAAATTTGACAATAAATGTTTGAAAATATATTTTTTGCAGCTTTTAGTTTTTAACATTAATTTACAATATGGTCACCCAACACTTAACAATGGCCTCTACCTCAAGAGGTAGTGTAGCCAAATGGCTGGCTCACTGCTGCCAACTAGTGGTCAGAGGCTGAACTACAACATAAAAATGAAGGGCTGGCAGGAAAGTTGACATTTTAAACCTTAAAAAAAATCGATACAGGGCTTTAGAATATTTATACAGTATCGGGAAATGAAATATCGCGATATTTCAGTATATCGATATTTTCTTACWMCCCTAGCTCTAAAGCACATTATTGATTATTAATTGAGGCCAAAAACGTAAACTTTTGTAGAAAAATATACTATGTTCAAAATGTTATGTCCGAATAAACAGGAATCCAACTGGATTTCTTATTAAAACTTTATTCTCAATCTTCTAACTCCAATCAGGCTCATACAGCACCCAGCAGGCCTCAGTGTAAGAACTTGGACTGAAACCAAAACAAAACACAGCAGTCCTGCTCTGAGCAGAGACTCTGCAACACCCTGACAACTTCTCTTTCTACTATAATAATGAATTGAACTTATAATGTACTTCTCTTCCTGGTTACACCTCTGGAGGTGTTATCTTTTATGTCAAACCTAGAACGTAACTCATTTTTGTTTAATCTAAAGAAAGAACACATGAAAACACACAACAACTCTTTGTCTGCTTTAAAGAGCTGATGACACGATATTTACCTTTTATGCCATTTTTTATAAAACAAAAGGTCCATCCCGAAGATCTAGTTAATAATTACAAGTGCGCCTGTGTAACATCTTTGTTTTCAAAAAACAAGGCAAATTTAAGAGACCTGTAGTGCCTCTTAGTGTCCGAGGAAGAAAGCGGAAGTGACGTTGCCGGCAGAAGTCCCCTCAACTTTGTTGACTAAAACTAGTAGGTTTGTAGTGGAAGAAAACAGACCAATGAATGGACATTTTTTGAAGTTTTTGGAGTTTTGACGGTTTTCAATAACAACAATGCCTTCATGTCGTAGCCTATCGCAGGATTTTGTTCAAACACTCATAAGAATGGTGCTATTTTTTAAAAAGTTTCCTAAGAATTCTGAGCTTCGTCTGAAGTGTGTGTTGAAGCAGGTCGGACTCGTCTCCCGAGAAGTGAGAGCCTACCRTCGCGTCTGTTCTGTGCTCTGAACATTTTGAGTTGGACTCTTCATTTTGTCTCCACTTTTAAAAAGTCTTAACGTGTGCTGCTGCCGACGGCGAGGGCAGGGAGGGAGGGTTGCGCAATCATGTGCCGGACCGACCAGCACTTGGAGCGACAGGTGAGACCAGTCCTGCCAGAACMACGTCCCAGCTGCAGGTCACAGCTCACTCCCAGAGCTTGTGTTGTCAAGCAGAACAAGATTAYGGTAAGATCCAAGTTAATATGTTAATATGGCCGGATGCATCTCAGTAATCCAGGAGGGAGGATAAAAAGAAAGGTTGAGCAGCTCCTCTGAAYGGGATCTCCAGTGAAACGTTTCATCTCTCCTCCAGACCGTTTTATCAAAGAACCCGTCCAGAAGACCTGCTCTGCTCAACGTTTTTTAAAAACCCAAATTAATATGTATTTAAACCACGTAATCACAACATTTATATCATTTTAAAAATCATGCCAAAGTAAAGAAAAGATTATGAAGGAAATTGTGTTTCCTCCTGTGTCACTTTAGTCTAATTTATAGCTAAAGACACTCTCAGTCATAGCTGAGAGAGACAAAAATACGAAGAACCCTGAAATTATTTACTGTAGACAAAAAAATAAAATAAATAAAAATCGTAGCAGTCTATTAACAATACATAAAATGTGTCATGATTAAAT
>NW_013952455.1:712090-713961 GCF_001266775.1 Austrofundulus limnaeus | reverse complement strand
TCCAAATTCATTTAGTACATCTGCTTAAATCATCCCATTTTAAGACAATGTTTGATATCTGATTTTTATTCTCATTAACCTAAATATTAATCAAACGAGCCCTTGTGGGTTGTGAAGATGTAGGGTCAGTACCTCCTCTGACCACAATATAAAGCACATATTTGAATTATATTGCTATAAATTTATTAGAAAAGTCGGTTTAATTAAATTACACTTGAACAATTTGTTGTAAAATAAATGTAATTTATGCAAATTTTATTAAACCAAATTTAAAATATATACGTAGCATTATATAATATTTGAAATATCTTCTTAATGTGAGCAGATAAGAGGTTGGACCAGTATCCTCCAAAACTTTCACAGTTTAATTCTAAAATGCTGCTACAAATGCACTAGAAACATTCAAGCTGATCTCTAGCTCACAGTAATCTGCATCACCCATGTCTTCTGCTGGGGCCCGAGCGCCAAACAACCTTCTTTTGTTAATAAAACTGTTTATCTGCTTTCTTTGAGTCTTTCCAGGTTGAAATGTATTGTATCACCAAACGCCAATACACAGCCCTGATAAACACACAAGCAGAAAACTAGAAAAAAACATTTGTTTTGTATGATTCTACAGCTTTGACTTTGATAGTTTTTGCAATATTATTTTTAATCCAACCTATTTTTCTGTGTTTTAGGTTTCGGCGGAAATCCCCAGGTTTAGCTCACAAGTCAGTGGGCGAGTCTCTCTCTGAAGGTAAAACTAAATGACTTGGATGTCTCACTTGTGTAGTTTTGAAATGCAGTGTGTTGAATGCAAGGATAGACTGAAGTGAGGCTCGTTGTTGTGTACTTTCAGAAGAAAATTAGAAAGATGATTTATTCAGAAGTCTAAGTGGAAAAACAGCATCACTGRATCACATTTTTGGTTCAAAATTTGGCCTTTTCAAACATTTTAGAGTGTAAGGCAACAAATAGCATAATCATGCTATTTGATGCTTTTTCACACCAGTAAGTCCCAGACTGGTGTCCGCTGGACTTACTGGTATGAAAAAGTAAGTGAGCCATTCCTGACCAGTATGCAGTTCTGCCACTTACTATTTTTCATCCTTTGTCTACCGTCACATGACACTTTTAATATTGGACTGCCGCTTCTCATAAACTTGTCGCTACTCAGTTTTCACCAACTGTAAGTTATAGTCAGATCTTATAAAACAAGATTACTGACAGGACTTGGAAACAGGAAGTTATGACTCCCTCTATACACAGCTTCTATCCTAATGACTGAAACAGATTTAGGAGATCAGGTGACACATGACTCATGAGGAACAATGACTGGTGTTGGTGGGGGTTTTCTCCCTGCTGTAAGAGTCCTGGTGGATATAAGGGGCCCATTCATCTTAAATGTCAGTTCAAATTATTTACTGGGCTCCTTGTTTCTGACCCATTTATTTACAAGCCAAATTTAGAGTTGGTTCTGGACTATGCACAGTTAAAATACAGCTGTGGTTTTGTGTAACTGTGCCATGTCTATATGCCTTATTGTACATGTATTTRTATTCTTTTGTGGGCTAACAAAATACAACATCCACAGAGAAAACACATCTAGCATGAGTTTCTTTAAGTGCTTTGCATTATAGTARTCTTTTTTATGATGGGAGGAAAGCAAGTCTTGTTTTTATGGGGTCTCTGGGAATCAAAAGGCCATTAAAACAAATCAGTTGTAAATCTGGGCAGATGATTTGATAAACGAGTGTTTGTAGGATGCACAGCTGCTACTGAGCTGACATCTTCAGCTACTTTATTATTGGCATCGGGTGAAGAAGGCATGACATGGAAATATTTTCAGTACTATTATCAAGACAACTACTCAATAAAAATATACACTT
>NW_013952455.1:709578-711694 GCF_001266775.1 Austrofundulus limnaeus | reverse complement strand
GACGGGGGATCGAACCAGTGACCTTCTGGTTCCAGGACGACTCCCCTAACCACTCGGCCACAGCCGCCCCTAGAAAACTAAATTATACTCAGGAGTTTCTCCTGCTGAGAGCGTTTGGGCAGAATTGGAAAGGCTGACAGAAAAAATAAAAATGATTTGAACTGTACATTGTTTGGTTTTCCTCCAGTGTTGCAACCTGTTTCATGTAACCAGTTTGTTCCTGCACACAAACACTGTCGTTGCATGATTGTTAAAGAATTATCCTAATTTTGTAATGCTCGTTGAGCTGCTTTGCTCTAATAACTTGTCAAAGCAAAAAAAAAAGATTGACGTTAACTGATCAGTTTTTTATTATTTTTATTTGTCCTTTATGTATACAGGTTGTCTCATTGAAATCCAAGATCTCATTTACAAGAGAGACCTGTTTTGATTAAAAAAAACAAACAAAAGAACTACAAGCATCTAAACAAGTTATGAAATAATTAGTTAGTAATTAATGAATTTGATGTAAATATGTTGTGAGCTATGATATCAATCCCACGATAGATTTATCAGCTGTTTTATCACTTTGAAGTTACTGCATACATTTCTGACAGTCCAGCAATAATGATACTTTATATCGCACCACAGGTGGACTGAGAGACTCATACAGGCTTCTTTAAAGCCTTGGTGCTAATGAGGTTAAAGAAAATCAATTCCTAGACACCATTTTAGTGGTTAGGAAAACAAACGAGGGTGACCGCACCAGCCAATGAACATGTCCCTTTTTGTGTGGCTGAAAAAAAAAACATAAACACCAAATAGACTTGAATGTTAGATGCAAATATAAAGAACATACAATACCGGTACCAGGCCAACCACAAAGTTTATTTTCTCTGCAAGTGGCGCCGAATCAGGAAATGCGTTTGTGTTTTAACAGTTTCTTCAGAACCTGGCCCACCCACTTCAAAACATTACTCTGGTAGGGGGAAGTCTCCCTGAGACCAGATTCTTACACACTTCCTGTCAGCTGATGAGAAGAATATCAATGTTTTGTCAGTGCGATTGGGGCGTGTGTTAACTAAGTGTCAAAGAGAGCCCATTCTATTTGAGTTAACCAGAACATGTCACTCAAATCAGATTGTACATCAACTAAATCACAGTTTAATCATAAAAATAGGTGATTAGGCAAAATAAGTAGTCCAAAAAACAAAACATTGTTTGTAATGTGTTAACAATCAGTGGTCAACAGAATACATTTCCTTCTATACCAAAGTGAAAAGATGTCACTAYGTGTAAGTTCAGAGTCATGTGACACGTCAATAGAAAATGCATAAAAAAAGAGTTCACCCAAATCTGAATTTGCAATGGAAGCTTTACTGAATGTGTTTTGTTTTTGCAGTGCAGCTTCATGCAGAAGTCTGTTATGCTGAGTGTCAACTCCAACGAGCAGCTCTCACCTTCCTGCAGGTGCTCCAGTGCTGGTTTTCTTCTTCCAACACACAATCGTGTTTCTCCTGAAACATGATCTAATAACACAGCTAGTTTTCTTCAAWACCATACAAAATGCAGAAAACATCCAATGAATTCTACCATGTGATCATTGAGCTAAACATAATCAAACTCTRATTTGACTTTCAACAATCTACATGTATGAATGTTGGTTTTATTTGTACTATAATTATTTCAYTTTTTTGCAGGATGAAAGTATGGTGAGTTTTATCAAAGGAGGGATTAAAGTACGAAACAGTTACCTTATTTACAAGTAAGTGCTCAATTAAAACAGTTTACATGAACATAACTCATTTTTATTATAGACTTGTAATTAGTTATTAATAAGTGTATGCAAATWATGACAACTATTATAAATCACTGTATTTGTCTTCTTGATTTTGCTGTTATTTTTAATTTGATAGTTTTTTGTCATGTTTGACCAGTGTTGTGTTAACATTAATACATTGCAGTTGCTAGGTGAATGTCATCTTAAGTTTTTATTTTTTCACTTTCAAGATTTAGAATACCACCCACCCCACCAAAAAATAAATAAAATATCAGAAGACAGAAAGAAAAAAAACAATATAGTCATATGAAAAATTTTGGGGCACCCTTGTTAATTTTCCTGATTACATTTATAAAT
>NW_013952455.1:699689-708483 GCF_001266775.1 Austrofundulus limnaeus | reverse complement strand
TGAAAATCTGTGGTGTCACTTAAAGAGAGCTGTCCATGCTCAGAAACCATCAAACCTGAATGAACTAGAGATGTAAAGAAGAATGGTCTAAAATACCTTCAACCACAATCCAGACTCTCATTAGAAGCTGTAGGAAGCGTTTAGAGGATGTTATTTCTGTGAAAGGAGGATCCACCAAATATTGAGGTAAGGTTTTTTTTATAGTGCCCAAATTTATGCACCTGCCTAATTTTGTTTAACTAATTATTGCACACTTTCTGTAAATCATATACACTTCATTTCACTTCTCAAATATCACTGTGTTTGTCCCCTATATGATTTATTTAACTGATATTTTTAATCCAAACAATCAATGATTTATAAAGGTAAATCAGGAAAATAAACAAGGGTGCCCAAATTTTTTCATATGACTGTAACTTTAATGTTCATTTCAGGATATTTGTCCCAACAGTTTTTGTGCAAAGCACTTCCTTACTTCATTCTTTACTTTCAGGATTTCTTTTTTTTAAGCAAACATAAATGATTTCAAAATCTGTCTTTGATATCCAGAGATCTGCATAACTTCATAAAATCTCACAACTTTATCAAAGGACAGAGCCACAATCACTTAGAAGGAGGGATATCATTTGGAGCAGGAGCATTTAACCTGGTACGTCACACAGTTTACAGAGATGATTAACAACCTACCTCTTTCAAGTTTTGTATCCTAATTATWATGTTATAAAACAAATCATCTGGTTCTTATCAGTTCCCAAGCTTAAATGGTACACGACATCTGATCAATAGCATGTTATATTTGCATGCATAGAGGAAAAAAACAAAGTCAAAGTGCAGTGTGTTGAAAACCCAAGCCCACCCCTTCCTTTATTTATAGGACTTGACAGGTTAAGYATCAGCCGGATGCTGCTAATCATCAATAAGTGTGAGCACCACTATAAGAACAATCAGATYGTGCAATGCTCAGAGGATTCGTAAACAAATCATTGAGGGCCTTCTCAGAATTTAGAGGCTTACATTAGCAGGTTAATGTTTCCAGCTCAGGGGGAGGAAGCCTTCTGTCTCTTAGTATCACAGCATGACTTAGATTTGCAAAGTTGCATCTGACTGAAAYGCAAGACATCTGGAACAATATGTTTTGGACAGGTGAGACCAAAGTAATGGTTTTATCCATAATAAACAGAAAAAMACAACAACATGCTTTGAGGGCTGATGATTTAGGCTCGTTTTGCTGCCCCATAATTTGGGCACATTGGAAGTCTTTGAGTTGACCATKAATTTCTCTGAATACAAAAGGCTCTAAAGTCAAATGTGAGGCCATATGTTCGACRTCTGAAACTTGGACCAAACTGGGTCTTGATGCAACAAAACATTGATCCCAAACTAAGCAGCAAATCTGCAACAGAACGGCTGGAAAAGAATCAAGGTGTTGGAATGGACCAAAAGAATCAAGGTGTTGGAATGGACCAAAAGAATCAAGGTGTTGGAATGGACCAAAAGAATCAAGGGGTTGGAATGGACCAAAAGAATCAAGGGGTTGGAATGGACCAATAAAAGTTCAGACCTCAGCCTGTGGCAGGACAAAGTTGTTAATTTTGTCTGCAAAACTTCTTCATCAAAGAAGAGAGGGCTAATATCACCCCCCCCACACACACACACACACACACACACACACATTTTCGTATGAAAAACTGTAAAAGTCAAAGAGTTCAATTACTACAGATTATTGCAGCTGAAGGTGGTTCCACAAGCGGTGAAACATCAGAGTAGTAA
Organism: Austrofundulus limnaeus; assembly: GCF_001266775.1. Classification (NCBI taxonomy): domain Eukaryota; kingdom Metazoa; phylum Chordata; class Actinopteri; order Cyprinodontiformes; family Rivulidae; genus Austrofundulus; species Austrofundulus limnaeus. The sequence continues at coordinate 706,713 of NW_013952455.1, read as the reverse complement.
GGTTTTTCATACAATGATTCCATGTTTTATTCTRTATTTGTAATGTTGTCAGATCATTGTCTCTTTGTAGTCCCCTCTTTTTAAGACCTGGTTTGCATCAGATATGTTCTTTATTACACTCATGTAGAATCTCAGAACAGAGGCAGTACTAATTTATAATCACTGCTTGTTTTACACCACATTTTATTCATACATTGTGTCTGCACCATGTTTATTTAGTCTTTTTCTTTTTCTTTTTTTTTTTCCTTTTTTCAGACACTATCACTATTTCCTCCCCGGATACTAAAAATGTTGGAGTTTGCAGGCTTTTCAGGAGACAAGGTTTGATATGTTTTAATTTTATTCTGTCAGACCTTCACTTACCACCTWACTGACTGTTTGATTTATTTTTATGCATTTTGTTGTAGGAATATGGTCTGTCTCTCCTCTGTGATGGTGCGACAGGGATGAACTTGCGCTCCATGTTGTGTGTTCTGCTGCTGCTCTGCTACCACACCTTCCTCACATTCATACTTGGTAGTGCTGCAGCTAAATTCATGTGGTTTTTGGATATCTCTGAAACTGTCAATGATTTTATTACAAGATTTCCCTGTATAAAGGTCTCTGTGTGGTTTCATGTTCTGCTTTATCCTCTCAGGAACTGGTGAGGGAGAGGTAGCTGAGGCTGAAAGGCTGCTGAAACCTTTCCGGCTCCGCTACCCAAGGGTAAGAGTCATCCGAGGTTTTGATTTTCTGAACTCCAATAAATCTTGATTTAGAGAATTAAGTAATACAACATACATTATATTCGACATATGTGATCTAACAAAGTTTGAAAGAGCTCAAATGGCTTTTAATACAGCATTTTAAAGTGAATATTTTCTTACAAAATTAGCTTCTGCTAAAATGGTAACCACTTTATTACTCCAGTGTGTTTGAATGTTTAATGTTTGGGTAAATTGTTACAAATCGGTGATAGTCCTGTGAACATGTCTGGGTTWAAACCATTGAAATCAGCGGTGGTTCTAGCATAAATAAGTGTCTTAATTTATTTATTTAAGTTATAAGGACAGAACTGCATGGACTAACTGTAAGGTCAGGGTTTTTCAGGAAAGCACAATTATGTCTTCTTCACTGGGAGCCCAAGCTATCATCAAAAACAGAAAGAAAAATAAAACAAACCTTCTTTATAATGCTATATTGCACATAAAATGATGTTACCAAATAATATTCAACTTAGATTTATTAAAAGGGAGAGTAAAAATAATTTAAAAGGTATTGAGATCTTCAAAATTAACTTCAGAACTGTGCTGTTGGAAAGATGTATTTCAGTTAAGGGTGTTAGATTGTGGAATGGTCTTGATAGTAAGGTGAAACAGTCTAAATCTTTATTTGTGTTTAAAATCGAGTTGAAAATTATTATATTGAAGCATTATATAACTGATTAAGGTGACTGTTTGTATTTTTGTGTTCAGGGGGTTCTTTTGTCTTTTCTTTTTTTTTTTTTTCCTGTATGCTGACAGTGGACTTGTTTGGAATTGATTTTATTTTTAGTGAATAGGGGCAGATATAAGTTTATACTTTTTTTCTGCTCCTTTTCATTCATGATTTTTGTTTGTTTGTTTGTTTTACTTTTGTATGTCTTGTTTTTATAGATTATTTTTATTTATATTGTTTTATGAATGAATTAATTTTAAAAAGTTAAGAAGCAAAGGTACAACATTATTGACAAACTACACTTTATATTAATCAGAATTTCCAGTTAGAATTCAAAATAGAAACGTTTTAGTCACAAAATGTGTTCTTGTTAAAACAACCTTAACAATTTCTTGTCTAAACATGCCATATACCTTGTTAACATGTCAAATCTTAACTCACCAGCTTTGGTAAATCAAATGTTCTACAAATGTGGACTCTAAAAATGGAGCAATAAAGTAAAGATGACCTCAAAAACAATATAATATCCAAGCAAATGTTCTAGTTTGCATTTAAAATGGGAACATTTTGTCACAAAATTAGCTCATGTTAAACAGAAACAGTTTTATGGATTGAACTTATCCAGTTTGTTTGCATGCCAGATATTAGCTTATCAACCAAGATAACTCAAGTTATTATTCTATAAGTTAACATTTCCTCCTTCTAGGTTTGGTCTCTTGTCTTCTTTTTAATTCTCCCCTTCCAAATTGCTTTATGTCACTTTCCACTTCCACACAAAAAAACTCATTTATTACCTTCCCATGAAGTCAAACTAAGATTTATCCATGTATGAACTACCAAAACCTCACTCCACCTTCAATTACACTCTTCACACAGGATCCTTGCAGTTCTTTTTCTTTTTGTGCATACTTTTATGCCGTCTCTTCTTTCACTCTGTCTGACTCATATTCTTGTAAATTCACTAACACTGTGTCCACTCCACCGTTTACCTACTTGCCAGCCCATCCCAGAGAGTAAACCTAACACACTGTCACAGTGTGTGCTAAAGCAGAAGGGAATAGTCTTGGTTAAACATGACCAAGAGTTATTGGTGTGTATTTGGTAGATCGATTAGAAAATTATGACTCAAAACTGCATTTATTTGCGTTTTTCATTCTATCCAGGGTGCCATATTTCTCTTCTTTGCTGGAAGAACTGAGGAGATTAAAGGAAACATTGATGAGGTGTGTTTTAGGAAATATCTGTGTTTTACCAGCCTTTACACATGAGCATGTTAATACAGTTCAAATACAACGTCACTGAGACGTCATAGTTAATCTTGTAATTGGGCTGTTTTATTGGGCTACCAGGCGGTGACACTCTTTGAAGATGGCTGCAAAGCCCAGCAGACGTGGAAGCAGTTTCACCACATGTGCTACTGGGAGCTGATGTGGTGCTTCACCTTTAAGCGTGCGTGGAAGATGGCGTACTTCTACGCAGATCTACTGAGCCAGGAGAGCCGTTGGTCCAAGGTACAAAATGCCACACAAAAAGGAGATCAGAGTTTTCGTACTGGTAAAACCATTGATCAGTATTACTGGATTGGACATCACCTATAGCCACTATAACTAGCGACGCGCTGTCATAGGAGCCATTGCTATGCATTGAGTCATGTCAACAAAACGGAAGAGTTTCATTGTGGGATGCGCGTCAATCTGTCACAGAAATATTCATAGCACCCTCATTTCTYATCCGATTTCTATAAAATATGGTTTAAATTAAAGCTGAGAAAATTTGTYGATATTGTGATATGTAAAAAATATGTATTTGCTCAAGAGACAAATCTATAAGCAGTCTGGGAACTTTTCATTATAGGTTTTTTGCTAACGTATTTAYAGTAGAAGTCCCTTTCCGTCACATAAAACTAAGAGTCATGGGTGTCATACATATATATAATTCTAATTTTGCATTTGTTTCCTGGTTCTTCATTCGTGCTGAAGTGACTAAAGACAAATTCTTCCAGCTGGCCATAAAATAAATACGGTCGACCACTCCACCGCTTAGCTTATGAAATATACGGTGGAGGAAAAAAAAGTTACGGAGTTTTTTACTCTGATATATAATCACAAACTACAGGATATATCATATGCTGACTGGACAGAACATCAGTACCAGTAATATCTGCACAGTTCAGCCTAGTAGTAGTAAAGGTAATTTTACTGTTGTCCATTATATGTACCTCTCACAATCTTACATAATAACAATATTAATAAAAAATATAATAATTAGTTGGAACAGCAAATTTGTCTTTTCGTTGGTTTACCCGACATAAGGTTGTCAAAATCAAGCTGCATAACTGACCTACTTTCTGCATCTCTGACATTATTTAAAATAAAAAATATTTTGATGACCTGTAAAATCACATTTTACAGGTCATCAAAATGTTTTTTATCCTTCATCTTGTGATCTTGTTGTTGTAGTGTTGACAGTTTATGGCAAAATATTGCATCCCTTTTTGATATTCGTTGCATGACTGTCTGCTGCATCCCCTTTTTACCACCATTCGTGGATGTTCCCGAGTCAAAACTCAATGCATAGCAATGGCACCTGTGTGGTGCACGATAAGTCACGTGATGTCCAATCCAGTAATAGAGATCAATGGATAAAACTCCATAATGAATGTGTTTTATATTCATGTTTTCCTGTCAGGCCATGTATGTGTACATGAAAGCTGCTTACCTCAGCATGCTTCCTAAAGACGAGGCCAGGCCTTTTGGGGAGGACGAGGTGGAGCTCTTTAGGTAAATCCACAGTCTGGTTTTCACGATTCGTGTTTGTAAAGAGATAGTTTAGACATTTTAAAGTAGGTTTCTGTGGAATTGTTTTCAACAATTAATAGCTTTTCTGTGAAATTGGCCTCTGTCTCTTGAAGAACCACCTACCGTTTCTGACACTCCCACTTCAGCACAACTTCACAACAATGTTTCAGGGGAGGGGTGCTCTGTAGGGCGGGAGCTCGGCTGCAGACTGAGCTCCAGGGAGGAGCTTTGTAATAGGCGGTGTTTTGTACCAACAAGTGTTTAGGCAGCTCTACGAGGCTACCACAGGAGATTTAAGGATTTCTCCAACATGCATGAATGAATCAAAGCAACACTCTGGGGATGTTTTTGATGAGGAAATGATATTAGCACATGATATAAAATTTTAAAAAGTAAATTCTTCGTAATGTGCCCCTTTAATACAAGAGTAAAAATGAATGAGTCCTCTTGAATTGTGCTCTTTTTAAAGCCAAGCTATACAATAATGTTGGCATAAATATAAAATTGAAAACATTTTGGAGATTGAAGCTGTCTTGGGATAGCAACAATCATTTTTAGTCTTGGACCAACCCAGACTAGCTGTTAACTCATTAATCCAGTCAAACTAAAATAGTTTTACTCCAAACTGGCGTTGTTCAAAGATGTATCTACAACAGGTAAGATATTACCTGCTCATAACCTTTTCATAAAAGTCCACTTAAAAAAATATGTGTATCTGATTTATTGCTTTGTTCATGACATAAAAAAAGAAATACACTATATGTTCACATCCTGTTACAGTAGTTGTCAGAATTATGTCAGGAAGTGTGATTCAGCACACACACCCACACAGAACTGCCTTTTAAAAACACAAAGATTCACAAGTAATCATACACAAAGCTTAAACAAACATTTGAGTTATGCACTGAAACATTTATTTTTTTTAAGTACACAGGACTTTTTACTGTTATCTCATTGACCACACACACACACACACACACACACACACACACNCACACACACACACACACACACACACACACACACACACACACACACACAAAGTGAAAATTAAAAAAAATAATAAGCTTTCAACTGATTTTTGATTTTTACTCATACGAGAGACTAAATTAAGGAGGAAACAATGATAAAAATACATTTGCTAAACAAGTTTTGCCCACCTGCAGGGTCATTTTGGACCCAAGGGCAGAAGGAAGATAAAGATAAGATAAAAATAAATACAGTAAGTATGGAGGATGAAATAATGTTTTTATGAACAAAAGAAGTAGAAATTTGACAGAACTACAGTAGTCAAAAATACAGCCTTGTGACTTTTATTAGCTAGAATATTATATAATTTATTATGTTAGAGTTTCATGAAGGCCACATACAGACTGAGCCATGTGTTTTAACACATTAACATGTTTGAAATGATGGTTGTTTTTAAAACGATACATTTTAGGTCAGAGGATTTACAACAATCAATGAATGCTAAAGTTTTACTGGGATAGTATTTCACTGAGCTGAGACTGTATAAAAACTAGTTGGCAACTCAAAATTCAGAGAAAMTAGAATCAGTTTCTGTTGCAGCCTGACTGAATTCTGAGTATTTGTGGCAACAAGTTGTACGGCTGTAATTTATGAGCAGCCAAGATTGGAGAAAACAAATTAACGTGCTTTTACGTGCTGTATAATCTGTATTCTAGTTCTAGGACATGAATTATTTAATATTCATGTCTAGTTCATTCATTTTTATTATCTCACATCAACATGGTTTCAGACTTTAAGGCTATAGCTTCAAATGTTTTTTGTTATAGTAAAGCTCTCATACAGATATCAAACTACACTCTTGAATTTTAAAAACTAAACTGAGGTATTCAAGTTGTCTGTGGCAACTCTGTAACAATTATGAGAAACAAATTCTTGCTGGAAACTTCCTCATGTATGCTGTTCTCCAACTAGTCACCAACAGTCACAGCCCGTACTAGATACTACCYTTTTAAAGATACTACCTTTTTAAACATACTGCCTTTTTAAAATGTGCTGTAGTTATTTAAAGCCAACAAAAAGGATTTAGAGATTTTAATTTTAGCTTTAAAATGATACGAACATAAAAATATACCCAGTTATGAAGGATTTACATCTGAAACATGATACAGAATATACTGAGTTTACGAAGTGATTATATTGTGATATTAGGTGAATAAGGAATCAGTGTATGGTTCATTCTTCCATTTAAGATGAGATTAACTTTATTGTCCCAAAGAAAATTTGTCATGGGTACAGACCCTGACTGCTACACCRTCCAGCATGTCAGTATAGTTTAAAATCTTAAACACCATTACCTTTACTGTTTGTTACAGTCTATGGCTTTAACAGAAAGTGGAACAAATGAGTTCTTGTAGCGGTTCAGTCTACATGTGGGAACTCTGAGACGCTGACCTGAAGGAAGAAACTGATGCTCTGAATGGAGAATATGAGTGGGGTCTGAAATGATTTTCTGGGCCTGTTTGGTTACTTTTCCATTTCAAAGTAAAACACTCCAGTGTTATTTTTTTTTTGTTTTGTTTTTTTGTATTAAAACTAAACTTTGTTAGTGCACCATTTGCTCATTTCTGGCTGAACCGGAAATCCTCATGGCCTGAACTCCAGGTGCGTTATGTTTTCACTTTTACACGTCAGAAACRGCCTTTTTAGAAGAAGTCGGTGCATCTTGAGAGCTATTTTACCGTTAACAAAATTGTTTGTTTTTAAAGGGCCAATATTATGTGTTTCTCAGGCAAACATTTAAATACTATACCATAATAAAGTATCTATGTCACCTTTAGTTG
>NW_013952455.1:696787-699582 GCF_001266775.1 Austrofundulus limnaeus | reverse complement strand
TCTCTCTCTCTCTCTCTCTCTCTCTCTCCCTCTCTCTCTCTCTCTCTGAGAGCGAGAGCTCTGAAAAGAGCTTCACTGAGTGAGAAATAGTTTTGAGAGCTCAGCAGACAGTTTCACTTTCACTTTCAGTTTCACTTGTTTGCTTTGCTGCTGCCGAGAGCCTGCAGGAGTCATGGGTGGGGTGTGTGGGGTGGGGAGGTGCGCTCCGTGTTGAGGAAGCTCGGCTTAAAGACACGTCCCAGAGGAGTTCCTGGTCCCAAAAGGCGTTTCTGGTCCCTACCAGTCGTTTTGCTCCTCAGCATGGCTCCCTAAAAACGCTGCAGGATTTCTCAGACATGCCTGAATGAGTTAAAGCAAGGCTTTGGACATGTTTTTATGAGAGTATAACATTATAACATGATATAAAACTCAAAAAAGTTGATTTTACATGATATTGCCCCTTTAAAATTATTCAGAATCAGATCAGAGTGCAGCCATTGCCAATATCTTTAGGATCGGTTTCCATTTTTTAGCCATCTTTCAGCCACTGTAAACTCATCTTTGGTGACTTCCATCTTTTCAGGTATCTCTACATATTAAAACAAAAAACGTATTTTATGTTGGATTTAAATAGCTAAAACAAAAATCAAACACTGTGGATTTTTTATTAGTTTGATTTATTGTAAATGTAAAAACAAAGAAAAAAAACCAACTTGGTTGTTTGGTATTTGTTTGGTATTTCCAGTGAAGTGTATTTTAATGACTGTTCTGTGTCTTTGAACTCTCAGCAGTGATGGGGTGCTTAAAGAAATGACTCTGTAGGCAAAATTTATTCTTGAGCAGTGAGGTTTATTCAGAATAACAGCCTAAACCAAATTAAGAGACTTCTGGCCAATTGAGTGAAGTACTCCCCAGAACTTTCTGGGTCATCCCTTCTTATAAGCTTCTACCACACCCAGATGTTAACAGTTCCTTCTATGGTAATGGAGTTTGCTCCTGAAATGTATTTTAAGACACACAAACATGTTTACCACTGAAAGCTGTTTTTTAACAAATGAGCTAAGGATGAGCTCATTCTTCCCATCCTTATMAGGAATTGCTGAGTCATTAATTTAAGAACAAACTGCTTGACTGAATCTGTAGGATGACTTCATACACCTCACCAGTTTTAGTTTGAAATGGAAAAAACCAAAGAGTGAACCATTCCCAGGTTRTAAGGTGATAGTACAGTTTGTTCTTGTTAATTCAAATGTAAAATAAAAGTTGTAGATATCATCAATCAAAATGAGTTATTTGATTTAAAGGAAGCAAAAGYTTTTTTTTTCCTCTATACTTTACAGACAAGTACCGAGCCTCAAGCAGAAGATAGCAGGGAAGTCTCCTCCAACAGAGAAGTTTGCGATCCGTAAAGCCAGACGCTACAAGGCTCCTCACCCAGTCAGGCTGCCAGCTCCAGTTCTGGTAAATCCCACAGCAGAATAAAGACATCCACTCACAGTGATTGTAGTTGGTTGTATAAACAGTATCAGCTGTTTGATTACAGGAGATGATGTACATGTGGAACGGTTTTAGTATGATCAGCAAACAGCCGGAGCTGACTGAGGGCATGATGCAGACTTTAGTGGAGGCAGAGCGCACTCTGCTGGAGTCTCCTGGTAATTTAGCTGGTCCAAAATCAACAGAAGAAAAACAAAAACGTGGCTTCGTACTATTTTAATTACAGCATATCTAATCCACTCTTGGCAGAAAATGAATATGTAACAGATGACCGCTGTTTGATCCACATGCTGAAGGGCCTGTGCTTCAAGAACCAAGGGATACTTCAGGCCGCCGAGGAATGCTTCAACAAAGTTTGTTCAAGGTGAGCTCCACAAGACGCTCGAACAGATCTATCCTTCTTCTGTGAACAAATATCAATCTGWACGTTGCATCTTCAAACAGATTTAGAAACTCTGTCAAGCATTGTTTGTGTGTTGTTGGATTACGATGAGAAGACAAATGATTCTTCAATAAGAAAAGCAAATTTGAATTGACTCCAAAGCAACCAAAATAAAAGAACTGGCCTAAGTTCTTACTATGCTTTGTTTTCTTAGTAACCACAACAATATGCTCAGCTCTCACACAGTGGATATTTGCACAGCAAATATWATGATGTCATCACCTGGAGAAAATACTCAGATTTTAAAGGGGCTGTTTGTTTAACCTACCTGTRCTGCACATCTGCAGTGCAGGGACACAACTTGACCCAGATGTGCAGCAGATGATTTTTATTTTTTTATGTATATATATTTTATTTTCATCTTTCAGTGAAAAGAAGATTAAGTTTGACCACTATCTGGTGCCCAACTCTCTGGTGGAGCTCAGTCTGCTTTATATTGACCAAGGCAGAAGAGACGAGGCCATTAAAATACTGCGGAAAGCCAAGTGAGTTGTTCCTTTACAAACTTGTAGWGTTAATCTTTATTTTCAATACAATTACTTACTTGAATACTAGTACTTGTAAGTACTACATTGTATTAACATGGTTTTCAAATCTCATAAACCCATATTTCATTCATAACGGAACATAGCAAATTAAATTGTACCATTTTAAAGTTTAAATATTTGATATTTACGGAAGCGTATTGCTATCACGCAGGAAAAAAAATCAGAGCGCTATCACGTTATAACGTGATACGTATCTTGTTAAAATGTGATACGTATCTTGTTAAAACGTGATAGTATCTTGTTAAAACGTGATAGTATCTTGTTAAAACGTGATAGTATCTTGTTAAAACGTGATAGTATCTTGTTAAAACGTGATAAGTATTTGTTAA
>NW_013952455.1:694903-696182 GCF_001266775.1 Austrofundulus limnaeus | reverse complement strand
ACTATCACGTTTTAACAAATACTTATCACGTTTTAACAAGATACTATCACGTTTTAACAAGATACTATCACGTTTTAACAAGATAACTATCACATTTTAACAAGATGACTATCACGTTTTAACAAGATAACTATCACGTTTTAACAAATACTTATCACGTTTTAACAAGATACTATCACGTTTTAACAAGATACTATCACGTTTCAACAAGATACTATCACGTTTTAACAAGATACGTATCACGTTTTAACRAGATACGTATCACGTTTTAACRAGATACGTATCACGTTTTAACAAGATACGTATCACGTTATAACGTGATAGCGCTCGGATTTTTTTTTTCCTGCGTGATAGCAATACGCTTCCGTAGATATTTACTGTATTCCATTGTGAAAAAATATGGTTTGACATTTACAAATCATTTTATTACATTTTACACACTATCCTAACACCTTAAGATTTGAGTAAAACTAATAACCAGTACTGTTGTTTTCTTTTTGTTTTAAAGGCAAATACAGAAATCTTACAAAAAAAATTTCTGCAAAGTCCCTTGACAGTAGATAACTTCTTAGCCCCAAACGTTTTTTTAACCTTAAAGTCAGCATCTTCCACTGAGCAGCTTGACCTCTTCAACCACACCATCTGTCACTTTTACAATAAATATTTTTGTGGCGAAAAAATAAGGGAGACTGGAAGACCCAGCTTGTTGATTTTTGAGAATGTATTACAAAAAAAACACGCCAACCAGAACGTTTTTCTTTCTTAATTTTAAGATAGTTTAATAGTAGATAGAGGCATCCTTTCTGTCTACTTTTCATGACAAAGTAGCTCCATTACTTTTTTGAATTGCCCTACACGTCAATCCGACCAATCATAGCTCCGCCCACATCCAGTCTCCATCTATTATCCAAACTCCGCCCCACAGACCAACTCCACCAATCACATTTAGGGTTAACTCCACCCACACAAAGAACTTCACCCATCATGGTTAGGACAAACTCCATCCACACAAGAAACTCCCCCAATGACCTGCAGACCCCTACTTGCCACAACATGATGCTGCCACCGCCATGCTTCACTGTGGGGATGTTGTTCTCAGCGTATGAAGATTGTTTATGGTTTATGACTCCTGCTGGTAGAGTGGTTAGGGGAACCGTCCTGGAACTGGAAGGTCACCGGTTCGATTCCCGTCCAGTTGACTCAGTCGTTGTGTCCTTGGGCAAGACACCTTACCTGCCTTGCCTACTAATGGTGGCACCTGTGTATGGCAGCCTCGCCT
>NW_013952455.1:692110-694183 GCF_001266775.1 Austrofundulus limnaeus | reverse complement strand
TAGTGTGAAGTGCTTTGAGTGTCCTGGATGGATAGAAAGGTGCTATATAAGTACAGACCATTTACCATTTAACCATGAAGACAGACTGTAGCTGTAGCTGCCTCAGACACAAACTTGTAGATGTAACACMTCATGCTCTCAGTGGATGGAAGTTTAGATGTCATTTTCAAGGCAGACTGACTTCAAAGCATGAAGGAGTCGAAGCAAACGTCTGCACTGCGTGCACTCTAACAGGGACTTCTGCTCTGACCCACAGGCACAAATATAAAGACTACTCGATGGAGTCTCGGACCCAGTTCAGGGTTCATGCTGCTCTGGCCAAACTCAAGGCTGATCCTGGTGAAGATGAGACCCATCAGTGACGAAGAGTTCCTTCCTCAGTGCCCACTCCCTTCTCACTGGACTATGTTGGCTGATTGTTTGGACATGTTCATCCTCTGCATTTACATCAAATGAGACTTGTTACAGTTCAGTGACCTTTTTAAGAAACATTTTTGTGTCATTGTAACCACCGTTTCCTGACGAGGAAGAGTGACTACACATCATGTGTATTTATTGTTTTATTGTTTAAAACTAAATAATACATTTTCATGGATCACACTAAATAGTTTCAAATTGACCATACAGTAAAACTTTTACTCTTAATGGAGCTCTGATTTGCACATAATCATAAAAGCAACTTTTATTTTGTTTAGATTTGTGGAACTAAGAAAAAAATGTTTACTGTTCAGTTTTATCACCTTGGTTTATTTAAACTCAACTTTTCTTTGTTTTAATTATATTTGTTGAAAACTTGACTTTTTGACTAAATTTGTTTATTTTAGCTGAAATGAGAATTCTGTAATTATTTCAGACAAAAAGATGGCATAGAAAAGTGTACATTTATTTCAGAGAGGTCTATTTATGGAAACATGTTGCCAGTTTACTAAGTAAGCCCAATTAAATGAATAAATCCTTCTTGCTGACTTGTTTACTTTGACCAGACTGGACTGGATGAACAGATGTAGTGTGTTGGGCTCTTTAATCCAACCAGGTTATCGAACATATTACAGTCTTCAAAACTGAACAAAGGGCTTTAACTGAGCTTACTCTCAAGAAGCTGCTGGGGAAATCCTATTAAACTGGCGGCTCTGATGTTGGTGCAGCAGGACGTGCTTGTGCAGCCGCTGCTGCCTCCTCTTTCAGTTTGCGTTTCAATAGTTTCATTTTCTTTTTTTCTTCTTTCTCGATTTCTGCGACCATCTCCAAAAACCTGGGGCTGCGATGGTCCACATAGCCATCGAAGCGCTCTCTGGCCTCTTCCAGCAGCCTTTGTTTACGAGCTTTCTCCTCCTTCAGCTTCTGTTTGGCCTCCTTTCTTTGTCTGCGCCATTCCGCCACCATCTTGGGCATTTTGGCCATACTTTCTGCGATGAGTTTCTCCCTGTAATGGAAAAACACAAGATTGATATAAACAGCAAATACTGCCTGTTAGACTAGTTGGGGTTTTACTAAACATTAAACAAATAAACCAATTTATTTCCATTGTACAATTAGCATAAAAAAGTAAGGAAATAAGTGTTTTGTTAATTGTTACTTTAATATAACAATCCTTCTTTGCAATAAATCTTATGCTGTTGGAAAGCCTGGTAAATGCTCTTTTAAATGTAGCCACATTTGTAAGGAATATGCATTTGTGGGATGAGCAGCTGAGTTTGTGGGTTGTGCATGTGAAAAAATGCCAATTCTTCTCTGCCAAACAGCTTATTTTGCTGTTGACACAAATTTCCGTAATTTCTGTGCTGTTTATATGTCACAAAGCTTCATATTTAATCTTATACATTAACTAATTTGCTCCATCTCAGTAATTAGTAACATACTGTATGGAAATGTATTTACTAGATCAGTGTTTCCCAAAGTTGGGGTCGGGACCCAAAGTGGGGTCCCGAAACATCAAGGTGGGGTCCTGAAAAGATTTTCTGAATTAATTACATTTTTGCCGTAGTTGTTACAAAGAAGTGAGGTTAGTGTATTTAAAATGGATAAATGTAGTATAAAAATATTGTTACTATGCCCATTTTGTTGACCTAATAC
>NW_013952455.1:685585-689808 GCF_001266775.1 Austrofundulus limnaeus | reverse complement strand
ATTTTGTACTTTACACACCTTTTTGGTGACACACATGGTCGATGTCATTGTGTCCGCAGGGCAGTGTAATAGATTTCCTCAAGAAGTTTAAACAATAAAATAAAATTTAAAAAAATCTTCAATAATTTGATTGACTGGACTAAACCTTATTTTGTTATTTTGCCCTCAAAAGACTACAATTCCATAAAAACCATTTACAAGAAGTGACATAAATTGTTTTTGAGGGAGTTCAACTGTGGACAACAAGATAAGCTTCATCTGTCACTCTCTGGTTACTTTTTTAATCTTAAATATATTAAACCTGTATGAGTCAACCTTAAAGTTCCACCCTGTTAAGATAAAATGTGGGAAATGTTTATTCAGTAGAATTTTAAAAACAACATATTAGATTTAGTCATTAAAGTTTTACTATTCTGTTGAAGGTTAGCTATCTAAATGTTGACCACATAAAGAGCTACAGCTAGATTAGCTTAAAAAAAAAGTTCCACCCTGCCGGGTTTATGAACCAAACAGTGTATATATATATACAGTATATTCACTGTTGGAGGTTACTGTCATTTTGGTGAGGTTTGCATTCAGCCTCCTAAATAATTAGGGTTTTGCCTGAAGCGTTTAGGTTTATTTAAACTTAGCGATGCTTCTTGTAGATTCAGCTCAGCGGTTCTGCTCGAACGTTCAGCCTGCTTGCTCAAGTACCTGTTACACTTATCTTACCTTGACTCTTGTCTCCTTCAAAGACATGCTAAAGAAAAATAAGACAACTTCCAATTATCTATAAATACATTGCTGAATTCACCTCTGGAAATGATATTAATCTCCACGTTGTTCTTTCTCACCATTGTTGCCAAAAAAGAAAAGTTGGAGTATAGTACCAGCAGCTTAAAATGACCATATTTTGAGGGAAAAAAACTTGAAAGTGATTCAGATATATCTCCTGGAATGGCACATTATTATACTGTAGACCAGGGATGGGCAACTTAAATGATGGAAGGGGCCACTTTTTTGACACTACCTGAGGGCCACATAGTGCTGCACATACCCAAATTGACACTGATAAAGTTTTCAAAGTTATTTTAGAGCCATTTTTCCTTTGTTTTAATTGTATTGCTCTATGTACTGATTCCAAAATAGTTTAGTTTTTCTTAAGGATTTAGAGGTCATCAAAGGTTGAAAATTAGGAAGCAAGTCCTGCATTACTTGCACAACACCATAAAGACGGAGCCCCGTAGACAGAGTGCGTCACAATTTCTCAACAATTTTTCAAACCCATGCAGAAAACAAACTAGATAAAAAATTTAAATAGATTTTAAGATTATATTGGGGGCGCTGTGTCAAGCATTAAAAAGAGTGACTGAAGCTCACCTGTGGCCTCATGTATAAACGGTGCGTATGCATAAAAAAGTTGTGTGCACCAAGTTCTATAAAACCAACGCTGTGTGAAAGTCTGCGTAAATATACGTACAATTTTCACCTGCAGTGAGAATGTGCGGCAGCCACACAAAGTTTTTCAGTCGACAGTTTTAACTCACAAAGTCACAAATCTGACCTGAATCCACAGAAATATGACTCTGTTGTATTTTCTGGATGTAAGGAGTGTCTGAACACGGTATTAGATTAATTTTTTTAGTTTGAGTTTTTATTGTTTAAACTCGAACGATCATGAAACTGAGCCCCGGGACTGAAAATCATTTAACTTCAGACAAGTAAATAGATCAGCCTAAAAATGATCAAAACAACCTCAGTCCAGTCTGTAAACTGTTTATATTGTTGTCATGTAGTTGAAAGCACACGCAGAGCGCAGGCCTACGYGGCGCACACACAGCTGAGGAGAATAAAATGTGTGAATTGTCTAAGAAACATTTTAATTCTCACTAAAAAAAACTTTTCAACTCGGCAGATTAATTCAGAACAGTTCAGCTGTGATGATTTCTCAGCTCCACAAGATGCAGACAATAGATTTGTTGCTGCGTAAAGTTGTGTGTAATTTATGGATCAATGTCAGCTGTTCTGCAGGATGATATCACCACAAGAAGAATTGAGGACAGCGTGTATTTTCATTTATTTTTTTGTCACACAGAACAAATTACAATCGGGTATTTAACTGTAGTTCTGAGCCGAACCATGCAGCTGAATGAGAGACTTCATGATTCTAAAATATAAATCACACCACGGCAGAAACGCTGTGACTCGTTTCTTCACATCAACTATTTAATAAATATTTTTCTAAGTTCTACCAAACTCATAAGTTCCTCTGTGTTTACAGTCATTTATTTAAGACGTGTAAAGGTGGAAATGTCTCTCAGCCTCATGTGCCGCTGAAGACAGCAGCTTCACACACGTGCGTACACACCAACACACACACACACACCTTTGCATGTGGCAAACACATTTTTACACCCCACTACTTAGACAGTTTTCTCACTCATTTTCCATTTAATGTATATTTTTTCCTGCACCTAAAATCATTTCAGATCCCACAGAGAGGAATCTCTCACACTGGACTCATTTACATCTATTTTACAGATTCAAATGGAGGCTTGTCAGGGGAGGTGTCTCAGGCGCGCTCAGTTCAACGTTCATTGGGATGTGTAAAGGAAAGCTGTGCAGAAACTTGCGTGCGCACAGTTTTATGCATCTGAATTTTTTTGGTGCGGTGCACTTTTCTAAATTTGTCTGAATGTCAATTTTTAGTGTGAAAGCTGCACACTCCTTTATGCATGAGGCCCCTGGAAACACAGATGCATTAGCCTGGCCCTTGCCTTCCTATGCAGCTCCACTCTATTCTAGTTTCCCTTCACTGCTCCGTCTGGGATTCTCCCATAGACAAGGATTTCTTCAGGAGAATTTTCATCCGGCCAATCAGAGAACAGAAGGCGGAGTTTTGAACGATGTTGATTTTCTGCACAGTGTCTGCTAGTTAGTTTAGCATACGGCAGTGGAGGAAGTGAATGAAGCCAGTCTGTGTTGATAAGACTTCCAAATTAAATTAAATTTGTCTGACAAAGCAGCAGCTCTCATTTACAGTCGTTTCGTTCAGCTCGGTACTTCTGTCATCTCAGTAGGGTTGTTTACAGCGCACACAATTTCCAATTAGCTTCTTAGCTTAGCCTCCTTCACAGTGGAGCTGGCACACATATGTCGCAGCCAACCAATCCAATCATTTTAAACTTCAACAGAGGCCACGCCTCCAGCAAGAATCGCTTCTTTACAGCCAAGAGTCCAGACCCTCGTATGAAGCAAAGTGAAGGACAATGTTAAGTGAACATCTAGTGCAATAACATTTTTTATGCTCAAATGCATATATACCAGTTGTACTCTTGTTTAATAAATATGAAAATAAAACGTTTGAAGTAAACAAACAAAAAACACTTGCTTTATTTATCTGAAGTTCATAAAGAGGACATAAGATGCCTTGAGTGCTGACTCCTGCTGGTTGAGGTTCTGGTAAAGAATCTCTGTTGTTTTGACTTCAATAACCCTCTCATATTTAGCTTTGTGCAATGTGTTGTAGTGGTGGTGTTCTCTAAGCAGACTAAAAACAGGTTTGCCCCAGAAATTCTGTGAACAGATAGCCTACATCCCATTTTATCTGAAACATAATTTTATTTGTTCAGTTTTCTTTTTTCTATTCTATGGCTAAAACATTTCTTCCTCACTGGTAGAAAAGATGTGTGTGTGGTGGTGTTGGCATTGGAGGTGCCACCTAGTGGCAAACTTTGTCATTACAATCAATTCATTGCCACTAAGAGACTTTTACATAGTTTTGCAATAAAAGAAACAGAAATTTAAGAGATGCATTGAGGAGTGTTTTTTTATTTTCCTTGTGGGGGTGGGGGGTGCTCTTTGGGGGCCTGAACGGAACCTGCGCCCCTGGTGTGGCCATAGACCGCCAGTTGCTCATTCCTGCTGTGGACTGTGTCAATAACTTAATTTTTATTGTTTGAAAAATAAAATAAAGTTGTACAAAAAAAGGTGCCTCCATTGTTTTTTTATTTTTTATTTTTCCTTTCATTGAGGCAGTTTATTATGGGACTACTGGAATTATTTAACCATACAGTATTTTACAAATACATTAACCAGGTACATCTGACAATGCTGCTTCCCAAAGACAGTGTGACTTTCCACTCTTCCACTCTTTAAACCAAAACGGTTTTTACTCTTGTCATTCTTTATTAAAATATTTTACTTTTACTTAGTTATTTCATTTAGGTACTTTATATACC
>NW_013952455.1:682709-684510 GCF_001266775.1 Austrofundulus limnaeus | reverse complement strand
TTTGTGGTGTAGTGCGAGGCCACAGACCCTGCGAGCAGGAGGGCTTTCAGCGACTTGAGAACAAATTTCTCAACAGAAAGGATTCTTGTCTCAACCCACCCAAGTTTTCTCCACCCCACCTCAACTTCTATATTTGACTTGTGTTTGAATGATTTGAAAACGGAACAAATGCTGCTGCTTTGGAGTGCAGCACTTACAGAGGCAGATGTCACTGCCTTTGTGTCGCGCGCGCCGAGCTTTCCATCGTCATTAAAGATTTAGGATTCCCATGGCAGGGGTTGCTGCAGACTGAAGGTGGGGGTGGGCATGACAGAGGCTTAATTTGGCTTAGGAGCGATCTGGTGCCAAGCCGGGGCTTTAGGGATCGCGTCAACGTCAGTCACAGGAAAATAGGCTTGTTAACACTTAGACGATAAGGGGATGGTGGCAAGATGACAGGTCTATTTCTGAGTGAGCGGCAAGTGGGAGGGATGTGTTCACACGAGTTTAGGGAAGTTAAAGGGAGCACACTCACCTAAACTGTGACTTGATTTCCTCTCCCAACACAAATCTGTGTTTACAGGTGAATGTAATTAGTTTGAGCAGTGCATTTATTTTCAGTGCAGTGGTTACAGCGGTCCAGGCTACCTGCTGAGAGGTTTTGGTTTMCTCGTTTAAGCACAGCTTGTCAGCTCCGGGCAGCATCTGGGCCTCAGATGCTGGTCAGGTTTCAACATGTCTTGAATACAAATTGTCGATTTCTGAGAAGAATCTTGTAAGTGTTGCTTTCAATTAGAAGCTTACTGTCAGTGCTGACAACAATGGTTTGTTAAGGTTTTTTTAAGCAGCTTTACATATAGAAGAGGCTAGAAAAAACAGTTTGATGTACAAGCCTAGGTCCAAAAATATTGAGATATTGTGCAAAATGTAAATCAAACACAATTCAATAATTTACAAATCTGATAAATCATATTTTATTCATATTTAAAAAGGGAAAAATAAGACTATTTTGAATCAGATGGCAGCAACATGTCTCAAAATAATTTGGACAGGAGCTGTAAAAACTTATTAATAATAAATTAGAAACAGCTGGAGGAGCATTTTACAAAGGTTTAAGTGAGCTGGTAACAGATCAGAGGACTGTGTATTAAAAGAATATTTTAAAAGTAAAGATGGCCAGAAGTTCACCAGTTTGCAAAAATCAGCAGTCAAATGTAGCACAACTTAAGATCAATGTTCCTCAATAAAAAGTTGAGAAGACTTTAAATATCCCATCATTTAAAACTCATGTCATCATTAAAATATTTTATATTTCTCTGAGGCTCAAAGGACAATTAATTGTCAGTAAATGCAGTTTGCTGGAATATAAATATAGATTCAAACTCTATCATTCAAAAAAGAAGCCATTAGTAAACCTTTTCAGAAACAACACAGTCTTCTCTGTGTTGAAACATATTTAAACAAACAGACGAAGTGAAAAAATATTCTCTGGTCAGAGTCAAAACTTGAAAATTCTTTTTGGAAACCATGTTGCATGTTTTTATACTAAAATGAAGAGGGACCGTCTTGTTATAAGCACACAGTCCAATAGCCTGCCTCACTAATAATATGGGGTTGCATTTGTGCCATAGGCATGCGGCACCTGCACCTGGAAAAGCACCTTCAGGTTTTGAACAATAAATGTTTGTTTTTTTTCAGTGAAAGCCTTATATGTTCCCAGGATTTTAATAAAAGGATGAAATATTCATGATGTACCACTRAAAACTGTTCATGTTAACATATCAAAAGACACAGAAAAAACATTTGTGGCTTGACTGAAGAC
>NW_013952455.1:679099-681303 GCF_001266775.1 Austrofundulus limnaeus | reverse complement strand
CTTTTGTTTAAAAAACAGACACCCAACAGTGCTTTTTAACTTTATTATAAACAAAAGAATGTGCAGTTTGTTGAATCCAGAGCACATTGGGAGCTGAGCAGGATGTATTTGTAAATTTGAGCTTCTCTAGAATCTAACTTCGTTGTGTCCAATGACTTTCCTCAAAATACGATAATTTTGAGCTGCTGATACGATAATTCAACATTTCGCATCTGGCAACACTGGCCCAGAAGGAGCAGAGAAGGGAAACTAGAATTGTAGGAAGGAAAGGGTCAGGCTATATGTTTGTTTGTCTACAGGAAAATATGTTATAAACCACTAAGCAGATTCTTTAATGAAATCTTTGGCTTCACCTCTACAACTGATGAGGTTTTGTATCAACACCATTTAAGATGGCTACTGTACTCTACTGACTTTTGGAAGCACAGAAATGGCTAAAACGTAGGTAGTTTTACAGATATTGAGCTAAAATTTGGTGTGGTAGTAGCTGATATTCATTCACACCAAATAATCTGAGAGCTTATATCGCAAGACCTCACATAGCTATCTGAAGCCACGAAATCATCCCTCACTGACGTAGCTGAGTAATGAAAACTGCAACGTTTTGATCGCAGAGCAGCTTTGGCCGCTCCTTGAAACTCGGCTCAGGCCAAATGTTTTCTCACAGGTGAATGCGCTTAATTTTGTGTGATTGGTCTGAGATTTTTTGGCACGTTCATTTATTCAGAAGAGTGCTCAGACAACAACGTGCTGTTTTGCTTCAACTGCAGCACTTCCAGAAGCAGTCTGTTGTTTGTCAAAACAACGTACTGTAGATAGTTTTGAGGAGCAATTTCCTGAGGCAGTCCAAAAGTACTGTATGTCCATCGACTGTATATGGCTCTTCCAGACTCTTATGAAGGTAGTAAAATAGCCAAAAACTCATGGATGGAGAGAACACAGACAYTGTGCACGGAGGAATCCRCCTGCTGAAAAGTAGGGCGCTCTGTCTGACAGATTTGTGGCCAAACGGCAAATCTCAAAGTTGAGACTCCAACAACGGGTACAGCAGTGGGAGGTGTTTCTCAGGAACTCTGCACCATGGATTTCATATACCGTAAAAAGTGTGTGTGACAGGCAAACCAGGCAACTGCCTTGGGCCCCAAGCTGACCTGGGGGACCCCAGACAACAACCAATTATGTTTTAAATGCAACAACAAACTTTGCGAGCATTCCTTTAAATTCTAGGGTGATCAATGCAGGAAAGTGCAACAACACTATCAGAATCCCCCTCAATGAGCCCCACCTTGATGGGGACCCTCCCACATGTTGCTGCCTTGCATCTACTCCTGACTAGACTCAGTGGCCGCAGGTGAGAGGAGCTTTTCAGCTTTAAAGCAGACGAGGACCACCATGAGCCAAGACTGGCTCGCATGGTCGCAGGTCTTTGGACACAGTAGACCCTGAGGCTGCTTTTACTGAAGCCAAACTTCACAAGCAAGCAGATGGTCTTAGTGGATAAAGTTAATCTTGTGTGTGCTTTTGTTTATGTTAGATTTATGCATAAATTTATGCATTATGCATTTTAATTTTTATGCACAGAACGTGTGCTTTTATTTGCATGGGATGGTGTTTTTTATTTTTATTTTTTMAAAAATATTACTGTTAATTTCATTTGTATATTTGCTATTTCTAAAATGTATACGATGTTTGTAAAGAGTTTGTTCTTTTTGTACAGGCTGGTGGTAGGATTTCAAAGTGTTCAAAGAAAAGCAAAATTTGAACTCAAAAAATATTTTTGTTGACTCAAACCGTGGGTAAATGATCAATGTGTCTGTGGTTCCTGACTTTGAGCGGGTGGCCATTTAGGTTGGGAATGGGGCCCACCAGGACCCAAAATGCCTTGAAACAGCTCTGACTGGAAATCAACTGTTCAGCTTCAGTTGCAGTGGGCCACCATTTTTCCTCATGAGATGATCTTGTTTGTTTTGGCAGCACGATGGCTCAGTGGTTAGCACCGACGCCCCACAGCAAGAAGGTCCTGGGTTCGATCCCTGGTTCGGACCTGGGGTCTTTCTGTGTGGAGTTTGCATGTTCTCCTCGTGCTTGTGTGGGTTTTGTCCGGGTACTCCGCCACAACACAAAAACATCAATAGGTTGCCTTCAGGCCTCCCTTGAAAAAGAGATCTGTGATCTCAATGGGACTTGCTTGGTAAATATAAATA
>NW_013952455.1:670549-678574 GCF_001266775.1 Austrofundulus limnaeus | reverse complement strand
GGTGGGGGTGGGACCAAGGAGGATGATTTAACCACTCAACCACTAGATGTCGCTGAAAACAACAAATCCTACACACTGCGCCTTTAAAACACGGTGGGCAACATGTCTTCCTTCAAGGAATGCTAGACCTTTAATGTTAAACTTGGACTGAGCCCACCTGAGTACTGCCAGTGTCAGCAGTCTGACAGAGCAGCAATGAATCATCAGTATGGCTCATGGAAAGGCATTTTAAGGTGGCTGATCACAGCCGCCATCTCCACTGAGATTATCGGGGGGGATGCGAGGGGTAGCTGTGGACTTTACAAGGGAGTTCCACGTGGGGATGGAGGTGATAGTAGTGAACCAGTAAAACCACTGGAGAGCTTTGATTTCTGCTCACTTTGCAGCAAAGAGAGCAGCACAAATGGCAGCTGGGAACTCYCTTGACTGCTTCAGCTGTCGTATTTGAACAAAATCATCCTTCATCACAAATTTTCACATCTTATGTAAATACCTGAGAAAAAAAACATTAGAAATAAATGCCAGGTTTGTAATCACTGTAGATTGCCCTGGTTGTAAACAACTGTGCCACCCTCTACCCACGATACGAGGTGTTTTTCTTGTTAGCGAGGGGCGACGTTTCTGTTGGAAATGAAACCACATCTAATTTGGGAAGAACTTGTCAAAGAAAACAATAACATCCCTGCAACGTTTCTCTGTGATTTTTCCGCCTTTCAGAGAGCCCAGCTCAGCCTGGGATCCTAATGAGATGATGAATGGCAGTGTGCAGAATGACGGAGGCTCTCTATCCGCTGGTGGCTGCTAATTCAAGGGGAAATTCATCAAACGTGGGCCGGCACCCTCAAAAATCATTGCTGGGGTCCGGTGAAGATGAATGGAGGTAATTATCAGCTCTACCTGTCCACGTCCCCGTGTGCTCCTTCGCCACGTTCCAGCGCTCATAATCCGTCTGCGCCGAGGGCAGATGTTTAAATCAACTTCTTCTTTTTACTGTCAGAGCTCAGATGAGTCTAAAGGGTGATTATCTCACATTATACTGTTGAAGCAGTATTGTTGTAATCATCTGACACAAAAGTGCCACACTGAATGCCTCATTCTGCACGGTGGCGCCAAATGATCTAATCACTAAGCTTTCTGCGCTGATATGGCCACACTGTCAGCACCACCACCATCAACAAGGCTATTACGGTTTGCACATCCAGTTGGCATTGTTGGAAATGTCTGCAGCTTCTATGAAATCTCTTCCCAGAGGCGCAGATCTTGCTGCCAAATTACCGGGGTACTGAGCCCAGCAGAGCAGTCAGAGAGAGTGTGACGGTTTTTATTTCTTTTTCAGGGCCACCTTCAGAGTCTTCCCCTTCAGTTCATAAAATGTGAAGGAACAGCAAGGCTGCTTTGCCACAGGCCAGCAGCCCAATCAACAAACTGATCATTTAGTCTGTGAACACTTCCACTGCTTAGCTGACCTTATGCTGCTTCGCCCCACTTTCTTTTGTTCAGTTTTCACAAGTTTGGTAGATCGGTTCGTTCAGTAGTTGCTGCGCTGACAGAAGTACGAAACTGTCAAAAACAAAACAAGTGAACCTGGAAAACTGCAGTTTCTGTAAAACTGTTATGACTGCAGAAAACGTAGCTAAAACTGACTTGTTAAATCTACAAGAAGCAGAACATTATAAAAGCTAAAAAGAAACATGCTAGCTACAGACTAAATGATGAAAAAAAAGATAAAATTTGCCAAATGTTAGTTAAAACCTAAACATAACAAAAATGTTAGCTGAAGTGTTGTAGCAAAACACTTGCTTAAAGTGGCAAATTTAAAGCACAGCTAAAATCTCTTTGGTAAAATAATAACTAAAAGATGAAAGTCGTAAAGGCTATTAAAAGTAGCCTTAAAATCAAATATAAGGAAGTAGATTTCAAAGGGAACATTTTTTAAAGAAATTATAGACCTTACTCTCATATTTCTGTATGAATGTTTGGTTGTTGTTGTTGTTGTTGTTGTTGTTGTTGTTGTTGTTGTTGTTGTTGTTGTTGTTTTGTAAATAAAGTACTTTGAATAGTCTAAAAGTAACAAAAACCAAACCAGTTGGAATGTCTTGAATGAACTGAAAATTTTGACATTCAAGTGATTAAAGGCACAGTTTGTAGGATTTTGTCAATTCTTTTAGCCGAAACTGAGATAATCACTAATGACAATTATAAAAAACATGTCTAATCATTGCAGACAAAGACCTTGTTTTATTATTTTTACCTTATAAAAAGCTGTTTATATCTCCTTGGTCGCGGGTCGCCACTACAGGCAGCCGCCATCTTGCAACCGTCATCTTGTCTACGAAGGCTCATGAAGGACAAACTGCGGCGGCGGCGTCAAAAATGTCTTTAGTTGTAATACTATAAATGTAATATTTGTTGTCTGTCATTGTAGCTGGGATAATTTTACTTATTAAAGCTCATAATCTTACCACTTGAAACATCACTAGCCCTGAAGCTGCTGGTAGACATCGYGGTTGGAATTATCAAAGGTTTTTGACACCTGAGAGACACCGTAGCAACTGCTTTGCGTTTGGAAGCGGGGGGTGGGGGTGGGGGGAGGACCAGGGAGGATGATTCAACCACTCAACCACTAGATGTCGCTGAAAACAACAAATCCTACACACTGTGCCTTTAAAATAGCACGAAATGCAGAGGAGCAGAATGTTTAAAAAGATACAAAGAGAAAAAACAGAATGAAGAGAAACAGGATGATTATATTGTGAAGACTTAGTCAGCTTTATGGCTGTAAGTGTAATTTTTTAGAAACAGCAGAACACTGTCTTCATTAACAGCATATTGCATTTTCAACAGTGATTTTAAAAGTCATGTTTTTTATATGATACTTTAATATTTATGCAATGAAACTACAGAAAGAAAAGTCTTGTCACCTGAGTCATCTGCACAATGTGCAGCTAAAAGCTAACTGCTACACTGCATTTATTTGAGTTTGAAACAGACTGATTTGTTGTAATGATCAGTTTAAAGAAAGAATCAAAACACAGAAACGAATCATTTATGATTTTGGTCAAATCATAAAAATGACTTTTTGGACATCGTTTCTAATAATATTAAGATTTGACACCCAGCATTTCTACCATATCAAATTTCAATTTGACAGCATTATAACCACTTTTTTAATTTTCTAAAGTCTTGATTCAATTCGACTCCCAGTATCAGTCACATGTAGATGTACAGCTGATGATTACTTTATTGCTGGCTGCAAATTTKAATACAATCTGCCATTTGGTGGTTTGTTTCTGAAGCCTTTGTGTTTCTGTCTTCCTCTGTGGATGTTTAAATCATAATGTTTAAACTGCGTCCATAATTCTAATGATCAGGAAAAATAAACTGAAACGCTTTTAAAACCACAGGTAAAATGTCTTCATGTATCTTCTGCAGTGATCAGAATGACAAACAGCTGGATGAGTGAGACTCTGTACAAAAGTTTATTTTGTTGTTTCTTCTCAGCAGCATGTCCCGGAAGCATCAGAAAAATAATATGTCACTAAAACAAATCAAACTTCTGAAACAGTTTTATGACTTTGGAAGGACCGACTAGTTTATGGCAGTAAACATACGTAGAAGCCATTCTATGTAATAAAAGTGTTTCTGAGCCCTTATGGCTTCATTCTGAACTGATTCTTCTTTTCTTTGATGGAAATCAATCATTCAAATCAAATTACATTTAGTTGTATTTATTTAAAAACAACTGTCATTTGCCAAAGTGATGCACGCAATACAAATAGTAAAAACACAATACTAAACACAAGATCATAAAAACAAACAAAAAGGCAGCTAAAAATATGAAAAGACATAAATCATCATTTATTTCTTGATTGTATTTACTTATTATTGCATGGGAATAAGTCATTTGAATTATTTGAAAACAAATTATGGGTCTGTTTACGATGTCATTAAAAAAAACCTATAAATGCTGCTTATTTMATAAGTTATTCTGATTTGCTGATATTTTTTCTTAAAAATCATTGTGTTTAAAATGCTGACCTTTATTTCTTTTTCCTCTACACATTTTAACTTTTGATAAGACTGCTGATTGAGCTTCATCTTTTCAGCAGCTGCCATGTTCACGTGTTTGTTCATTATTAGGACTTTGGTCCAAAATGTCTCTGTCAAAAGTGTGCAAGTATTTAGATAGTCATTGTTTATCCCCAATTTATCTGGAAGAGGGTGCAAATGTTTTCTTTATTTTTTATTTTTATTTTATTTTTTACTAACTAACAGGAAAGGGAAATAGGATATAAATATAAAGCACTCTACAATAAAGTAAAGCAAGAACAGTGAACTCACACATGCAGTTTCAGGAGCTGGGCGTGTCAAATCACCTACATGATGGGAAAGTTTTTGACAGCAATAGAGAAGAACACGAAAAGCTAAAAGGGTCAGGAATATTTGAAATGCCCACTGGTGTCATCAAAACAGTAAAAAAAACTGGGCATTTAATAAACTACACTCATGGACGTGTGAAGAGGAGACTGATGCTGACTGAGCATTCCCACCAGCAAGTGKTTTTCTTTGGGTTTTGCCTCTGCTTTAGAGTGGTTTATTGTCTGTTTAAACTAAAATGAAAAAAGTGCTTTGCATTCTTTGTTTTTTCCTTGTACCAAATCATGTCTCATAGATCTAGTTTATAATCATTTCTTCTTATAGTTGTACAAAAAAAAAAACTACTCCCCGTGCCAAAAGTCAGCAAATTATCAATGTTTTGTTTTCACTTCTTGAGTGCTGTCAAATGTGCGTGTGCGCACGTGCGCGCACACATACACACACACACTATATCTCTCTATCCTTGTGGGGACTTTCCATTGACTTTCATTCATTTTTTTTGAAATTTTATAGCCTAACCTTGACCACAAACCCTAAGGCTAACCTCACAGGTACCTWCCTGACCCTAAAACTAACCTAAACTCAATTCACATCTTGGTCCTAAACCCAACCCCCAACCCACCAATGGCATTTAAACCAAATGGGGACTCAACTTAGGGCCTCAAATGCACCAGTTGTCCCCAAAGGTCGGTGTTTTGTCTTAAAATTGCCCCCAAATGTCAACAAAAACACACACACACACACACACACACACACACACACACANCACACACACACACACACACACACACACACACACACACACACACACACACACACACATCCTTGTATTTGCATCAAACTGAGGACATTGTATTAATTTCCATTCATTTTTATAACTGCATTTCTCCCCAACCCAGACATTTTCCCTAACTTTAATCAYTACTAGTGTATTCCTAACCCTGACCTGAGCGAAAACTTAATTCAAGCTATACGTCTAAACCTAACTAGTAAAGTGCAGTAGAACTGAAAAAAAAAGAGAAGACCGAAAAAATGTCAGAACTTTGTTGGTTAAAAATATATTATGTTTCTGACTCTGTAGCATTAACAAGAACATACACACACAATGGTTTTTACATCCTGGGGGGAATTTGCATTGATTTCCATTCATTAATCGTTTGTTTCTATAGCCTAATACTGACCCTTTATCTTACAAAACCTAACCACCCACCCATAATCAGCTCATGGGTACCAAGCTATGGTTCCCATGAGGAGCATTAGGTCCCCACAAGGCTGTGTTTGTCTGGAAAATGGTCCTCACGATGTAGCAAATACGCACCCACACACACATACTGAGACTGTGCTGACCTTTCTGACCTCAGTGACGCCTCACTACATGTTCACACTCAGAACTTCACAAACAGGAACAACAGTCCTCTCATTCAGGATGTTGTTTGGATCGTTTACGGTTGGGGAGGGGGGGGGGGTGTTACCATGCTACAGGGAGGAAACTTAAAAGGGGGGAGGGGTGTTTGTGGTACCGGCCTGGCGCAGACATCACTCCCATTGCTCCCTTCGCTGCGCCGGCGCCATCTGTCATCTGCGTGAACATCTGCAAACCCAAGGTGCCCTTGTCAGCCGGTGTTAGAGCGCGATGTTTGGCTTTTCCATTAAGGGAACCTGGAGTGATTCACCAGAACCGAAGCCATCAGACGGGCCGGTGTTGTGGTGAATCAGCTGGGCTGCTGAGCCACAGTCAACGGGAGGACTCCTCCTCAGGCAATGCCGCCTGCGTGTCTAGCATGTCTGGCTAGCATGACATCTCATCCACTAACTGCCTGACAATTTGGCCCAGAGTCGGCTGTTTCTTTACGAGCGTTGGCTCCTCCACATTTCTTCTTCTGTCTGTCTGCTTGTACCGCGAAACAGATGGCTTCGCCCCATCCTCACTTTTAATCTTCATCCTCTCTTTGCACTTGAGGTTATGACCAAAATTAAATTCATATTCCCATTAAACTCCCAGAGAGTTTAATGTTGTAAGCTTTGGGCTTGTTTTTTTYTTTCCTGAACACAATTTGTAGTTCACACTGAATAAAACCAAACAAATACAGATGGAGAAGGAGATTTACATTTTGTTTTTGGAAGCCCGCTGTTGATGTTGCACATTTGATTCTGCTGCAGATATTTTCACACAGAAACAACCGGCGGCAGATTGTTTCACCAAAGCTGGRAAGACTTTTGTTTCACTGCTGCGTTTCTCTTGAGAGCGTCGCATATGGTGCTGAGCTGGATTACAGCAACAAGATCACAACAATATGCTCATTGTGCAGCATGCAGGGATCTAATCTGAAGGATTACGCTCCGATGAAACAGGCCGCAGACTCTCTGGATGATGCAAAGTGATACAGGAGATTTTCTGCAAGCTTTAACTGAAAGCCTCTTTTTTTTTCATGCGTTTTCTGATTTTTATTTATATTTTTTTCCACCAACTCCAGAGTTTTACTTCAGTCGTCCTCWTCTTTGTTTCCTGAGGGCTGGACGCAGCAGCGGGCAGAACTCTGTCCTCCCGCAGCTGCCTCTCCAAAAGAGATGGGCAAACATACRCAAACAGTGAGCTCACTGCCATCTGCTGCTCTGAATGAGCGAGGATGCTGCTGTTAAGTTAGCTGTGAATTGGAGGCAGCAGCTGAGAGGACACACTGCACCCCTGACCACACAGAGTGGCACCGCTGCTGCCCGGGCCTCCTGGCACCTCCGGCGGCATCCAGAAACGCTAATGAATTTACACACATACCCACATACACACACATACACACACGCGCACGAGCACAACAATCAGGGAAAACATTTCAACATGTTCAACTGAAACCTTGTTAGTTAGGTTAAAACCATGTTCAGATATTAGGGCTGGGATTTTGGGTTATTAGGAACAATTAACATCTTATATTAACAGTTTATCAGTCTGAAGAAAAAAAAAGTTTCATTCCGACCAGATTGATTGAAGATTAGTCTGCACAATCTTTAAAATCACATGMATATTTATGTTTTATAAACCCTTAAATTGTTGTCAGTTTTGCATTTCGTGGATATTCTGATATATATAAACACTGATTGACATCCGCCAAGATGTTAATGCTGTTATTTATTCTCACAAATAATCTCTGAAAATGATTGTGTCACGCAAATATTTGACTGCGAAGCACAGATTCATAAAATATGTTTTTGTAAACTTAAGACTGAAACTGTTTTAAGGTGGAATGCATTCCCTTTGATCTCAGCACTTCTCCAACTAGCCATTAGCTCATCAGTCTGGTTTGAAGTAAACTTTATTTGTAAAAACAAAAATAAAAACAACTTCTGTCTCCAGTTCATGTGAGTGTGGTTTGTAAACATCAGCAYAGATTTTGCATTAAATGATTAATTACAAGAATTATTTATGGTTATATGCAAGCAAGAATAACAGCAGCAGCAGCTAGCTATAGCATTTCTGGTGCTACATGTAGCATTTCTTGTAATATTTAGGTAAAACTGAAAGCAATAAAAACATAATTATAAAAATATATATTTTGTATTAAAAACTATAATTGCATGATTAAATATATTGTACAAGATGATTGAATTTAACTACTACTATTACTACTACTACTACTACTACTACTACTACTACTA
>NW_013952455.1:667493-669322 GCF_001266775.1 Austrofundulus limnaeus | reverse complement strand
TGGATCACTTGGGTTGTTACCGACATCTGGTGGAAATTTCATGTCATTAACACCTCTAGTAATATATTTACTGAGAAAAATGGTGACGTTTTCAACACTTATTTTACCCGGTGTTTTACAAACACACAAATTATTCATAAACATATGATGATGATGATCAATCAATTACCACTCGACCAACCCTTTCCCCTCCCAAAACAGAAACACAAACAACAACAAGCAGGAAATCAATATTGGACATTAATTTAGGCCCAGTGTTACTTATAAACCTGTTACTGATATTCTAAAAATTGACCAACATCGGCTGATAACAATATTAATGCAGATATATTGTGCATCCCTGTTTAAAACCCATAAGGTTTTATATTAACTATGTATGAATTCCATAAMTTCCCCCATTCCTCAAGTTTAGTTTGCAATTAGAGGAGAATAAACATCTCTGTGGTCAGGGCTTGAGTCATGTCTTTCCATTAACTCTATATTCCAAACACTTGTTTTCTTTTAATATTTAATAAWGCTAAAATAAAAGAGGTTGGGGAAAATTGTGTATAAAACATTATGATTTTCATTATGATTATGATTTTGCCATCCACTTTGGTCTTCTTAGTGTTAATATGCAGTTCTAAATGAAACTCTTATTCTAAACTGAGGTCATTCAAGCAGCTAAGATATTAAGTGCTCTTGAGCTTCAATAGATCTGAATAACCCATTTAAATTTTAAACTCATAAACATGTTGAAATGTTGAATCCTGGCTTGTTTCAGTGGTCAGGGCGTGAAAAACATCATTTCACCACAAAATCAGCTGAAGTTACAGTGAACAGTRTTTGATTTATTTTTTATCATGCCCAGGATCCATCCTGGCCTCTTGCAGTTTGTCACTTAGCGTATTTACTTTTCTTTCTGCTCATTTTGAAGTCCCCTTTTTCCTGACGGGCTCATTAAACAGCAGCCTCCAGGAAGAAAGCCCCAGGTTACAGCCTCACATTTCTGAGCCGAGCGGCGAGGCTCGGGCGCCCGGCTTTAAATGAGGCCTGGCCTCTTTCCTCTCGAGGCGCTGCAGAGAGAGCAGCCAAAAACCTGCTTTCACTTTTATATATTTTCATAAGTCACTTTGTTGCTCATTAAACTTGATATTTTTCWCAAGAAACAGCATCTTTTTCCCAAAAACCCTGATGTTAAAATGTTTGTTTAGCATGTTTTTACTTTATGGGGGTTTGGACGGCGGAGCAGAATAAACACCAGCACAGAGGCGGATTTGTATCATGGAACATAATGTTTTTGAAAGTCCCAGTTTTTCTACATCTGGTGGTTTGTGTCTCCGTTTGATCTGAAGTGTAAAGTTGAAAACGCAGTGAAGAGATGGGGAGCAGAGACTTCATACAACACTGCTGTACAAAGGTCAAAGTTTTTTTAAACATTTTTTCAATGTCACTCATCCATTTTTGGGAGGTTGTGGCTGAGAACATTTTTTTATTAAAAAAATGCCTGCTGACAATATTTGTCAGAAAAATAAAATGAATTAAAATTTAATTAACACTTTGAGTCAATAGCTGCATGTGACAGAATMAAAGCAAAACAATAAAACCTAGTAGAGGGTGAAAAAACCACATTATGTCTATGTGTGTATCAGTGAATTCACCAGTATATACAGTATATTCTTGCAAACAGACAAAATAACCTATAAAAGAATTATAAATAGCTGAATGGACAGAAGTAGGATCACTTTCTACACTGATCAAAGTGTAAATTTTCAGACATGCTATGCTTCCAAATGCCCATAAATGGATTTCATGTAACCATTGTGTAGTAAAAACCCAATAAATTACCA
>NW_013952455.1:664527-666824 GCF_001266775.1 Austrofundulus limnaeus | reverse complement strand
GACCCTTCACTTCCTGTGTCGTAAAATAGTTTCTGAGCTCAGATTCAAAGGAGGTCCATGAGAGTTTGGATAAAGCCTTTCAATGAAAAGTGAAATTAAACAGAGAAAACAAAAGAGGATATGCTTTGATGTATAAACCGTRAAATRATAGRAAAWAAAGTTGTTGYTAAAATATTTAAAAGTGTMCAYCAGKGCTGCAGGACCTGCAATGTGTCATARCAGTGCTTAATATTGTGATGAYGATTTGACTTGTGATWTATGAACAAATACTGTCTGCTCTGGATTCAGAGGGGAAGAAAAAAAAACAACTAATACATAATTTCCATTCCAGCGTGAATTTTATAAAGAATAGGAAGAGATCCAATTGGCCAAATACAAGAAGCAGTTTTGTGTGATATGCCTATTGTACAGGCTGTTATCGCGATGATGWTGATGATGATGCATTTTTGATGAATTATGCAGCCCTAGTGCACACACCTGAAAAAAAATATAATTTTTAATTTTAAGAATTGGAATCTCAAACATCTTTGAGTTTATGCAATAATTTTTAAAATATTATGGACGTGTTGAAAATAAAAAAAACACTACACAACTGCTTCCATTTCATAAATCAGAAGGATTTTCAGTGTAGTTCTCAAACCAATCAGTAGAGGGTGCCAGAGGACACTTGTGTGCTTTTAAATCTGCTGTTAATCTGTAGCTCTGCAACACACACTCTGCCTTTAGCACCAAAACGCGTAAAGCAGTGAAACAGAAAACACACACCTTCAGGGATTGTTATCTTTACATCTCAACCATCGCAGCAGCTTTCACAAGCTGAAATTAAGTCATTTCCTGTAAAACGCCTTCTTTTTCTTCACCCCCCCCCCTTTTTTTTTTTTTTTTTTTTTTTTTTTTAAGGGAGCCACAAATTGAATCCAGATTTCCACATGTAATAACTTGGTGTTTTGGGTCATTTACAAACAAATCTGCATCGTGTCCCGTCTCTGCTAATGATGGAGTTGAGCAGACAGGACAAGAAAATGAAACGGTTCTCGGGTTGTTTTACACTGCGGGCTCATTTTCTAAATCTGTGAGTAACGCAGAGTTTGTTTCTCAATCATTTTTTCAGACCTTAATAGCAATCTGCTCCACCACAACACAGAGAGGCAAATAACAAACAGGCTGCAAGTTAAATGGGATCCACCAGCACCATGTTGCTTCGGTGTTTGACGATGATGAATCATGATCTGACTAACAATTATGTTATCTTTCTCAGTCGTGGTGACAGACTTACAGTCTTTGGTTTGCACATGTGTTCATCAAATTATCGATTACATAATAATAATAATAATAAGTAATGTAAACACAATATGAATAGTGATGCACAGGATAATTGCTGGAGGCACAGGCTGCACATAAAAACAAGGAAAGAGGATGGATGGATGGATGGATGGATGGATGGATGGATGGATGATCTTTTTAAGAGGCAAACTTTGGGATGCAAACAGGAAGCCTGTGCACCAAAATACCTCAAGTGGAGACAGTGCTGCATTGTTTCTTTTATATTTTATTAAAATGTAAGGAACTTTTAGGAACATTCAAGGTACATATTTTCAGACACTAATGACCATTAACTTTTAAAAGTCAAATGAGCTGCTAACGAGGCTAAATGTGTGTCTTTGACTCTTCTTTTCTTTCTTCTTTTTCTGTAACAAAAGCAAAGYAGGTCAAAATAATCCCAGTTTTATTAGTCTGAGCTGTCAGTAATTCACAATGCTGTGAAATAATGCATTTTAAATATAAAGGGATATATTTGTTAAAGGACCCTAAAAGACAATCAAGTGATTGTGAGCGCATTATTAAAATATAAATACATAATAAACCCACATCGTTTTTTTGAGGTGTCATCCCTGAAGTTCCTAAATGTCCATTTGATTTGATGTCGCCTCCCTTTTAATTCCTTCCAGGCACCTAAATGAAGCCAGCTCCTGATGGGGAGGCTGTCGAAGCGATCCGACTGGTGGAAAGAAGAGAGAGAGAGATGGATGAAGTGCCGAGAGTGGAGATGGAGGAGAGGATGGGAGCAGACAGCGAGGGAGGTAAAACTGAAAGCAGATGGCAGAGCTGGCACCTGTCTCACTCTGAAATCTGTTTGGAGCTGTTTTCCACATGTCTTAAAAAGGAGGGAGAGGAGAGGAAGGAAAAAAAAGAGGCAACTCTGCATGCCAGGAAAAAAAAACACTCTCAGGTTTTAACCCTTTGTGACTGCGGCCTTCTTTTAGCATCTCGGTGATAATGGAAGCCCCCCCACCCCC
>NW_013952455.1:660302-664503 GCF_001266775.1 Austrofundulus limnaeus | reverse complement strand
AGAGAGAGAGAGAGAGAGAGAGAGAGAGAGAGAGAGAGAGAGAGAATCCTGCTGGATGATCAGAAATTCACTCCTGACTCTGTGTAACTTTACTGGATCAGGGTTTAGCAGAGACTTTTACAGAAATCTGTTCAGCTGGAAAGCAAGAGTTTGAGTGCTTCCAGCGGAAACTTTTTTCACACGGAGACCGTCACCGTGAGCTGGGTTTTGCCCATTCGCCACAGATGACCTTTCCTCAGAGGTGAAGGGGGCGCTGGAAAGAGGGTTAAGGTGTCACTCTGTTGGCTGAGGGACTCTGGGTGCAGTGCTCGTTTAGAAAAAAAAGAAAAGGAAAGACGTTAGCGCTAATGTAAGCTGCTCCGAGCGAGAGGGGCGAGGTTTGATACATCCATTTCGAAATTACCRTGGTGCATCTAGGCAGTGTGCCCAGTCCCTGGGCTTTTTAGGCCTGGCTGAAATGAAAAACTGTGCCAAAATGATGACTGGAAGCTAGCGATGCACCGAGGTGGAGGTAGAAAGATGGGGCCACACTTTAGAGCCCTGTCTAGTGCTTTTAAATCCCCCTAACATGGAGATTCATGCCAAGTGTGGCAGGATATCGCACCATCTCTGTCCCTGGTAATGGCCTCTCGTAGCACACCTCCTCCCCACATAACAGCACATGTAAAACACAGAGAAGGAGCACAACACCCACAGCAGGATCACCATTTGAGATGATAGATAATGGCGCTGTCCTTGACAAACTACTGAGGCCTTTTTCAGAACATCTGAAGTGGAGTTTCATGTTTAGTTAATATCTTACCTGCTGTAGATAGCTGACCTCGACAAAAATAGGAGGATAACGCTGACTGGTCTGCTAAGCTAACAGCTAACACAGCAGTTTAAGCTAATACTATGATTGCACACTGATGTCTGTCTTTCTTCACTGTTTTTCCACGGAAAAATAATATTCCTGCTGAAAGTGCCCCCAAACTACACCAGAAGCACCACCAAGA
Organism: Austrofundulus limnaeus; assembly: GCF_001266775.1. Taxonomy (NCBI): domain Eukaryota; kingdom Metazoa; phylum Chordata; class Actinopteri; order Cyprinodontiformes; family Rivulidae; genus Austrofundulus; species Austrofundulus limnaeus. The sequence continues at coordinate 663,508 of NW_013952455.1, read as the reverse complement.
AGGATTACAGAGGTCTACAGAGTTCTATATGTCAGTGTTTCCCAAAGTTTGGGTCGGGACCCAAAGTGGGGTCCCAAAACTTCAAGGTGGGGTCCTGAAAAATATTTTCTGAATTAATTACATTTTTGCCTTAGTTGTTACAAAGGAGTGAGGGTAGTGTATATTTAAAATGGATAAATGTAGTATAAAAAATACTGTTTCTATGCCCGTGTTTTGTTGACCTGAACCAAATGTTTATCATACAAAAACAGTTGGGGGCACAGGTCTCTGCTAGTGTTATTTTGTGGGTCAAAAGCTGAACAGTTTGGGAACCACTGCACTTTGGTTCCCAAAGTTGGGCTTGGGACCCAATTATGGGTCATGAAGCACCTTGGATAATCTCCAGAAATCAATTTAAAGGGTAATAAAATAATTGCTGATGTAATATTTTTTCTGTAATTATTACAAAAACACAAAATAAGTAAAAATAAGTGTTTATATATGTGTACAAGCTGTTTAGATTGTCAAAAAGCCTGTGTTTTTAGGGTTATTAACAGAATTCGTGTACTCAGACCAGTAATATTTGGGGTCACAAGTTTTTGCCATGGATATTTTGTGGGTCAGAAGACAAAAAGTTTGGGAACCACTGCTATATGTGACCCATCTCAGACTAAATGTTTTAGCTGCTTTTTAATCTGGTCTTTTCAAAATTCATATTCTCTAAACTGGTGTCCTTTACTATGATAGAGTATTAGGGTCAGACTATTTGAAAATTTCTTAGTACATTACAAGAATTAAGTAATTACGGGAATAAGGTCATAGTATAGAATAAAGTCAATATTATCAGAATAAAGTCATATTATTATGAGAACTCCTACAGGTTTTATCACTGTGTTATAATGAGGAGTTCTGAGTATCTTGTGATGTTATACTTTGGTGTCGGTTTTACAAATATTTCATCTTTCAACACATCCACATCAAATTATTATTATTACCAGCGATAGGACATTAAAATGACTGTGCAAATGACGATGTGTATTTTAAAGAGTTTATTTTTGTATTATTTTTCCTTTAATCTGGTATTATTATGACTATATTCTACAATTTTATTTTCATCATTTCAAAATTTTAGTGTGGCCCTAATACTCTGTCATTCTTTGAAGAGGCAAAATAATTATTCATTATCACCTTTCTTCTTGTGTGAAAACGTTTATAAAACAGCAGTTGTACAAAATGCTATAACTTTTTTTCAAAAGAAAGTTAATTTAAGAAAACAGCAATCCACTTTAATCTTCACCTTTGTCCTGTTAGAATTCAACTCTGCTTCTCAGAATGAGGCCACAGGTAAGATATTAACTGTGCACAACTCCTCCAGAACCCCCCTTCTGAAAAGGTAGATTTATTTAAAAAAAGGAAGAAAATTGGCTTCGCTATGAGACAGATCCAGAACGACAGCATCACATGTTGGCTGTAAACACACTCAGACAGGCACGCTGATCACAAAGATACAACTCATCCGATAAAATCTGCCGTTCCGTTGGACTGAATCCAGAACTCAAACAAAAGGAGCAGACCCAGTTTTCCTCTCAGACGTTTCTTTTTCTTTTCTATAACAGGCATGACTAAATAAAATCCACAATAATGCTGTCCTCATGTGAAATGACTAACTGTTTATACCACAGAGGAAAATGACTTTCGTTTGTTTTTACTTGGTTTATCAGCAACAGATTTCCGTCTGGTTCCGATGTACACAGTGAGAGGAAGATAAACAGTGGGTTTGGTGATGGGAGCGATGCTGAAAACTGTTTGATGGAAGTTATTCTGTCCTTTTTTTTTTCTAAACGCATTGGTAAATAGCATCATTTTTAGTGCAGGTGACCACAATAAAGTATGTTTCTTATTATTATTGGAATGTAAGCAGGGTGCATTTAGCAAAAAATATTTTTGGAACACATTAGCACCAGCAACTCTTTGTATTGGTTGTGAAAATTGAAATTTATCTCTTTTGTCATTCATCACCTACATTTAAACTGAAACTCATGTTGCAGTCATCAAATGACACCTGCAACCTCTTTTAGTTTGAAGCTTTTTCTTAATTTCAGAAGAAGGGAAAATAATAACAACAAAAAAAAGGTTTGGTCTGAAATAGTTCCTCTAATTGAATAAATCAAACTAAAAGTAAACAAGAACCGAAACTCATCGAGTGACATTATTTATTTAGTAAAAACTGCAACAATGTGTAACTAAATCTTACTGCTTTTCGTGGAATCAAATATCAGCCAGGTGCTGCAAATTATTCATCCATTCATGCATCTAGTATTTACTCACAGAAAGCTGGAGTCTATCTCCGGCAGTCGTTGGGCAAAAAAGTGAGATACAGCCTCAAAAACTCACCAATCCATCACAAAACCATAGAGACCGACAAGACAGAATCACTCACACCAAGTGACAATTTAGAGTTACCCGTTAACCTAACGTGCATGTTTTTGGTCTGTGGGAGGAAACTGAAGCATCCAGAAAAAAAAACCACATGTGCACACGGAGAGCAAACAAACTCCACACAGAAAAAATAAACCCTCATCAGGAGTTGAACCTACAACCATCTCATTTACCGGATTATTTTAAYCAATCGATTACCAGCATGTTTGACAAGCCAATGTTTTGACAGTTTCTCTGGAGCATACAGTACAGCTTCACACAGTGCCACAAAGAAAACAAAAACAACATCAGTGACCCTAGAGAGAAAACTCTTGCTGTCCATTAATTTGGTGAGGTTTTRAGACGATCTCCATCGTTTTACAGAAAGAAAAGGTGTCACAAGTGGAAAACCTTTAAGACAACTTTACCAGGAGCGGGTGTCCCAGCTGATTCATCCCAAGGTCATGAAGAGAGAAGAGAGTGAGAGAGGTCTCAGTTCGCAAGTTAAAGGGGACGTATCATGCAAAATTGACATTTTTTAAACATTTTGTATGTGTTAAGAGTTGGCTTGGCTCGTGGCTGATTGGTTCTCTGCCTGATTGGCCGCACCTGGGAGTGATGAGCTGATAAGCTTTATAAGGCACCTTGACTGACTGTTCCACGCTGAAGAGAGGCAGAGCGACAATGGAGCTTGGAAGGAATTTTGGGAACAGAAGGGAATGAAGAAGAAATAAGAGATACAGTGGGTAAAATAAGTATTGAACTCGTCATCATTTTTCTCAGTAAATATATTACTAGAGGTGCTAATG
>NW_013952455.1:645650-658913 GCF_001266775.1 Austrofundulus limnaeus | reverse complement strand
CATTAGCACCTCTAGTAATATATTTACTGAGAAAAATGTTGACGTTTTCAACACTTATTTTACCCACTGTATTAGGAAAGTGTTATTTAAATTTTTACATTATACAAAATTTAAAAATAGAATTTAGACTGTGGAGGCTATGGAGTTGCATACTCTTGTACAGTGGGTGGCGGTATGCACCTGGAAGCTGTTTGTAATCTGCCAATATATGAAAAGAAGATGTTCCACGCTCTTAAGTAGAGTACTAGCCACCACAAGTGTTTTCTTAAGAACCTTAGAATTTACCTTCATGCTCTCTTGTACCCAAGGTGTCAAGTTTTCCGGAACCTTCAGTCTGGTCGCTCACCGCTCAAGGATTCCTCCCTGCCAAGATTACAACCAAGGAACCAATCATCAAGATCAAAGTCCAAGAATATCTTCCTTTAATGCCACTCTGCCGGAAGAACTCTCACCTGTTTGGAAACTCTCCTCTGGTCCATGCTGCTCACCTCCAAAGAACCTGTAAGAACAACAAACTTTAATAACTTCTCAACATTGACAATATTCATTCAAGAACAAATACTTACCTCTGCGCTTCACTCCTCTTTCAGCAAGACATCCCGATCCTCACCTGTAAATAAAAATAAAATCACTTACCTTTTTACCTGGCTCCTGGTCTGGTTTCTCAGCTCCGCTGTTCTGCTGAGCTCTGAGCCTTGTCTGTATGGAGTCTCTAGGAGTGAAGTAAAGTTGAATTTAGTTTCTCTCATTGCTGCATAGATATCTTTATTTCCTGTTTGGGTCATATGTTGAAACCTGTTCAGTTGTCTCTGTTTTCTGTGACATTTTCTATGTTACAGTATATGCATTGAAACTGCCGAATAAGGTCTGGACTTACCAATTAAAATTAGGTGGTCTTCATTCTCCTCTGGCTCTGGGTCAGATTCTGGCTCCAACATGTTAGGTTGGATCGACAAGTCTTCTTTTATCTTTTAATAATTTGTTAAAMGTTTTGTATTGCTATATAGTCATAAACCCCTATAGCAAACTAAAATGGACCTGTCTAGAAGCGAGAGAGGCAGGGTGGGAGGTGCCTTGTTTGGACTTAGAGAAAGCCTCAAAACAAGTTGATCTGAGACACTAAAGGGGTGAAAGAGCGGGTTGTGGAGTTACAACAAGGAGGAATTCAGACCAAAGCATTGCAGATCCATTTTATATAGACCCCAAGTGAATGACTTAAATGTGAAAAAGAATTTAATAACGTCACTTTTAAAGGTAAAAGTTCATCATTGGATAATTAGAAAACAAGTTTGGCTCATTTCGGAGGAACACCAGGAGATATTTTTTTGTCTTTAGCAAAAAAAAGGCTGCATTTTTTGATTCGAAACGTTTCATCTGAATGAACCACAAGACTTCCGGACAAATCTGCCCAGGACAACGAGACCAAAGTAGAGATATTTACTTATAACGCACAGCACAATGTTTGATGAAAACCACACAAACACTCAAACACCTCCCAACTGCTAAGCACAGTGGTGGAGGGCTGATGGTTTGGGCTTGTTTTAACAGCCACAGGACTTTGGGTACCTTGCAGACTGACTCGACCGTCAGCTCCTCTGTAAAACAAAAGATTCTAGAGGTAAATCTGAGACCATCTGTCCGACAGCTGAAGCCTGGACTAAACTGGGTCACGACGCAACAAAACAATGATCCCAAACAAAGTTGAGTCCCACAGAATCTGAACTCAGGAACTTCTCTTCAAACAGGAAGTGAGGGGTTTTTATAACTTGTCATATCYCCCCCATAAAACAATACAGACACGTGTGACGACCAGATGTTTCTGTTTCAAGCACTTTCAGAATTTTTTTCAAAGGTTTTTCCACACTGACTGGTTTTGCATGAGTTTATTAGCCACAAAATCTAACAGAAGGTGTTCTAACAGTCACTTCACTGAAAAGATTTCAACGTTTTATTATATTACTAACGTATAATAGAGTTTGAACTAAAACGTTGAGGTAATATAATTATAAGAAGTTGATGGAACAGCACAGATGTAATAAACCATGCTTTTTAGTTTTGACCTGCCATGTTGGCCGTTCAGCCGAAGCCCCTCAGTAACCTGGCTCAGACTTCAGAGTTTGGCTCGGGGCCCCCTGGAACACGTATATCAGTGCAGACCACAGCAGATCCACATCGCTGCTYCTGACAGACAATGCGTCTCGTAACCGCTCAGAAATATACGTGCGGTGCAGATACGTCGGCGCCGCACGTGTGTGAACCTCACCGTGTTTGTGCGAGCGTTGGTGCAGAGCTGGTGGCTCGCTAGGCTCACACATGGCAGCAGGAGCACTTTGGACTGGTGAACCGAAAGGCACAGCTGCTTGGAAAGGGGGGCCTCTGTGGCATTTCTGAGTCCTTTCTCCCTCCAAACACACACACACACACACACGCACACACACACCAGTAGATACACTGCATATAGTATATACCCACAAAATACCCTTCTTTCACTCACACCGCAGCAGCATCCTGGTTGCACCTCCTGATTGGTGATTTTTCTTCCTCGTTATATTGACCTTTATATTTATCAGCAGTCCCTGGAAGAGGATTCTGGCTCAGGACAGGCAGCGAGGCAGAATGGCGTGGGAAAGGCAGAGCGACCCCGGGCTCAGGTGGCAGCTGTGCTACGACTTCTCTGCCAGGTCATGGTGGATGGTAGGACGGACGCTCCCCGGCTCTGACGTTRTGTATCGATCGATCCGTGTGTTTCTGTCCCTGCTCGTGTTTCACTCCTCTGCTCTTTTATCCATCTCATGTTGTGTGAAACATCTAAACTTGTTGTGCTTTTCTACGCGTTCCTGATCAGAATGTAGTTGTCTGCTGCGTGTGTATTCAAATGGTTTTAGACTGAAGGCCAAATGATGACCACATTGTGTGGAAATCCCGCTAAAAGAATGCTGCTGGTTTTATCAAACTTCCTCAAGCTTCCATAGCAGCAGTTCTGCTTCAACTAAACACACTCATTTTCCCTTTTTAAATTCTAATCACCGGATAATTTGTGTGATTGACTCCATCAAACATATCTGGGGCTTATCCCATAGGATAAGAGTTTTAATTAAAACCTGCTTTTCCGTCAGAGAAAATGATGCTAAGTTTTTTTTAAGGCCATGACTTACAAGTCTTGTGAGCAGTCCTACTTTTTTCCAGCTGAAATGTACTTACCTGTAACGGCGCATGTTGCTGGTTTTGTCTGTAGCAGGTCATATTTTTGCTTGAATTGTAATTTAACTATATTTTTAAAAAATCTCATAAGAGTTCAGTCTACTTCCCGTCTTCTGCACTTCTGACCCCTTTTTTTAATGCAAATATCCACAGTTTGGATCATATCAGACAGCTTATTTATTCCAGATTTCACATATTGACAACATCAATCACACTGATCCCTGGGCAGCAGTCGTGTGCTTCTTTCCTCTCGTGTGGCGCTTGCTGTTGATCACAGACGTGTCTCGAGGCCTGACACAGTTTGTAAACCCAAAGGGTTCCTCTCAGCGCCAGCCTGCTGTGCTCGCTGCTATGTAGGGCAGAGCTAGGCCCTCTGCCTGGGTGGGAACGGGGTGAGACTGCAGGGCGCGTTGGGGGAGGGAGGGATGGCAGCCTGGACCGGGGGCCCCACGCAGGGATGCAGGAGAGCAGGGAGGAGGGGTGGTGGGGTCACAGGGTGCTGCGGGGGGCAGAGAGAGGGGGCGCAGGCTGGGCATGGCTGGCAAAGGAACAGCTCCTCCGTCTGTGGACAGACTCAGAGCTGTGATCCACAAAGTGGGGAGGCTGAGCGGGTTCAGAACAAACCACGTGAAGTACATTTGGGACAATCGGTGATGGTAGAAGACTGAACACAACATGTTTAACATAGGATGTTGAATTTACAGTGAAGAACTTAAAGGGATCCACGATTAGTTGTAACATTAAACTTTATTTGATAAACATTTATTTTAACTGTAAAATACAAACTGTAAAAATACTGTAGGATGCTTGGTTTCGTAAATTTTTTAAAATATATTTTAACACGGACGGAGCCATTTTATTTACATGCAAAGCATTCTGGGTAAATGATGACATCAACCAGGTCCTCGGTGCGAGGCTGCTAGTGAGCTATCTCCACCCTGAAGGTTAATCTTGGACAATATCTGATGATCRACTCTTTTAAATGAAACCAGGGAGCGTTGACAGAGAGGAGAAGGTAGAAATGACTCAGTCTGTAACTGAAAATATGGATGAGGACAACAGAGCTGCTTCATGGAAGAAGAACCTCAGCTTAGCCTGTTAGCCTTTGCGCTAGTGCCCATGCTATATTCCTTATATGTATTTGCTCGGTGCTAGCGCGACAAACAAGCTAAACTGAGGTCCTCCATCCATATTTTCAGTTGCAGGCTGAGTCATTGTTGTGTTCCCCTCTCTGTCATGTGGATGGAGGACCTCAGTGACGAGAGGAGAATGTGTAGCGCTGAGCTAATACATATACAGTATATGGTGATAGCGTCGGGGCTAACGCTAAAGCTAATAGGCTAAGCTGAGGTTCTTCTTCCATGAAGCAGCTCTGTTGTCCTCCATCCATATTTTCAGTTACATGTTGAGTCGTTTCTACCTTCTCCTCTCTGTCAACGCTCTCTGGTTTCATTTAAAAGAGTCGATCATCAGATATTGTTCAAGATTAACCTTCAGGGTGGATATAGCTTGCTAGCAGCACAGATTACCTAGTTGATGTCATCATTTACCCAGAATGCTTTGCATGTAAATAAAATGGCCCCATCGGTGTAATACATTTTTAAACTTTTAGTTTAAAAATGATAAAAACTGAACATCCTACAGTATTTTTTACATTCTTTATTTTACACTTAAAGTACATGTTTATCATATTAAGTCTAATGTTACAACTAATCGGGGAACCCTTTAACACTGAGAAAAAACAAAATAGTGTAAGAAATCAGCCTGTTTCCTTTCCTACAATCAAATTTTACAATATTTCACATAATATACTGAGTCTGTTATGTTTTAGTAATGTAAATATAAAGATGTGTTTCATCCCTGGCTGTTTTTATATATTGTTTTATACTAATTATAATTCATTAACCTAACCAACYATGACGTATAATGAAATTAAAAATAAATGCTTAGTAAATGCTGGAGATGGAGGCTCACACTACCGGTACATCTCTCAAAGCAGTTTGGATGTGAAAGCTGTGCTTAGTCCTGCTACAAGATGATACAAAATGATGTGATACAATCATAAATCACAAAGTTTTTTTGTTTGTTTTTCTGTTTTTAAAGCCTAAATGTAAAAATGTAAAATCAGAGTAATTAAAAGATTTTTGCTTTAGCTATCCAAATCTAAAACAAAACATACGGCTGTTGTTTCAATATGTAGCGATTAAAGAAATGACAGAAGTCATCAAAGATGAGTTTATCGTGACTGGAAGACTGCTTGAAAATGTAAACCAGTCCTAAAGATATTGGCTATGGCTGCACTCAAACCCTGTTCTGTACATCYTGGAATATTAAAGCAATTTTGTTCATGGAAAGATCATCAGCTGCTATGAAATGTGTCAACGCCCTCTTAATAAGACAAACAAAAATGTAACGAGCCAGGAGCTCAGACCATGATTACCGGTTCTGCAAGAAGGTCCCAAGAAAATGTCAAGCTTGTCTTTGCTATAACCCTTAAAAAATTAGCYTTTTTTTTTTKTTGTTTTTCAATTGGTCACCTCAGTCCATTCAGAAGTCAAACCAAGAAGTATGTCTCAGACTGAGGTGTCTTGTGAAAGCCTGTGTGCATTAACACAATCTCTGAGAGCTCTCACGTCTTACAAGATCTCGAAATATCACAAGATAGCACATAAGGTCATTTAAGGTTTGACCAACACAGTTACATTTCCCAATTGTTGCAACCCTCACCTATGCTCATGAGGCATGGATCATGACAGAAAGAATGAGATCCTGGAAACAAGCTGCTGAAATGAACTTCCTTCGCAGGGTGTCCAGGCTCAGCCTTAGAGATAAAGTGATTAACTCCATCATCCGGGAGGAGCTAAGAGTAGAGCCACTGCTCCTCCATGTCGAAAAAGAGTCAGTTGATGGGGTTCATCTGATTAGGATTCCTCCTGGATGCCTCTCTTTAGAGGTGTTTCGGGCACGTCCCACTCGTAGGAGGCCTCCGGAAAGACCCAGGACTCACTGGAAGGATCATGTATCCCCTCTGACCTGGGAGCACCTCAGGGGCCCTCAGGACAAGCTGGTAAGTGTTGCTGGGGAGAGGGATGTCTGGGTTTCTCTCCTGGACTTGTTGCCTCTGCAACCCAATTACGAATAAGAGGTAGAAGATCAGTTTAAAATTCTAACATAAAAGACAGCGGATGGTATGCATTCCTTCAAAGAAGGATGATCCTTTCATTTCATACCGTATCAATATTTGATATTATATCAGACTGTTTTGTACCGAGTCCGACAGACAAAGTGCACAACCTATTCAGCCTACACTTCACAGTTTCTGTTGAAAAAAGATTTGAAAACATGAACAAGATACTAATATACAGACAACCTGTTTAATCATTCAGAGACATTTTTAAAGTTTATGGAGAAAAACTTAGGAATGCAACTTTTTCATAATCATCCATCCATCCATCCATCCATCCATCCATCCATCCATCCATCCATCCATTATCTTCCATTTATTCTGAGTTTGGTTGCAGGGGCAGCAGTTTGAGCAGGGAGGCTCCGACCTCTCCTCACCCAGCCACCTCTTCCAGAAGGATTCCAAGGCATTCCTCAGCCAGCYGATCTCTCYARMCTGTTCTGGGTCTTCCCCGGGGTCTCCTACCAGTTGGACATGCCTGAACCACCTCAGCTGGCTCCTCTCACTGTGAATGTGCAGCGGCTCTACTCTGAGTCTCTCACAATTAACTCCAGAATTTTTCTTTATTCTTAGACATAATTGTAATTTTGAAATTTATGATCACAATTCTGAGCCAATGAAGTCCTTATTGTGAAATATTCTGTGAACCAATATACTGTATCTTTCTGGAATGAGACCGTTTTTTTATTGTACAAAAAATACAAAACTACCTAAAATTCTTGAAGCAAAATGAAACATACATTAAGTCTCAGAGAAGAATGACAAAGGTGAATTGTACAAATAAAATTTAATGTAGTTTAAAATTTACATGTTTCTGTTGCCTTCTTATTAATCAGCTATGTTACAAAATGACCCCAGAGGTGGCAAATCAAACACCAGCTCTACCTTTCATAGAGGTCACTCCAGTTTATGTGAAACTGTGCATGAATGCTGATATTGGTGCTTTCTTTTTTCCTTTCTTATCAGTGAGTCCTGTGGCAGAGAACACAGCAGGGACTGGTTTAGACCTGAGTAAAGTTCATGTCAATAATCTAACTTTGGAATTATTGGTGTTGTAATATACAGTAAGTGGTGTTTTGTCATCAAAAGAAGGGAGGATTTGTTTGTGTGTCTTTATTTTGACCCTTCATGGAATATACACAGTCGGTTGGATTGTGAGGACAGCCTGATCTTGTTAGAGTTACACATACTCCATACTCCTGCTGTTTTTTGATGATTCAACTGGAAACCTTTGTGTATCCAATACAAAGAAATAAGAAAGAAATAGGTTTTCACTTTGAAATTGAAGAAAGTTTTTTCAGGCCAACATTTTTTGTAAATAAGACCAAAATATATTGATTATGATTAATTTATAACAGCAATGAAAGTATAAACCATCCAAGGGGGCGAATACTTTTTATAGGTACGGTGTATGGTTTGCTATCCCTTCACTGCTCCATTTGGGCTTTCTCCAATCGACATGGATTTCTCCGGTAGAATTTCAGCCGGGCCTATCAGCGAACAGACGTTGTGAATGATGACGTTGATTTTCTGCACCGTTTTAGTCTGCCTGTTTAGCAACGGCAGCAGAAGTGAATGAAGTCAGTCTGTGTTGATAAGGCCTCCAAATTAAATTAAATTAGTCTCACAAAGCCTGCATCACTCATCTACAGCCATCTCCTTCCACTTGGTACTTCTCTCTTCCCAGTAGGAGATGGTTGTTTACAGTGAACGCAATTTCCGATTAGCTTCTTAGCGTAGCTTCTTTCACGGTTGAGCTGGTGCACTGCATATGTCACAGCCAAATGTTAGCAATAGCCAAGAGTCCAGACCCTCTAAGCAAAGCATAGAACAAAAGGCTGGTTTTTACCAGGCCAATGGTTTGCTAACTAGTTTATAATATTGATGTTTACATTTTACAGGCAGGTTTCTACTCTACTCCCTTTTTGTCTATCATGGTCAGTGCCCCCTTCTGTCTTCTCTTTGTCCCTCTATCTCCAGTCTTCCTGTGTCCCTCCATCCTCTGACAGAACCTCCCATCAGAACCAATTTCCCCTCCGTCTGGCTCGTCCATTTTCTTCTCACCCAGATGACCCTGCCACCGCCCGCTTCCTTCTGTTTCTTTGGCTCTCCTTTACCCAAGTGCCTCTAAACCACTGTCCTCTCCTTCCTACTTCACATTGATCTTTCTGCCTCGTCTCTGACTCTTTATATCTCTGTCCTCTTTGTCTGTTTCTATATGGCATCTCACGCCATCAGTCTGTCCTCTCGTCGTACTCTGCCACCGCACAGATGCCTGGCTTGGTTTGCAACAGCTGTCTCGCCATGTGCCACTACCAAGTGTTGCCTGCACCGCAGGGCCGAGGGGTGGGGGGGAGCTGAGAGTGGAGGGTGCATAGTGGATTAGTCATGAATATTCATGCWGTCTTGGATGTACCACCAAAACAGAAAATGGCACCACGTAAGAGACTCCACCCATTTTCCAAAAAAAAAAGGGGGAAAAAAAGAGGCATGGGGTAAGAGGAGGGGGAGTGATGGTGTGGATGGCTGGAGGAAATGAAGGGGGTAACAGGAAGGACGGATGCAGAGACTGAGAGAGAAGTGAGGGGAAAGTACAGGACACGCAAGCAGATGGAGAGAAGAGAGGTATCAAACTGAATGGCTGTGATTTATAAAATGATACCCCCCTTGAGGTGTGAAAGAAGGGGCGCAACAAGAGGAGGGCATGGGAGGAACTGGTAACAGGAAGCAGGGAACTGGAAGTTTAGCACTGAAACACTTTGTACTTTGAGGGCTTTTAGAACCTTGTGCTGCAATAAAATATCAATGAAAAAACTGAAAAGAGGCTGATGTCACTAGACAAACCCTCTCATCCTTTTCCACCACTTTTGTTAGAGCTATTTTTACACATTCTCACTACAGTTTTGTGACATAGGGGGAAATTATTTATTTATTTATTTATTTATTTATTTATTTATTTATTTATTTATTTATGGCAAGCTTAAATGTTATAAAATATATTATATTTCACTTTACATTTTGGTAATGGTCTATTTCTCTTAAAAACCATGAAAATATAGATTTGTATATCATCTGAAGCAAACTGCATTGGATTTTGGTACTCTGGCAGAAAACATTGTAAGTAATTCTCTGTTTTACTTAAGTGGCTGTGGGTATTATGAGAAATCAACATTTTTGAGCTTTATATCATGTCACAATATCATTCACTCATGTATAGCACCTCCCTGGAGCTCAGTCTGCAGCCGAGCTCCTGCTCCGTTTTGAAGACATGCTGAAGTGGGAGTGTTGGAAACGGTGGGAGGTTCTTAAGAGACAGAGGCCAGTTTCAAGGCATTTAGAATTGGCTATGATGCAAAGTCAAGTTTATTTTTGATATAGTCTGCCTTTTCATAACAACTGAAGCTAATATAGTCTTGATCGTGGTATAGAATTGAAATATGTGCCTGGAAAATACATATTACCGCACCTTTAAAATCAGAGCAGGCCAAGCTGTAACAATGCTAACAAGCACTTGGTACCTGTAGAGGTTCCAAATAATGAAATAACGATACTTTGTTACTCTACCTGAGTAAAACATTTGATTATTTATTCTTTACTGGAGTAATTATTTTTAAGTCAACTTTTTACTTCTACTCCTTAAGGCCCTGTCAAACTAGACAACTTATGCCAACTTATCTGAAACATTTTTTATGTGTAAATTGCTAATAAAAGTTGTATATTTTAACAATTTGTTAGAACTACAGTATGTACACACCTAAAAAAAGCTTCCGGTTGATTTTTTCAATTCCATCTTCAACATAGATGTCTTTAAAATTTTCACAAGTTGGCATAAGTTGTCTAAAACGTCATAGTGTGACAGTGCCTTTACATTTTAAAAATGCCAGAAGTATTTCATTTCTTTTCAACTTCAGCTTGTTTTCATTTGGGCTTGTCACTTTTCAGAAAAAATATCCAGATATATGGTGCTTCCCATAGAGTGAATTTAATTGTGGTTGAATGAGAAGTATAAATATATACTATTGTGACACCCTATTGTATTCGATTCATCATACCTGTACAACACAAATCATATCACACTCCAGCAGGATGTAGCGGACTTGCGTAGCCTAAAGTTGACCGTGGCAGAGATCTATGTGCAGCGGAAGTGGGTAGGCTAGCCTACATCATAATTTTTCCAAAATTAACATTTTTATTAAATTTTATAGTCATCATGGCCTTCAGAAAAATGTATTTTGGGGAGGTGGGGTTGTGTAGACACCTGTGGTGCGACCTAAGCTTTGTTCCTTAATGGCTTTTTTCCCTTCCTTACATTAGCCACTTTTACTTTTAAAGTTTAAGTAGTTTTAAAACCAGTACTTTACACTTTTACTTAAGTAATAAGCTTGAGTTTATACTTCTACTTCCAAAAAAGTCATTTTAAACCCTATCTATACTTTTACTTAAGTAAATAATGTGAGCACTTTTGACACCTCTCTTGTCKAATTGTTAGCTATTGTTAGCATGCTAACAAGATGAAAGATACGCAGCAAGTAGACTATATATTTTATTTTGTTGTTCAACACCTTAACTTTGCATGTKAGCTAAAAAAATTTATGTCCCCAGTAAAATCTTAGAACATTTGGTTTGTCTTCTGCAATGATGAATGAAAGTATGATGGCCTCAATGTTGATGGCTACAGTACTTATGAACACACTTAACTCAAAGTGGAGCTACTTAGAGTTGATTAAACTTGTTGTAATCAGCTGTTGTTTTTTTTTTTTACCAAAAACCCAAAGGTTCTCTGCTTAAAATAAGTTAAGTTAGGGTTTAAAGATAAAATCAATATGTTGACCCTCCTAATCTGCATTTGTTCTGACCTTTGATTAGATACAGATRCAATGCTTATCGCACATATCTACTGAGCATTGGATATTGGTTTTCATGTTTTGATAAAAGCATCAATGCCTGTTTGTAATTTATTGTTCAAGCAATATGCAGCCAAATAAATTATAATATTAGAACAAATACTTTAAGGCTTAATACTAACTCTTGCTAAAACTACTTTCCAGCCAGGTTTTGGTATGGAAGGTAGTCACAGAGCTGAAATGATCAGTAAGGTAAGGTGGGCAACAACAGATGGTGTGTGTCTGTATATCTGTACAGCTACGTTTAAGATATTTCTTTCWGGACCAAGTGAAAGAACATGCCTGCCATCCTCCCTGAGGTCCTCCTTGTTAGCACGGCTCCAATGATTAAAGCCAGAAACACAAAAAGACAAGTACAGACAAACTGTTGTGTGAGAAATAATCACAAAAGAGCACAACGAAGTGGATGAGCAGTGAAGTGTGACAACAGGCGGCTTCTGAATGAGCAAGTAAAGTGAGGCCTGGAGAGCGGRCCTAAAAGAAGGACAGATAGGAAACCCTGAACAAGGAGACGGAGCTGGGGTGAGGGGATCT
The DNA here is from genome assembly GCF_001266775.1 of Austrofundulus limnaeus. Classification (NCBI taxonomy): domain Eukaryota; kingdom Metazoa; phylum Chordata; class Actinopteri; order Cyprinodontiformes; family Rivulidae; genus Austrofundulus; species Austrofundulus limnaeus. Next base: position 647,090 of record NW_013952455.1, on the reverse strand, counting down.
GAACAGACCCAAGCTCTTGTGGCTCTTCCTCTCTCTTTCATTGAGAGCCAGGAAAAGAGATTAAAGCAACCATGTTTTCTCCTATATGTGAGGAGTGGGGGCTGTACTCTTYTCTTTTCCACCTCCTCTCCCCCTCCCCCCTGGCTCGGACTACTCTCTGGGCCCAGCCGGTACTGTAGTCCGAGAGCAAATCCCATCACTGATCGGCTCTCTGCAAAAGGAGGAGAGGGTGCACCACCAATAAACATAAATGATCAAYTTAACACTGACAGACTTTTTATTGCCCACCACTGGAATCAAACGCAGGGTGTTGATATTGCCCAGGTCTGTGTGCATTTGTTTGTCTTTACAAAACAACTAGCAAAATATCTCATAAACCACTAATGAGGAATAGAATAGTTTYACTATTGATTATTCTTTTTATCTTGTCTTATCTCATTTTTTGTCTTGTTCCAATGTGTTTTATTTTGTCTTATTGGGTTTTATCTGGTCCTATCTTTTTTATTCAATTGTATCCTTTTATTCTGATGTTGTACCAGTGGTACAAATAAAGTTGATTGATTGATTGATTCATTGATTGATTGATTGGTTGATTGATTGGTTGATTGATTGGTTGATTGGTTGATTGATTGGTTGATTGATTGGTTGATTGGTTGATCAATCAATCTCACAAAAGCAGTACACATCAACCATAAATCCATCAGTTTTACAGATTCTGAGCTAACATTTGATGTGGTAATAGTTAGGAATCATCTACTTTTAATCCTCCAAACCTTGACAGATCAAATGAGAGAATGCAGTACTGCATGAGATCGAACATGTTGTTATTTTCAAGGTTAAACCAAAATGTTACAACTCTATCATTTCTCAACATGGGATGATTTTATCTAAAATGTTGGCATGAAAGAAGGTAGATGATATGCATTCCCTCAAGAACTGCTGGGTTTTTTGCCTTTTTTTTTTTTTTTTTGGTGTGTGAAAGCTTAGAGTGTTTGAGGTCTTTTGAAGGGTTTTGTGTGGTGTCGTACGCTCAACAACACCCAGCCCCTTCCTTGGCGACGCAGTCTTTGTGTTTCTTCCTGGGTGCCTCCGGAGAGCCACAGCTCACTGAGTGAACAAGAGGTTTTTGGATGTGCGCTCCATCCCTCACTTACTGCACTCCACTGAACACCTTTTTCCTCACATTCACAGCCGCTCGCACGGCCAGCCCCGTGCACCCCCACCCCTTCTACTAGACCCACAATAGACAGTTACACAGCCCAGCTTCTTCCCTCATAGAAGCAGTGAGTTAATCAGACCTATAAAGCCCTCTTTGGCAGTAGAAGATAAGCAGAGTGCTGGTAGGCCTGCCCTCCTGAGAGCAGCACTCCTCCAGCGGTGCCGTGGAGCCGCCTGATAAGGCAGGGGAGTGTGGGATACCCTGAGAGATCCACACACACA
>NW_013952455.1:642655-645640 GCF_001266775.1 Austrofundulus limnaeus | reverse complement strand
GATAAGGCAGGGGAGTGTGGGATACCCTGAGAGATCCACACACACACACACACACACACACACACACACACACACACACACACACACACACACACACTCTGCTCAGCATCAGATTCTCGGCAGAGCCAATGGGTGCGTCTCGTGGCCTCAGGCTCCACCAATCACCTTTCACCATCAGGTGTTATTAATGTCACCCCTGTGCCTGCAGGTGGATGAACATGTGCACTTGATGTGTGTGTTTGCAGCAACAACACCTTATGCTAATGCGTTGCACATATTTGCGTTCCGATAAAAAGGGATCGGCTTCGTAGAAAAGTGATGATGCTTTAAGCTAGATGAAACATAATTAGCAAAGTGAGTCAAACAAATAATAAACCTCACTGTCAATTTACAAAACTTTGTTTTTAATCTTTAATCAGTAAACCTGTCTGCGTCTGACGGAAGTGACTTCAGTCTAATCCTGCTCAACAGCACTTTCTTTTTTTACACCTTGATCTACAAAGAAGCCAACTCATTTCCTCAAGAGTCTTTTAGTGATTAAATACAATCTGAAGTGAACTAATTAAGCTCCGGGCTGTATTTCAGAGGCTGCCGGGGTTTCAGGTACTTTCACAGATGTGGAGGTGTCTGCAGAGAATTATAATAATGCTTCATTTCAGCATCAAAGATCTTCTTTAGTCAAAGACAGAAGGTTTGGAAATAACATGGTTTTTTCTGATCTGCATTTTTTTTTTTTTGTTTTTGACTCAGGATTTAGAGCCTGCATTTATTTGATGTGTTTATATTTGGACGGTCACTTTGTAATTATACATTTATCTGGTGTTTACTTGAAAAATTGTATTTAGAAAAGAAATTGAAATAATCGTAAAACAGGGACAAATACGTAATATATTTCTTTAAAGGCAAGTCTCAGTTTTTATGATAAAAATGATGAAAACAGCAGATTAATCAGATTCAACTTTGACCTTAGATGTAAAAGCAGCAACGAGAATTAACATGCATGTCAGTGTTTGCACTGCAACATATTCAATTTTCTGATTTAATGCTTACTTTGTTTTTAAATGATACCAGTTATTCTACCTTCAATTTAGTCATTTATTGTTATCATTTCCATTTCTCATACAAAATAAATCCCAATATTGGGAGTTGGAACCCCATATGTGTGGAAACATTAAGTTGAGCGTTCTAAATTGAGCTCCAGAAATCCAAATTTTAAAGTGACCGTTTACAACGAATTGATTGCTGAAAACTGTAATCATACGTAAGTAAAGAGGCTGTTTTATTTACCATTAAGACATATTTTAATTGGCTTATTAGCAAGGATTATCTTTATTTTTCCACAGGATAAGTCTTTGCTCTTTAGTGTGTCAACTGAAAAGGTGCACAAAACTTAAATAGCTGTTTTACTTTAAGAATATTGATGGTTTCCATATTAAAAGTACTGCTGGTATCAACTTCATTTACAAGGTAATGAGGAGGCTAAATATAAACTTAAGGGTATAAAACTAAATTCAGTTCAAGCTAATTATGATTTTGGGTTTGAGAGTTCACTTGAAGCAAAAGTTAGCTACAGGGAGATGGTGAAGCAACGAGCTGAGCAACAACAATGAAGTCTCTTCAGGATAATGAAGGAAGAGGATAAGCCCAGACCATGATGTATGTGGTCCTCTTCTCATCAGTGAATGCATGGATCCATCACAGATTAAAGCACAACCTTAAACCAGGATTAGGATTGGTTCAATCCACACACTGAAGCAGTTTGGAGTCTGGTGTTCATCAGTATCACATCTTTGTTTCTTCCAGGAGTTCAAAGACGATTGTTAAAATCATTCAGTTCCTAAAATTAGTTGTTATTTTGGGACATGTCCTGAACCTGGGGTGAACATTAACGAGACCCCCTTACCTCTGCAAGGAGGAGATAGTGTGTGTCCCTCATCATCAGTGTTGTATAAAGTACCTCAAAGTGATACTTGAGTAAAAGTACAAGTATCTTATCATAAAAATACTTTGGTAAAAGTAGTCTCCTCTAAAAATATTACTTGAGTAAAAGTCTTAAGGTGTCTGATATTTTTTGTACTAAAGTATCAAAAGTAAATTTCTGACACAAAATCTTCTTAAGTATTAAAAGTAAAAGTACTGAGTAAAAGTGAGCAGTTAGATTTTCCAAAGTGACATTTTTTGGGAGGTGACTTCGGTGTGCAGCTGTGATGGGTTGTGTATAAGATAATAGGGTGTCAGAATGAGATTTATACTTCTCATCCAACCATAATTAAATTCACTTTTTCTAGTAGACACAGTTTATCAGGATAGTATTTTTTACAGCAATAACAACTCAGAATAAAATAGGAGTAATGACATTTTATACCTTTTTAAAAAATGTAGTGAGTAGAAAGTACGGAAATTGTGTAAACATGTAATGGGTAAAAGCTGAAAAATAATTACTCAAGTAAAGTACAGATAGCCAAAATTTCTATAGTACAGTAACAAAGTATTTGTACTTAGTTACTTTACAACTCTGCCCAACATATTCTATCTTAATCAGTGTGTTCGACTATAAAATGAAACAGTAAATGGAGGAGGCTGACAGCTGAACTGAAGCAGAGCTAAAGGAGCTGCTGGGAACAAAAAGTGCAAAAACAACAACAAACGTGAGAACATTTCATTCAGGTTCTCATAAATGGGTTTAGTTGGGCAGAATCAGGGTTGGAGGCAGAGAGAAGAAGCTTTTAGCTGTTTTTTAATGTTTTTAACTTCCTTCCCCTCCCTGCAGCAGCTGCTTTACATCAGCCTGTCGGAAACCAGCGCAGGTCAAACGCGTCTTAATTCAAACCTAAAGAAGAGGAGAGAAAAAAACAACCCTTACTGAACCAGAACCGCGAACCGAACCCTGCTGCCTGCCAAGGTCAGCATTCCTGGGACCGGCTCGTTGCCCGGCTGGTGAAGGTTTTGTTCCCCCCCAGTTTAGTCCGCGGGGGTGTGTGTGTG
>NW_013952455.1:639913-641268 GCF_001266775.1 Austrofundulus limnaeus | reverse complement strand
GTGTGTGTGTGTGTGTGTGTGTGTGTGTGTGTGTGTGTGTGTACAGTTGTGCATGAACATATGTGAGATTTTCTCTCATAAAAGTTCCAAACTCTGGTTTGGTGGTTTGTCCTGTAAATTTGTGACCTTAATTGCCAGAAGCTGTTAATAAACATGTTTATTTCGGATGATTTCTTTCTAATGAGGTCTTACAGGGTTTAAGCAGAGGTGATGTGTCACACACGCGCACTGACGGTTCTGACAGAACCAAACTAACTCAGCTTCATCTGAAACATTCTGATGGGTAGATATAAAAAATTCCAATATGTACAAACATTAATACAAATCTTATTTATGACAGGACATTGTAAATTTATTGTATCTGCTTTAGTGTTAATGTTTTATACGGTCTATGTCTGAACTTTTTTTATTGATCCAAATTGAATTTATTCAATATTTTTTGCTTGTTTGATGTTTGTTCAGAAACCAGTTTGATGAGGCAGACAACAGGTCCAACTTCAATAGTTTTTTCTATTTGTCCATGGCTTTTCTCAGTGACAGATATTAAAATTTGAGGCTCATCTTTTGATCAGGCCCACCTGTAATTGTTTTTGTCTAGCCATGCTGCTGTTACAGACAGACACGCASCACTAAAATTAGAAAATTTGCAACTTTTTGCTTGATGATTAAAAAAAACCTTAAAATGAGCATTATAACAAATTGCGTTAACAAATTGTCATGTATTCTCTGTGTTTTATACAATACAAAAAGTGCATAGAGTAAAATGTCTTGGAATTATAAGACTTGCAGTATGATAATGTTGCCCTGAAAGTGTCAATAAATAATGACTTAAAACAAGTACTCTAATACTTTACCTTCAAAAGTGTATTAGAGCATTAAAATAATTTAGTTTTGTTTGTTTCATAAAATTCTTTCATCCTCTTAGTGATAATTAGTTACATGTTCTGTGATATGTTTTGTTCACCTCTTCCTTAAAAAACAAACCTTAAACTGATCAAAACCTTTTGTAAATGTCACCAATATTTACAGCAGATTACAGGATCAGTTCGTTGGATTAGTTGTAACATTTAAGAGAATAATCCAGCTGCATTTGGCCAGTTTTAACTGATTTGAACTGAATTCACACATAACCACACATCTACCACTGTGTCAGCTGAGCAACATGGACACAAAAACGGACAGCAACACTTCTGGCTGCAGGACTGACAGTTGCAAATTTTTGCCATAAAATAAAATCAGCTCTCCTCTATGTGAAGCCTGTCATATCAGAAACAAAATGGTGCATTTTAAGAGTCTGTTGTTCTTTTTTAGCTGAAACACAACATTTAATTAAAAATATATCATCTGATTAATAT
>NW_013952455.1:637777-639448 GCF_001266775.1 Austrofundulus limnaeus | reverse complement strand
GTATGTATGTATGTATGTATGTATATATGTATATATGTATGTATGTATGTATGTAAATGTATATATAAAGCTCACTTTACTCCTACCACCTTGTAAATAAGAAGAGCTGATTTTATACTAATAACCAAAATTTTCAAAATATATATATTTAATGTCATACATTGGATCAAAAGGATAGCAGCACATGTATTAGGTAACTGTATATCTAACTGTATTTTTACACAGCAGGGTCCTTCAGCTGCAGCCTTAATATGAGTTTAATCAGAAGGTTTTACCTGAAACAAAATSCTTTGATATATTAAAATGATATAATATTTGTGTTCAACCTTTTTTTGACCCATTTTAATAAATCACACATAATAATTATGTCACCATCTAAACACAGCTTCAGYATCTTTCTGTGTATAAATACACACATATTTATACAGGCAGAAATGTAATCATTTTTAAACTCAGGTTTGACATCACCTTATAGCCTTGCAATAAACTCAGCAGTAAAACAATTTATTTGTGCATTTCTTTCAGGATCTAAAACTGAAAACACGAGTTGATTTGATGTGAAATAATTCAATTAGAGCTGCAGGACTTGTTGAAGACGTGTGATTTGTCCAGGTTTGAGCTCCGAATGACCTTTTAATAAACCAGAACTATTGATCAGAGCATCCAGCAGCCCACCCCCACCCCGGACTCCTTTAATCCCCCTCTCGCCTTGACGCTTTACTCTGAGCCTGGATTTGTAAACCCGCAGCTGCCGCCCTGGTTACTCACTGATCAGACGCTCCGAGGTATTAATAATTCACCAGCCCCTCAGCCCCGCAGCTCCTCTCCGGCCGCGGGACACGGCGCGTCCTCCCCCCACCACCACCWCCAGCCCTCTCCGCCCCGGAGCGTGCGCGTCAGAGCCCCGCTGCGTGTTTTCACTTCCCCGCACTTGTTTACTCCCTCCTCAGCTGCTCGGTGTCAGTCACGGCGCAGGAGAGACGTCGGTGTCCGCTGCAGGTTTTAGCGCGCGCGCACACACACACAAGTACACACGAGCGGAGCCCTCCACAGTCAAACCCGGACGGACCGGGTCTGCCGGCAGGTCTCCCTGGACTTTGGCGACTTTTCTCCGGACTGCGAGTAGCAGGTGAAGGAGGAGGACCTGAGGTCTGAAGAGCTGACAGGAGGTCCGGCTACGACTCGGTGGACGCTCTGGTCCGGTCCGGTCCCGGGACGGATTTGGTGCCGCGCGCCGCCGAGGCGAGGCAGCTCGGATTAAACGGCTCCCTTCGTCTGACTGAGCGACCGAGGAAAGTTGACTCCAAATAAAAATGTTTTCTGGGCAACAGGCCGCGGTTTAGGACTCCTCTTCTTCCTGTCAGAGGCCCACTTGAACAAAAACACTTCTCGGTGTCCCACACTTTTTTTTTTCTTCCTGGAAGCCGAACTTTGGAAAGTGGAGAATGGATTTTTTCTGAGTGTTTGGCACACTTCCTCACACAACAATGGTACGTGCTGTGGAAACCGAGTCATTTGCATCTTTTCAGGCTGTCAGCTTTATTGTTCTTATTCTGAGCTTTAAAGATGAAAATTAATGCACGGATTAGTGCTTCTCAGATCACTTTTGTATTTAAGTCACTAAATGTGTACCAAGTCCCTCCAGCAGCTCCAGCCTGGTCATATATATAT
>NW_013952455.1:631544-637312 GCF_001266775.1 Austrofundulus limnaeus | reverse complement strand
GTGTGTGTGTGTGTGTGTGTGTGTGTGTGTGTGTGTGTGTGTGTGTGTGTGTGTGTGTGTGTAACTGGATTCTGTTAGCTTTCCAGGAACCCTAAGCACATGTTAGGATCACTAGTCTCTATGTAAGAGCAAAGTCTGGGTCTGAGGTATAGTTGAATGGGCATAAGGACTGTAGGCCAGGGTCAGAGAAAGGGTTAGGCTACTAAAAAATAGAAGTCAATGTAATTTTCTGATAAGGATAAAACTTGTGTGTCTGTGTTTAAAGCCAGTTTGCAGAGCTCTTGCAGTGACGTCATCAAGACATGTTTGTTCTGCCATGATGGACGTTGCACTTGTTCAGAGTTTTAAGCCCAAACTGTGTCACCGACACACTGTGCCCCACACCCAGCCTCCACACATCATTAAATGTCACTGAGCCCTATAAGAGGACCCTGCTCTCCAGGAAGCAGACAGGGACATGTGGCAGCAGAAAAAAGCAATCTGTTGGTCAGGGGTCTGAGAGACAAGTTACCCTAAGAACAGCAATTGCCCAGAAACTTGAGACCTTTTTTGAATGCTTCTTTTGTGGTTTTTGTTTTTCTCAGAGCCCCAGCAGGGCCAGTCTGAGGACCCAACTGTTTTTTGGACAAGGGTATGTCCACATGTTGACTTTCCACTTTTAACAACCATCACACAGCTTCACGTTTAAACAATGTAAGCTTTCCGTACAACATGAGGGTAAACAAAGATCATGTGATTCTCTGTAAGATGAACATCGCAATCCAAAAGCCTCAGATGCAATGATCAAGCTGAGAATCCAGAGATTTCATGAGTTTAATTAAACAGCCGGATCACATCCACCTGCAGGCCAAAAGAAGCCCCAAATAGTAGGCCACTTCTGGCCCYTGAGTCACCAATTGATGATCACCATTTTAACGGTTGTTGCCAGTATTTCCTTCTGACCTCCTGCCCAGGTCAGTGTCCAGCTCTTTCAGGTCAGCAGCCACTGCTCTCTGCTGCTGCGAGGAGAACATGACTCCTGTCAGCAGAGTGCTCTCTGAGGGGAGCCAGTCTCTGCACTATTTATAACCACAAACATGTATATGAGGCACGCAAATCACGCAGTGAGCGAGCCGGGGGTTAGAACGTGTGTAAAAGGTTACACTGGGAAACACAAGGGGTGCTCGGAGCCCGAATCCCACCAAAATTCAAAGTTAGGAAACTTGGCTATAGCAGAATGGAACTATTAGCATGAGCCAACTTTCATTTATGTGCCTGTAAGTCGTGCAGAATTACGCACGAAGGGTTTGATTTCTTCCATCGTTCAGATAACGATGGAAGAAAAAAAAGAAGAAAAAACTCACACAGTAAAACGTTTCCATGAGACTTCTGGAAACAAATCTACTTTTTAGCATTCATTACAACATCAAAAAGTGAAATTTTATTAGTTTTTTCCCTACGTTTTATCCCTTCTAAACTCCAAACACACGCATTTAAAAGAAGCCCTTCTAAGTTTTACATTTGACTAAACAAACTCCCCCTTTATGACAAACTTCTCAGATGTAGCTCACATCCTTGACCCTCAGACGGATTCTTTTCTTGGCATGAAATAAGTCAAGTCAGGCAACAGTTAGAGGAACCTCCCACATACAACCTTGGAGCTGCTCAGATACCAGGGAGGGAGCTTATTTGCACATGAATGTGGAAGATTATTAGTATGAATAATTATTTGTTTATGAGCATCCTCGCTGGTAATGGCAGCTTCCCAAGAAGCTCATCAGTAAAAAAAAAAAAAGAAAAAAGAAAAAAAAGGCTCAGAATTCAGGACAGGCCTCACATGGGATTATTTTCCCACTTACCTCAGTTTTATTGATTTATTAAAAAACAAACTAAAGCAAAAAAAGTTTTAAAAAAGCAATTTGTGTCAATGAATGCCCAAAATTAGTTTGATTTTTCTGATTTACAGGTTTAAAACTTTTTAGGTGAATAAACAGGAATGCATATTCCTAACTTCATGCACAGTTTTAGTCTAAATTCCACCATTTTTGGTCAAACTTCGATAACAACATCATGTGTGAGCTCATGCAATGTTTTGCATGATCTGTTCGAGTATGTGTTGTAAATGACTCTCAGCTACTACCACACCAAATTTGAGCTCAAGATTTGTAAAAGTCACAGAGGTATAGTTCATTTTGTGTTGACCAAAGTCAAAAGGCTGTGAAAGCCATAATAAATTGCACTGACTCCAAAAGGTAATCAGTTGTGGATGTACAACCAACAATTACTTCCTAACACATTTTTTCTTTTTAAATCTGTCCAGTGGTATACAAAATATTTTGATAACAGACAATGTTGGCTCCAACAGTAAGTCTTTAAACAAATATGTTGCCCCATGTTGCTGTTAGAATACGTGGAGAATGCTCTGCCACAATACCAAGCTTTGACCACTTCTGCAAAATCATTGTCAGTGTTGTATCTATTTTGTGGTTTCTAAGTTAACTGTGGCGGCCATCTTGATGTTTGTTTAATGGTTACGTTCTGAAAGTTTCAAAAATAAATCTGTGCAGTGATTCACAAGTGATTTGGCAAATAGTGCAAATGAGTGTGTGCACATGGTCAAAAGCATTATCCCTCCTTTTGCCTTTGGCAGCAGGTAATAAAAAGCAGGTCTTGCCATTATAAAATGTAAATGTGCCATTTTAGATTTCAAGTTCTGATTAATACGCCTTTAAGTGTTTTTTCAAAAGGTTTTCCCAGCTGTGAGTAATATGCGTGACAAATTGCAGGATAAGATAAGAAAACAAATTCAATCAAGTGATTTCTCTGCACGTTATGGAAAACACTTGTGTGTGAGAGTGTGTGTGAGCGTGCACACAGCCTGCCACACGGCGATCAGGCACGCGGTTCGTCAGTCTGGACCGACCTCCCTCACGATGCCTGTGATGTCATCCTTCACTGTATACAGAATATCATGGCCTCATGTTTGTCCTGGCCTCCACATATCCTTGGAAAAATAAATATGTCTTCTAGGATWTTTTTTGCGGTGTGAAAGCATGTGCCGTATGGTTTAGAGACGGAAACTCTGCTATACGGTCAAAGGAGCCTAAATATCAAGACTGTGAGCTCAGCCAAAATGGTCAGTTGAATGGTTTTATGATGTTTTGTTTTTGCAGTAGAGTGGAGAAGGCCAGCTCACCTGATGAATTCAGCCACTCGACTGGATGTTCAAAGCTGCAGGAAAATGTTAAATGTTTTTGCTGTTTATGAATTTTCACGTACAATTCAATTTTATGTACAGTTTGGTCCATCTGTCGGTCCGTTTTCTGCCGCTTATCCGGGGTCGGGTCACGGGGGCAGCAGCCTAAGCAGAGAGACCCAGACTTCCCTCTCCCCAGCCACTTGGGCCAGCTCATCATTGGGCCAGAAACATAGTCCCTCCAGCGTGTCCTGGGTCTTCCTCKGGGCATCCTCCCAGTGGGACATGCCCGGAACACCTCACCAGGGAGGCCTCCAGGAGGCATCCTAACCAGATGCCCGAGCCACCTCAACTGGCTCCTCTCGACGTGGAGGAGCAGCGGCTCTACTCTGAGTCCCTCCTGGATGACCGAGCTTCTCACCCTATCTCTAAGGGAGAGCCCAGACTCCCTACGGAGGAAACCTATTTCGGCCACTTGTATCCRTGATCTCGTTCTTTTGGTCACTACCCAAAGCTCGTGACCATAGTTGAGGGTAGGAACGTAGACCGACTGGTAAACCGAGAGCTTCGTCTTCTGGCTCAGCTCCAGCTTCATAGTCCAGTTTGGTATTCAACATAAAAATACCAGYATGGACAACAGACAGGCTTGTTCAGCATCTCGTCTTTTAGATATTAGGGTTCATAATTTTCATATGGGCATATGGCTGCCCATCCTGAGCTCGGTACTGTTGGAGGTTTCTTCAGGAGGTTTGTTGGAGGGCTGGCTGTGGAAGAGTGGTTAGGGGAGTCGTCCTGGAACCGGAAAGTCGCCAGTTCGATCCCCCGTCCAGCTGTCTCAGTTGTTGTGTCCTTGGGCAAGACACTTCACCACTAATGCCTCTGATGTGTGTCCCATCAGTGTGTGAACGTGACTGGCACTGATTAGTCTCCATATATTATATATGTTAGCTTTGTAGAGACCTAATAGAGTGTTGTGTGAATGGGTAAATGAGGACACAGATTGGATTGTAGTGTAAAGCACTTTGAGTGTCCTGGATGGATAGAAAAGTGCTGTATAAGTACAGTCCATTTACCATTCTTCCTGTTAAAAGGGAGTTTTTCTTTCCACTGTCGCCAGTGTGCTGCAGAATGTACAATTATGACGAAGTGAAGATTTGGCACAATCTGTTGGCTTTTTTTTTATATAGATAACACCTTCTAATTAGCATTTTATAAAGAATGTGAATGTTTTGAAAAGTGCCCCGAGATGACTTGTGTTGGAAATTGGAGCTTTAGAAGTAAWCAACACTAAACTGAGCTGAACTTGTAAAATTAAAGATGTAGCAGGAAAAAAAAACGTTGTGGCAGGAATGTGTATTGCTCACCACCTTGAAAATATCRTTACAGACAATCTGATGCTTTACAGTCAGAAAATGTGTTGTAAATGACYTTCAGCTACAAGATCAAGTATTAGCTCAGTCTGTAAAATTGACCGAGTTAGAGCTGTGGTGGATCTAATACTTTTATGTTTAAGCAAGTAATTCATGACATCCTTTAATGACCTAGGTTTTCATGGCATGCTGTTCATCTGCAGACAGAATGATTAAAGTCAGAACAAGATTTGCTAACAACAGTCATTCTTAGATACAGTATCACTTGTGTTTATCATTGTGTTTTCCATTGACCTTGTATCAAATCTTGCTAAGATGGCATAATAGTGTTTGTTAATATATATATGAGGCCTCTCGAGACACAGGGTTCAACAGAGTTCAACAGTAGTGTGGAGAGACAGAGAGAAGCAGAGGAACAGAGACAGGCCAGGTTGTTCTCTGTGTTTCCTGTTGTTGCAATAAAACTCAGCTGATCATCTCACGGAGTACCTTTATTCTTGGACCACGTATTTCTGTCTTTGTTAAATAAATATTACCATAACAAGAGCCATTAAGGTGTTTGCTCAAACTGAATAACTGTGGTGTACTTTTAAATTGGCTCTAAAAATTGATCAGTTGAAGACATTCATTCAGTGAACTTTCTTTTAAATCCATCCTGTGGCTCATGGGATATTTGCTAATGGACAGAATTGACTCCAACAAGTAAAGCCTAAGTGCTGAATAAAAATCTTGTAAGATCCAATGATGGGGATGTTTCTCAGCTACTACCACATCAGACCTTTAGCTCAATATAGATACAATTGATCAAGTTAGAGACATTTTTTTGTCTTCTAATGTTTGTTGGCTATGGCAGCCATTTTTGCTAACAGACACACACAAGTTTGTATTCTATCCTAATTGGGACCATTTGTTGACTTCCATTCATTTGAAGTCATTTCTATAGCCTAAACCTGACCCCTTACCCTAAACCTAAATATTCCAGTACATATTTAACCCTAAACCTAACCTAAGCTCTATTCACACATTAGTCCTAAACTTAACCCCCAACACGAAAATAGAGGTCACTTTATTAGGATCAGACTTTGGTCCCCAAAAGGACCACTGGTCTTGACAAAGCAGGTGTGTATTCTGGAAATGGTCCAAAAAAGATAACGAATACAAGTACCAAACACACACACACACACACACACACACACACACACACACACACACACACACACACA
>NW_013952455.1:623097-628888 GCF_001266775.1 Austrofundulus limnaeus | reverse complement strand
TCCTAAAATAATCTCGTAACTCAATTTTGCCAACAAAGGACTTGGGCAATTGTTGTAAGAAGGTGACAATAGTTGTCTAGATCACTGGTTCCCAAACTTTTCAGCTTTTGACCCACAAAATAACAGTAGCAGAGACCTGTGCCCCCAGCTATTTTTGGATGATAAACATTTGTATCAGGTCAACTAAACATGGGCATAGTAACAATATTTTTATACTACATTTATCCATTTTAAATATACTAACCTCACTCCTTTGTAACAACTAAGGCAAAAATGTAATTARTTCAGAAAATATTTTCAGGACCCCAACTTGATGTTTCAGGACCCCCTTTTGGGTCCCAACCCCAACTTTGGGAAACACTGATCTAAAGCACATGGATTGCACCTGAAAATCATATATTTAAGAAAAAAAAACAATCCATCAATCCAACAATGCATCATCCTTTATCATCTACATTTTGTTAAGTCGCCTTGTTGGTGTTCCAGTTGTTTGGAATCAAACTAGGTAATCTTTGGTATTTTGCAGAGATTCAAATCAAAAAATTTGAACAAATTTCATCTTCGTAGGGCACCACATCAGCACAGTGGTCGGAGCTGTATAAAGTTAACATCTCCCCGTGCACTCATGGGTTTTCTCCATGTACTCCAGTTTCCTTCTTCAGAACAAAAACGTACATGTTAGCTTAATTGGTAACTCCAAATTGTCCCWAGGTAAGTGTAAGAGATCATTTGTCTTATTTGTCTCTGTCCAGGTGGACCCTGTCTCTCGCGCAGTGATTTCTGAAGACAGGCASCTGCTCCCTGCAACCCAGAAAGGGTCCAAATTAGCCCCTTTTTCATTTCAAAAGTGTATTCCATCTCCAGCCATTCCATTATTTTAAACATACACATGGGAGCAGCTGCCAAGGTGGGCAAGAAGTGGATGAAGGTGGGCAACAAAATAATGAGCAGGGCCTAAAATACACTTTTGCAAGCCGTGCGCATAAAAATAGGCTGTGATTTTTAAAAATTAGCCATTTAAAATGCAGCATGTGGTTTGCTAGTCGCATATTCACAAGTTATAAAGTTTTTAATGAAAATACATCATACTATTTTCAATTTGTATTTTTTACAATTTTGAATTGATATCAACTGATCTCYGGTGTTTGCTCGCTTGTTAAAAGACAAAGTGAGTCGATATGTCAGCTAGGGGGAACCCATCAAAAGGRGTCAGCTGAGGTGCTTTAGGCATCTACAGGCTTCTTTTCTATTGCCTCTCCTTGACGAAGCCTTGTGTAATATCGCTGGATCTCTTAGAAGAAGTTGGAGAGTGTCACCGGGGAGAGGAATATCTGGGATTCTCCTCTTGACCCTTCTTAACAAGCTGTTGAAAATGAATAGAAAGATGTTTATAACTATTCCATAAACACATAGTATAGAAACCAGAGCAATGGCACAAGAAAGACTGATGTTTTTTCCTATTTTCCCTCTGGAAAAAATGGAGTCTTTCAAACATTCAGCTTGAAAACTGTTCATTATTTAAATGATCCATGTTTCATCCTGTCATTGCTTCTATGTTTTTCTACATTGACCTTAAACACAACTGTCTTTGTCGTACGGATCATTTGTCATTATCAAAGAAGCCTTGAACGTGCCAGAAACAAGAGGTGGCTACAGGACTACCATTGTGCCACATTTTGTGCTACTCTGTGATTATCAGCAGAGTAAAATATATCCCTCAGCTGGACCGGGCAGTTAAAGAGCTTAACAGAAAGCCTGGGGAGCTTGACAAGGGCACCATTTAGTGGGACAAATGGTTTTCCTCCAGCGTTTCCTCACATATTAACTGCGACATGTCAGAAGTTGGGTGCCGAGGCTGAATGCAACAACGGGTGTTTTCCTCATCTCTCGGGCAACTCGAGCTCTTTAACCGTGTGTGTCTGCTCCACATGGCACATGCTTAACTTTCTAAGATCATGAAAGGCTGGGCTAAAGAAATCCAGTGTTATTCTTATGCTAATCAACCCGCCGGAGACCTTTAGCTACAGACACTGAGTGAAATCACACACACAGATGTCCTTCCTGTGTTACAGTAAAAAGGGAAAGGACTCACGCTGCAACCTCTCATTCTGGGGGATATGAATAGCCTGTGTTATAAGCCGCAGTTTGGTTAACCTTAGTCTGAGACTTAGTATAGTCCTCTGTGTTTAAGTCTGCATTTATTTAAGGTCAATCTCATGTTTCCCCAGTCCTGTGTATAAACATATTTGTGCATATGCAGATGTTTAAGCAAGCTCTGTAAGGCAAAAGTGGGGCTGATAGTGTTTTTAGCTGTGTCTGTAAGGCTTTGTATTCACACTGCAGGCCTTAATGCTTAAATCCCATTTTTTGCTCAAATACGTTTTTTTGTGTGTGTGCAAACATTACATTTTAAATGCATCTTCCATCAGACTCCAGCGTGAACTCCCTATGGCAGTGGTGCAACCTGAAGGCGCAAAAGACCATGTGACGTCACATTCAGCACACTGTTTACAGAAGTAATGCTACATGTTAGCATGCTTGTATTGATTCTGAAGTTGTTGTGCAATCAGAGCCAATTAAATTATTATCTGACATGAGGGTTTTGTTCAGTGTTTACAGCTGAACTTGCCTCTTGTAGACTACTCTTGATTCAGCCATGTATTTTATGGAACTAGAGCGATATGCTAAAAGGGTAACTAAAGTATTGATTCTGTAAATGTTTCAGTGGATTCTCAGTCATCCAGGACAYRGCAAATTAAATGAAAATGAAAAAAACAATTGGACTTCTATYCTGCAGCTGAAGATAYGCGGAGCTCCAAGATTTAAAAAGCACAAATTTGTTGATAACATTCTAAATACGTGAATGGATCTGCCTACCTCACTGATGCAAAGGTCAGATAAAGTGCAACATGACTGTTCAGACTGTAGGCGCTTTGAAAAACATCAGATSTGTATCCAGTTTAGTACCATATACTGAAAAGACCTGGGTTGGATTAAAAAAATTGGATTTGTCACGTTCAGACTGTCATGAAAAAAATATGTCRCATTTTCCTGTAGTGTGAACATAGCCTGTCTTCTTGTGTCTGTCTGTCAARAACATCTCACGAACCAGTGGACAGATTTTATTGAAACTCTCACACAGTAATCACTGGATATACTGTATAATGTATCTACAACTGACTACCATGTGGAGTCACCCTAAACAAACTAGGGATGCACATTATATCAGCATTAACATCGGCATCAGCCAATATTGGTCATTTTTTCTAATATCAGTATGGATCTGATCGGTAAAACTGGGCCGATATTTACGTCCGATATTGATTTCCCACTTTTTAGCTTTGTGTTTCTGTTTTGGGTGGGGAAATGGTTGATCATGTGGTATTTGTTTGATCATGAYGGTGTTAGTGATGCTCCAACCAGGAATAACTGAAGTAAAGAGCTCTGTCAGTGGTCTGGTCGTTTTGTTTACTGAATCAAAAAAGGACACAAGTGTATTTGTGTGTATATGTATATGTAAATAATTTGTGTGTGTAATATCGGTTATCGGCCATAACACCAAAAATAATACCAGATATTGATATCGGCTGAAATTTTCATATCGGTGCRCCCCTAAAACAAACTGACCTCGGGRAATGCAAAACTGTCAAATTTACAGATATTGTGCTAAAATCTGGTGTGGTAGCTGAGCTACTTGATTTTAGTTAACACAGATCTTGAATAGTAAAATCTCAAGATCTGTTTAAATCTTTAGAATTAATTTTTAGAGTTAACAGTTTTCTTGTTAGCAAAATATTTCATAAACTAGATGGTTTTTAGTAAAGGCAATCAGTGGATGTATCTAAAACCCTTGTTATAGCCATTGTTAAATAGAATTGGATCGAACATCACCTGTCAATACTTTTGTGTACTACTTCCGTGTAAAAAGTGGCGCCATTAATAGGGTTTGATCGTGGAGGTAAGAATGCTATGTTCATACTGTAGATTACAGCTTTGCTCTGTTGTTTTGTGCCTTTACAACCCAGCAAGTTTTTCAGTAATAATGTGAATGTGTTCAGTTACGCATATTAGTGATAGTTAATTATCTCTGTATGTTTTTGCTGGCCAATACTAACAAAAACATACCTTTATTGTAGTGATTTCTATGGTGGACATGACCTTTTTATTTATTTTTTCACATTTCACATTTTGCACTTTGATTGTGACACTTTCTTCCAGTTGGTACATTGCCAACCTAGGCTAAATCATTTTTCACGTCTATTTTTTTATACAGATTTTTTTTGTTTGGTTGGTGACTGGTATAAATAATTTGAAATGTAATTTTCTTTTTGGGTTGTGTCTGGTAAAAATGCAATAGTAAATACCGGTGACAATAAAAAATGTTTCATAAAAGTGTATGTGTTCAGCTGGATTTGACTAATTCATTAAAGGGATGTAGAATTAACACAATTTGGCATAATATTCTGGACTCAATAATTTTGTATTACATGAGACTGAAACTTTATTTTATTTAATCACTTTTTTTATACCACCCCCCACTGTCATTAGAGGCCAAGAGGTCCCTCATATTTAACAAACCTGGTACCTCTGTATTTATGTCATTTTCAGTATTATGTCTTAATATATTGTAGTCGTTATGATGTACTGTATTTCACATTAATTGAATTAATAATAAAAAATACTTGAATATTATTGAAATTTGCCCTGAATTGTTTATAACACTAACTAGTTTCTGTAACTTTACATTTTCTTGCCTACAAACAAAGTTTGTTCCTGTTTTAGGTGCACACTTGTTCCAGGTCTAGAAATAAGAACATAAAGTTCTGGAAAATGGGATTGCTTCTTCTATCCAAAAAGTTTCAGAGTGCTATCTTAAAAAAAGAAGAAGGAGGAGGAGGGAAAAAAAACATTTATTTCCCCTCAAGCTTTAAGAGTTATTTTCATTAACTTGCAGATTTTAACCCTYGCCTAACAGGTTTACTTCACTCCCAGAATAAACATTTGAGTTTACTCTAAACAAAAAAGCAATTTGTACCAGTTTTAGATTGAAAACAAATAGTCATGAGCCAGGCAGAACCCCGCACCCTGACCCAAATCCTTTGCATTTGGTTCCCCGCCTTTCATGTTGTCTGGTCTGGCAGTTTCAGCTGACCAGAATTGCACTGGTTGCTCATTCAGAGCCTGGGCTGGTGCGTCCCGCAGCATACAAATGAACTGCGCTGAATAGAAACAAACACTTAACATAAGCATGTTAGCTATGCAAAACAGAGGCCTGCATTTGTCTCTATGGGATGTGTGTGTATGGGGCGGGCGAGGATAGGTGGGGCAGATATATGGAGGGAAAAGGTCTGAGTTGAGTGTGTGTAGTATACTGTGTGTGTGTGTGTGTGGGGGGGGGGGGGGGGGGCATGTTTTTGCTACATGGTGGGAAACATTTTCCAGAAAAAGGCAGCCTCGTGG
Organism: Austrofundulus limnaeus; assembly: GCF_001266775.1. Classification (NCBI taxonomy): domain Eukaryota; kingdom Metazoa; phylum Chordata; class Actinopteri; order Cyprinodontiformes; family Rivulidae; genus Austrofundulus; species Austrofundulus limnaeus. The sequence continues at coordinate 623,428 of NW_013952455.1, read as the reverse complement.
GGACCGAATGTGCATCGTGGGGACCAATGCCCGGTCCCCACGGTTACAGATGCTAATTTCGGGTGGGGGGTTAGGTTTAGGACCAAATGGGATATAAAAACAAACTTGTGTGTGTGAATGATTGACTGTGCAGGTGAAATAGCACTTACAGGAAATGTCATCACGTTTGAGCAACATACGTTTTCTAGGCACTTCGCTCCCTATTATGAGCGGTGGTGGCTGACGGGACCGGACCTTAGGCCTGCCTGGCAGACGGGCACCGGAAGGCAGCACACACCACCATCCGGTGTGTGTGTGTGTGTGTGTGTGTGTGTGTGTGTGTGTGTGTGTG
>NW_013952455.1:610990-623087 GCF_001266775.1 Austrofundulus limnaeus | reverse complement strand
GTGTGTGTGTGTGTGTGTGTGTGTGTGTGTGTGTGTGTGCGTGTGAGCATATGAAGATGAAAGCGGCTGTCTGCTGAGGGGACTTGGAGATTTTTTAAATAGGTCAAGAAGGTTTTTATGTACATAATCAGATTTTGCAGCTTTGCAACAATCTTTTTAGAATTTGTTTTCTGTTTGTTTGTTTGATTTTAAACAGTGTTGGTTGATTGAATGAATGACTGCTGTGTTACATTTCAGGCAACCGAAACGTTTCTGTTGAACGAAGAGCCCTCCAGAGGTCCTGGGATGCCTGAATGCTTTGTAGTATCAGATTCATACAGGGTATGCATCTATTATTATTATCATTTTCATTATTATGTGTGTGTATTTGTGTCTGTATACGTGTGTGTGTGTGTGGGTAATAAATGTGTAACTGGAGTCGTTAAAACTCTTGAGTGTCTGTTTTCACGCTCTTGGTAATTGCCCTTTAATCATAATGTCATTCACAGCTCTCTCCACTCATCTGCAAACCATTACAATTATTATTTCCACACACACATGTAAGAAGGAAAAAAAGGCAGGGCTTTTACAATTTCACCAAMGTTCCCTTGCCTCGTGAGAACGAACTTTACAATGTTAGCGTGCAGCATGGCGTGTCATGTAAAAGGAATAAAAGGAGCAGAAACTTTAAAACACTGGCTATCTTCTGTAAAAATTGACAAAAGTTCATCCATCAAGAACAACATATTTACTGACAGAGAGGTGGAGAGACAAGAACAGGAAGCAGCGGTGTTGTTTAGAAAATGTAATTGTTAATGAAGAAGGGACCATGGTTTGGTGGCTGCGCTCTTTGTTTCCAGGAGTTAGGACCATGGCCAACTCTCCCATACAGAAACTAGGTAGCTCCRCCAAAATAAAATGCGACAACTTTTAAGGCTGCTTGTATTTTGAGAAAAGGGTAGTGGATTTGTGGAGGCAGTGAGGTCCGAAAACATCTAGAGGGTGTGTCCACCTCTGTCATCCTGCTCTGGAGAGCTGTTTATTTGTTTGTGCTGTTTAATGTACATGATCACCATCATTTAATAAATCTAGAATTCTGTTTCAACAAGATGTTACAGAGGAGGTGAGGTGCATTTTAGATGGTGTTTTTTTATTTAATTTTTTTACCGAATGAAGCTTAGAGTGCATGTGAGATACTTGTGTTGGTTTTATTTTTGGGAACTTGAACAGGTGAAATAAACTGAACAAAAAATAAGAGTAAAAAACATCAGTTTCTTAAAATGTTAGATCTGATTTATCGATCCATTAACAATAGGCACTAGAATGGATGCAAAACAATTGCAGTCAATTTAGTTCAGTTCAATTTGGTAAATTTATTTTAATATCGATATGAAGCAATTAAATTTACTTCACTTCAGTTCAGTCCAACTCAAACATTGTTAATGTAATTAAATGCATGCAACTCAAATTCAAATAAAATACTTTCTATTTAATTTAGCTAAATGTAATCAAATAAAACAATTGAATTCAGTACAATGCATTTTAATTTAGTTCACTTCAGTCCAGTTTAAATTACTGCAGAAAATGCAATTTAATTCAAATATTCAACTTATTTCATTAAGATTAGATAATCCACATTTTGCCAAAGTACAACAGATGCAAGGCTATGCTGGAGAAGTAACCAAACTCATTTTAATATTGAGTCATATCGATTCATTTCATGCCAATTCAGCCCCGATATCATTTTAATTAATTTAGATTCACTCTATAAGTAGTTAGAAAAATACGATTTTTCTTGAAAAAGTTGTATAGCTAAAAAAAAAAAGCCTATATAGCAGATGACATTGGACATTTCTTCATATTGTCATCGGCTTCAGCCAGCTGATGGGGACCACAACAAACAGCAGCTTCTACAAGCGACGTGCCAAACAGTAACATTTTTATGACAATATAAACGTTTCTTTCAGTTTGCAAACAAATAAGCAGACCTGTGTTTACTGAGTAGCAGAAAAGTCTCTACATCTGACACAATGTTTTACTTTACTCTCACCTGAGAAGGGTTTGCAGCAAACAAAAACACATGAATAAGTTTGGATGGGAATGTTGGGACGATACTTGTTACAGGTTAGTTGATAACATCATGAGATTAACACATTTAACAAACAAGATTTCTTTATCTGTGTGAGGCTGGACTGAATGGAACTTTCTTATTATAGATGATAAAAGAAATGCAAATCTTTGGCCATTGCTCTTTTTCACTATTTATTTGCTCTGAGTTTTAAACCCTCGAAGTTCATTTTAGTTCGTACTTATACGTACGATTTGCATTTACTTACTACAAGTTAAAAATGATTTATTTAAACTACTCAAGGAAATGACTTTAAAAGAACTTCAGAGGGAATTCCCCGAGTTGAGAGCCACCACTTTAAACAAGGCCGTGCATGTGCACGTTATGTAAACAACAGAGGTGGCGGAGCTGACATCTGCTCTGCCGAACAAGCCAACCACACTTTTTCTTATCTCCGTTTTCTGCTGTTATCCCAGGCTCCTTCTACACACAGGTGTGGCGTCAGCTCTGGTTGCAGCGTGATGCTCTGTGTGTGCGGTTTATGTAAATGTGCTCATCCTCAAATAACCTGTGATGCATATCCAAAACCTCCCTTAAAGGGATCCCTGATTAGTTGTAACATTAGACTTTATTTGATAAACATTTATTTTAACTGTAAAATAAAGACTGTAAAATACTGTAGGCTGTTTAGTTTTTATAATTTTTAAACTAAATTTAAACTAAAACTTTAAAAATATATTACACGGACGGAGCCATTTTATTTACACACAAAGCATTCTGGGTAAATGATGACGTGGGTAGGTTATCGGTGCGAGGCTGCTAGCGAGCTATATCCACCCTGAAGGTTAATCTTGGACAATATCTGATGATCGACTCTTTTAAATGAAACCAGAGAGCGTTGACAGAGAGGAGAAGGTAGAAATGACTCAGCCTGTAACTGAAAATATAGATGGAGGACAACAGAGCTGCTTCATGAAAGAAGAACCTCAGCTTAGCCTGTTAGCTTTAGCATTAGCCCCGACGCTATCACCATATATATGTATTAGCTCAGCGCTACACATTCTCCTCTCGTCACTGAGGTCCTCCATCCACATGACAGAGAGGGGAACAGAAAAATGACTCAGCTGCAACTGAAAATATGGATGGAGGACCTCAGTTTAGCTTGTTTGTTGCGCTAGCGCTGAGCTAACACATATAAGGCAATATGTATAATGTTGTTGCTAGCGTGAAGGCTAACAGACTAAGCTGAGGTTCTTCTTCCATGAAGCAGCTCTGTTGTCCTCCATCYATATTTTCAGTTMCAGGCTGAGTCATTTCTACCTTCTCCTCTCTGTCAACGCTCTCTGGTTTCATTTAAAAGAGTCGATCATCAGATATTGTCCAAGATTAACCTTCAGGGTGGATATAGCTCGCTAGCAGCCTCGCCCGAGGACCTACAGTATCCACGTCATCATTTACCCAGAATGCTTTGCATGTAAATAAAATGGCTCCATCTTTGTTAAAATATATTTTTAAAAATTTACAAAACTAAACAGCCTGCAGTATTTTTACAGTCTTTATTTTACAGTTAAAATATGTTATCAAATAAAATCTAATGTTACAACTAATCGGGGATCCCTTTAAACGTAAAAACAAAATTAAATTAGCGACCAGAACTGCTCTGATGGTGTCTTCGTGAAACGCCTCAGATCTGATGTGACTCTGCAACAGCACCAAGCTGGTGGGTGAAGTCGTTACAGAGCTGGCCGCTCTGGAGCAGTGGTAAATATGTATATTCGAAGCGTGTGAAAAAGCCGAGCCGCAGCAGACCCACCAACCATAGCATATGGCTCTACCATGTGTTACTTAATGAGAGATTTACTCACACAGACCACTAAATGTGTGGCTCGTTTAAGGAGCCACGGACGAGGAGCGTTTGCATGTGTTGCATGCAAGTCGACTCTATAAAGGACAGGAGGGCTCGCTGAAGCCTTTAGCTCCCACTGTGCTGCTTTTAATTAAAGGTGAAGCAATTAGGGGTTTTCACAGGGACTGTTAAAGCTCAAAGCCGCTGATGGATGATTTTTGAACACATTTTCTTTGTTTTTCTTGGCTCTTATTTAAAACAGTTTAAAAGAATCTTAAACATTGTAATGTGCTATATTTAGAAAAAGAAGCAAAGCTGTGCAAAACTGTGGGGGAAGTCATAACCAACAGTAGGAACAGTGGAAGGTAGAACAGAAATTTTGTCAAGCATTTTGCATCTCTTGTTCAAATCAGTATAGTGCTTCTGGTAAAAAAAAGTATTAATAAATAATATTAATAACAATAAAAATAATACAATGTTTTGCAAGTTGTGGCTGTATACAAAAATCTTTTTTGTAGTGTAGACTAAAAATATAGATTTTTAAAACAAGAAGTTTGTTACTTTGTGCCTCAGAAGCCGAAACAGCAACTTTTAAACGAGTTTTTCGGCCTCTGTCTCACCATCACCATCTAACTTAAATTGTCTGCTGGAATGAGGCGAGAGGAAACTGTAATGGGTAGCTATTAAAGGCACAGTGTGTAGGATTTGTTGTTTTCAGCGACATCTAGTGGTTGAGTGGTTGAATCATCCTCCCTGGTCCTCCCCCCACCYCCACCWCCCGCTTCCAAAMRCAAAGGAGTTGCTACGGTGTCTCTCAGGTGTCAAAAACCTTTGATAATTCCAACCGCGATGTCTACCAGCAGCTTCAGGGCTAGTGATGTTTCAAGTGGTAAGATTATGAGCTTTAATAAGTAAAATTATCCCAGCTACAATGACAGACAACAAATATTACATTTATAGTATTACAACTAAAACCGTTTTTGACGCCGCCACTGCAGTTTGTCCTTCATGAGCCTTCGTAGACAAGATGGCGGCTGCCTGTGTGGCGACCCACGACTATGGAGATATAAACAGCTTTTTATAAGGTAAAAATAATAAAACAAGGTCTTTGTCTGCAATGATTACACATGTTTTTTATTATTAACATTAGTGATTATCTCAATTTCGGCTAAAAGAATTGACAAAATCCTACACACCTGTGCCTTTAAAGAAAAACAAACACTTGCAACTGTTTGTCATTTGATATTTGTAACATGGACGTTCCTACCCCCTATAGTAGTTGTAGTATTTCAGCATATTTTAATTTTCTGGGCTGTATTTTTAATAAACAGAGAGATTGTTAAAGTTTTGAGAAAATGAGTTGGGACATAAAAAAAAAACTTATCCAGTTTTGTCTCATTATGAAGTCTGCTGCTCATGAGGTGCTTAAAACGACTACACAGACCACAAGTGATGACATCAACACGGTAATGACCTTGGTTATGACCATCAGTTTACTATAAAAGGATACTAGATACAAGGACATAACCGTGAACGATCCAGCCAAAGCAGGATGTGCACCCCCTGTAGGCTGGCTTTAGTATAGGTCTATGTGAACAAATGGTGTTGATTTACGTAGCTTTTATCTTTCTGCTATCTTTTTCTGTAAGAATGATCCCAGAAAAAAACATATGACTTACTGTTCCTTATTGACCTTTTACCATTTGTTCATGTGTAAAATACATACATACATCCAGTATTAAATATCAGCATTTGAGTCTAGTCTTGTGGTCCTTTACTCCTGCTTTGTGGTTCAGTATGTAAGTCTTTTACACTATGATAACAAAATGGATGTCATGTCTGCAGAAGTAAGTGTGCATATCAATATATTCAAACCACAATGCATCGCAAAATACTTACGCTGAGCGTGTGCATTAGTAACTGTAAAAAAGGTCAATGTGCAGACTCTGGCTCCTAAAACATAACATGGCAGCGTGCAGAAGCCGGAACGTTTTGCTTTGGCTTCATTTTTAAACAATGAGAGGAGGCGGAGACACGTCATCATCCGTCTTTTTTTATGTCATTGGTTCCACAAAGTAAAAGCACATTTATTTAGTTAGCAAAGTTAGCACAACATCCCTGTGAATGAGATTTTACTTTCATGGTTTGCTGAAATAATGCACCTCTGTTGTGAAAGGCACCCCGGTTAGAGGAAGCAAACTGTGACAAGTTTATGATGTCAGGTGAAACAACACTGTGATGCCCATAAATGTGCCTGTCTTCAAATCAGTTAAACACGAAGCATGGCTGATGCTTTTTATTTAAAATAAATCAGTAATCAATCAACTGATTAATCGGTCAATTTCTATTTTTACCATACAAAATGCTGAAATCCCTAAAATAAATGTATGAAATGTTTGTAAAGCTATTGCACGTGCGAACACCAAAAGGTGTGCATGTGACGGGGTGCGTTGTTGCTTGTGTTTTTTTCCCCCTATCAGTCATGCATTATACTCACCGAGAGGAATGGTGGTGTGTTGCTGAGGACGAGGTTACAGTTAAACACTCCTGACCACACACTGTCTCCCTCCTGGCTCGCGTTTCTGGCCTTGCACAGTAATTGGCCACACTGAGCCCAGATCCCTTTGTTTCGCCTGCAGAGGCTTGTGGTCGAAATGCACAAGCAGTAGGCCTCATAAATCTGCGGGACTCCACGGTTAGACCCAAAATATCGCCCACCCCCCACCCCCCCACAATGACTTCACTCGTATCTAAATTCCCCTCTGCACCGCAACGAGAACCTGGGCCAGAAAAAGTTATTTTACGACCTCTATATGATGTATGTGCCACTCACTGCTGTGTATGCGAGAGAAAGACTGACAGATACTTTTTGTGTGTGTGTGTGCTCCTTCACACATTGCAGTTTTTTAGTATTTTGATACAGCTCAGAGGCTGTGATTATAGGTTTGTCCGTACTGTTTGCTAGTTTTCTGCTACACTGTTTGGCTTGGACCCGCTGCGCTGCTTTAAGCTTCCAAACTGGGTGACATAGGGTTCAGCAAACAACCAGCCTCAGCTTTTACAGCCACGACGAGGAGTCTCCGTCATTCCAGCGCCTGCAAACGAATTCAAGTGCAATGCAAAGTCGTGCCACGTGAGAGAAATCCTCACATTACAGAATTTACACAGAACAGTTCTGATCAAAACCAAAAACGTACTTTGACAGAAATAAAATCGGAACAAGATTTGTCTCATTTTGATGGGATACGTTCTTAAATTTAAAGTTTATAAAATGTATACATGGCTGCCAGCTGGCAATTGGGTTTGATAATATATGGAAACAGCTGAAGKGACTGAAAATAGGTCAACAAATGGAGCGCCGCTTGGGAACAAGAAATTTTAAACTTTGTTGCACTGGAATTTTTGCCCAAATTTATAAAGCAAATGATGCAAAACTGTAGTTTTGAGTGTTTCACAGCAAAAAATTGTCCCTCTAACCAAATCCTAAAATCAGCCAAAAAGGATTTTTTTTTTAATCTTGTTTTGAGACTAATACTCTGAAGAGCAGAATGTGTTAGATTATTAATCTTGTTAGCCTGGACATTTTTCCTTAATTTAAGAAGTTCGAAGAACAGAGTGAAGTTGTCGTATTATTTATTAGGGCTGTGTATTGGCAAGAATTTGGCGATACGATACATATCACAACAGAGGGGTCACGATACGATATATCCCGATATATTTCGGTACTGTAAGCAAGGCGATATATTGCGATTTTTTTGTCCAAAAATTCTATTAAATAAAAACCTCTTACTGAAAAAAAAAGAAAAGCTAATGTTTACTTACAATGCTAATGCTACCCTTACTCTCTGGCACTCAAGAGGTAGAGGAGCCAAATGCTCACTGCTGCCAACTAGTGGTCAGAGGCTGAACTACAACATAAAAATGAACGGTTGGCAAGAAGGTTGACATTTTAAACCTTAATTAAAAATCGATACAGGGCTTTAGAATATCGATACAGTATCGGGAAATGAAATATCGCGATATTTCAGTGTATCGATATTTTCTTACACCCCTATTATTTATTAGATTATTTCACTTCATGTGAGACGATTCAGACTATAAGCTAATATGCTTAATTTATTTTTATACGACAAGTTATTTCGGTGTTAAGAGTTGGAAAAACAATTAAAACGGTGCACCGATCAGTCAGCTGAAATTTCAGTTTTTAGAGCTCCACATGCTTGATCCCTCATATTTATTCTTAACATCCTTACTCGTTCTTTTTCTTTAAATGTACTTGGAAGCAGTTTCACTTTTTTTTTACTTGTATTATTCTTGTTTTTGTTTCCCTGCACAGAAGGCTAATAGGTCAATCACGTGATTCAAGCTTCCATGTGTTCAGCCAAGTGCTTTGTTTACATTCAGTGCGTGCTTGCATAATCTGGAATATTACTCTCTTTCAAACAGGAACGTTTGATATAGCTATTGATAGCCATTTTTTATTTTATAGTTTATGAGTATCTTTAATAATAAAGTATTTTTGTCTGACTAATTTAAGGTTGTTTTTTTTTTTTTTTTGCTTTCTCACATGGTGCGTTTACGTGCAGCTGCAGACTAACAGAGGCGCATTTAGACTCGGATCGCTGCTGGAATGCGGTGCATCAGTTAAACGCAACTGAACGCACAGACGCAGAAAAGTGCGGGAGAAGCCCGCTGGAGATTAAACCGGATTATTTCACAAGGTTTAAATAACGCCTCTGTGAATTACGGAGAAAACTGGGAAGAGAATTCGCTGCAAAGAGAAAAAGGGGGGGAGAAAAAAAAGAGAGAGGAGAAAGTCCCAGGAAAAGGAGAGAGGGGAGGGAGGAGAAGTTTTTTCCCTGAAAGTTTGTACAAGCTTTCACTTTCTAGGCGGGGTTACAGTAAGCTGCAGGCAGCAGCATGGACTGAGAGAAAACAGGACGGTTGCAATGCGGCACTGTACCGAGCTTCCATCCAACTTCACCAAGCTCTCCAGTCCTCCCCGCTGAAAATGTACTCCCCGTACTGCCTGACACAGGTAAACTGCTTTCTCTTCTTTCCATTGTTTTGAGCACAGCTGGGCTTTTTCTTCTCATTATTATTATTATTAACACGGCTGCTTTTAAAGCGCCTCTTCTGTCTCTGTATGTTTTTTTTTTTATTTTATTTCCAACACAGCTGTCGTTTGTTAGCTCAGAAAGTTCGGCTCAACTCACCGACGCCTCGTCCCGTAACGTCGCCGCAGGAAACTTTCCGCCCGGTTTTTTTATTTATTTATTTTTGAGTGAAAATGGCGCGTCTCTCCAAATGTATTTCATATTTTCCTAAAACAGAAGGGGTGTCAGGGAGGGAGGGGGGTGTTAGAGGCGAGCCTGCGGTGCTGAAGGGAGGAGGAAGACGGGTTGGACAGTCATGGAGTTAAATATTACCTTTAGGAGTTTTCTAACCTGAGAAACTCGCGGCAGGAGGACTGTTATTCTTCTTCTTCGACCCCCTCTCCCCCTCCCCCTTCCTTTTAGCCGGTAAAAGGAGTGTGAGCAGCGGCCAGCAGGGCACGCGCACCGTCGTCTCAGGGCCGCTTTCATGCGGGGCGGACACCGGGAGAGCCGGGGCTAATGTGTGCGTGCGTGTGTGTCTGTGTGTGTCTGTGTGTGTCTGTGTGTGTCTGTGTGTGTAATAAACGGCGAAGAACAGTGTTAAATATGCTCCACACACTCTCTTGAGACGGTGTGCTTTTTTCCATGTAGCTTTGCTGAAGCCATTAATTGTTTCCCAAGTTTTTTTGTGTTGTACTTGAATGCACCATGTGTAGTTTGCAGGTTACTGCTCCTGTTTTATTCTGTTTAAATTCTTGGTTTTAATGCACCGAGGCTACAAAGAAAATGTAGAGAAATAGCAGCCTCCAGGTGAAAGAGGAATATTTTAACTGCAGTTTAGCTGCTTGTGTGAACTTTTGTTTTTGTCTTTTGTTCATATAAAATATTTTCAAATGAGCATATTTCACACAGACTATTTTAATTTATTGTTTTAGATTAGTTATTTGTGTGCGTGTGTGCAAGAGTGTGGCTTTCGTGTTGCTGGGAGTAATTTTTTGGCTCTGAAACAACACTTTAACTTTAATAAATATTAGATCTTTTTTTTCTTTGCTTTCTGTTTTTGTATTTCTGCTGTCGTATTAAATCGTTTAGCTGATTCTAAATTTGAGGCAAATTTTATTCTGAATTCTTGGACATTTTCAGTGGAGCAGGATGGAGCAAAGTCATGTTTCGGCTTGTTAGGTCACTTGATAAAAACAGCTCTTGCTTTTTTATTTTAATTTGATTTTTACTAGGAGATTATCAGCACTTTTCAGATTTTTAAAGCCAAATGAAATGTAATATTTAAAAAGTTCTTCCCCTATTCTCCAGCTGTTACAACTCTCTTCCTCGTGTAACTTAGACATGTTTACTTCAGACTGCCGGTGTCCTCCTGTAATTCATTCCTGCCTTTTACAGCGGGTTTATTAAAAACGACTCTTCCTCCCACCGTGTGATGGCTCTGCTGCCAGAGGCTGAAGGGATGTCCTCCACAGCGCCTCTTCACGCGGGCACGAGCCACGTCTGCTTCTTGTTTGAGGACTCTTAACAGCTTGGATCATAACGTTCATTYGCTTATTGACATCAGAAAGGCGAAGGAGAAGTTCATGATTTCGCTTTAATACTTTATGATATTGGAGCGGCTATGATTTCACATATGTCACAGCAGATCGGTCTTCTGCAAACACTATACATTTAGCATATACTGTATACAAAAGCATTTTAGTAAATTTGTGTGTATGTGCTTGTGAGTGGGGGTTTTATATATATATATATATATAAGCTTTGTACCAAATGGTTTATAGATTGCAATAGATTCAGGAGAACTTGGAGCAAAACGGCTCAAACAAAGTTTGTTAAAATTAGTGCCTCCTGGCCTCAGCAGTATAATACACGTGCAAGTATGGCAAGCCTTTTGGGTCAACTTTTATTCAGTAAAAGGATAGTGAGCCAGGCCGTTAAGTTGAATTTAATAAGTAGTGTTTAGCTGCTTTTAAACCTCATAAAATTGCTTTTTTTTTAAACAAAACCAGCCTGTTTTGTGTATCCAAGCTTACCACTGTCATAATTCACACAGTGCCATAAATAATTTTTTACAGCATTAATATCCCTTAATCTSATTAAAATTAGTCGCATAAAAGAGACGTAACGCACACATTATATCATTTTCTGTGTGTCACTTTSAGTAGACAGATAAAAGTAACTTATTCTTCCTGCTGCAACTTATTTTCCTCTTTATTTTGGTGAAAATAAAAGCACTCGAGTGCGTGGAGATCCAGCTTTTATGTCACACACTTTCAGCCTTTCCTTGTGGCTCTTGTCTGCAAATGGAACTTTTTGCATGTCTGCTTTATTTATTTGCTGTACATAATTCAGGAAATAAAATTGAAAAAAAATATATATATATTCTTGGACACTGAGGTTTGGTGATATTTGCAAACAGTTGGACGTTTTATTAACTGTGACAGAATTTCGCGCTGAGTAGAAGTCCTGCAGGGATTGACGTGGGAGACGTAGTGGCAGCAGCTTCTAGGGAGAGGAGAGGTGTGTGTTTACATGTTATTTCTTTTACGTTTTTTTAAATAAAATTCTATATCTGGTCGTCACACGATCACCGAGGTTGTTTTTTCACTTGTTTATTGCAGGATTATTTCTTTAATTCTGGAGATTCTGGAAAACTTCACACATCCTTTTCCACACATGCGTTCATGATAAACAACACAAATTTTTGCCCCCTTTTTGTTGGTTCATGTTCAGATTTTTGTGTGTTCGCGACCAGTGGGCCAAAATTACATTCCACAAATTTATTTTTTAACCCCCTCCCCCCACTTATTTTTGGTGTGTCCTTGCATTTGTCCATGTATTCAGATCTTCATGAACCTCTTAATGTTGTCATCTGAGACTGTTTTCTCTGCTGCGACGTTTTAACGTATTCCTTCCCTCTGCCCCCCTTCCTCCCCCCTCCTCCTCCTCTCCTCTGCCCGCCTGGACGCTGACCCCTGCTCTCCTCGCCTCTTAACACGCTAAAGTATTACCCCACTCACCTTCTAAACAATGCCTTAGTGGTAAGTCCCTATTTATTCAACATCAGGTGTGTGTGTTATTTTCATTTTGATTCATATATATATA